>NC_057950.1:29237321-29547321 GCF_018555375.3 Anguilla rostrata | reverse complement strand
TTCTTAGTCTTCCAAACCACAATACAACTCAACTATTTATAGGTATCATGAAAACCCAGATGTTAACTGTATAAGTATGCTTCCACTTACCATGCAAAAGACATAGCAGCAGATTCTTTGGTTACTTCTTTTTTTGTTAAACAGACACCCATGAGCTCGCAGAAATCTCATTTCCTTTAATCTGTCCTTAGCTCACTGTACTGTAAAAATGCAGCTACCTCCAGAAATGATTGGTGGAAACTTTGTGTATCAAGTTTGATGATCGTGCAGATCGTGTTTATAATTGCACCTCAAAGAAAAACTGTATCTAGGTTTTTCATCTGAAATGTAATCACATTACAATAGCTTCTCTGACGTTTCTCCAAAACCCAGACATCTGCTAACAAACACTGGAGAATGAGTGCTACTAAAAGACACCAAAAAAAGGGCTGTTTTATGCGTAAGATGGCCGACATAATTCCCCCACCGCAGGTTCTTTTAGGTGAGCAGATAAACACACTTGACATTAGCATCTCCATTCATCTGACTGCATACTATGTTCGCAGAAGATAAACCAGGCGCGGCAATTCAATATCCATTTTGACAACACTGCCTTGTGTTTGAAGTTCACTGTGGCACCATAAGGTCCTCAGTGTTTTAATACGAGCCCCTGATGAGTAGAGCCTCTTTGGACTTCATTACCCATGGATGGATCTAAAGTGCTTGCATTTCATAAAGTATTTTTAGCTTTTCTCCAGAGATGAACCACACAGAGAATTGATTAAAAACAAAAATGCAATCATGAAACAATGAACTCAGCCTGGCTCTGAAGTAAGGTTTTGGTCTTTTTCCCATCTCTTCTTTTTAATCACAAATTAGTGAACGACTGCTTTCTGATGTGATAATTTCAAGTGATATTCAGTTGAGTCACTACTCCCCCAGAATCCCCTCAGTATGTGGACCAGGAGAGCAACAGTGCTGAAGAAAAATACAGATATATTTTCACAGATTCATACAGCTTTCCGAGCAATTTGCATATCTATTATTGTCGTTCTCATATGTAGGCTACATTATATGTGTACCCAGCATGAATATAATATAATATAATATAATATAATATAATATAATATAATATAATATAATATAATATATGGCTTCAGTGAACTTTATTGAATACTTTGAAGAAATTGGCATTAGGAGATGACCTCATCCCATTATTCCGTATCTGACGCAAAAAGGCCAGGCCATTGGAAAACACACACAGCTGAAATAATACCAGCGTACCCCAGCAGGCCCATTCTGCCTTTACGTCTCTGCATGGCTGGACCGGTTTTAGAAATGACTTTAACATTGTTGTATTTCTTTCAAAGCCCTAAACGAGCTCAAACTGGTCATGCCGAATCGGCCCGGCGCCCTTCAAGTCCAGAAAAAGGAGTTCCTCACCTTGTGATCGGTGCTGTAAGCCAGAATCCAGTCTTCTTGTGCTGGATGAAAGAGCAGGCTCAGGACGTAGAAGTTCATGCGGAATTTCTGATAGCTGGCTCCCTCATCTGAGCTGATCAGGACGCTGCTGTCGACCTCGGGGTCACTGAGCACCATAATCTGACAAAGAGAGCGATAAAAAGAGAGGGAGGAGGAGAGCGTGGAGAACCTATTTTCAGTCCCATCATCACCCACAAAGCCTTTAGTGCTATCACTGTCACCCTGTGCCCTTCGAGGGAGGACACTGATATCACACGTACAGAGTTTAATTGGGTGAGCTACCCTATTGGCCCATCGACCTCAGCTGTAAAAATTCTTTACAGTTGTTGGGGTTTTTTTAAGAGTAAAAATATATATGTATTAAGTGACAGTTGGCCTCGCTTGGCCTTCCCAGTCTTTAGAGCATTAAAAAAAAGAAAATAGTTCAGCTAGAAACAAAAAAAAAACTGCCATTGTGTAGCGTATGGACAGGGGAACAACCGCAAATACTTTGGCTGTGGCATTAAGGCTTTAACTACAGCTCCAGCTCCGTATTGATTGAGACTAATTGTTTTTCATTAACAGCCAATAAACAGGCTGTGGCTTCAGAGCCAGGTTTTTTTTTCTCTTGACCAAGACCTGGTTTTTCACAATTCATTACTGTCACAATGGTGGGATGGCAGAACACCCTTTCCCCCCCCATCTGGGGTCCTGTCAGATTTAATTTAGCTGCCGTTTAATGACCTAATCATCGCCCCTAATGTTGTATTCAGCGAGCGCGTTTATTAAAGGGAAATTACGTTCACCTTGCTTTCTTGATGACTCTGTCATCATCCTGCCTGCACGTGTGTCATCCAAATTACTAAGCCACAGCCAGGACACGCTCTGTAAGATGTGTAATGCATCATCTAAATATCATGTGCCAGTGTGTATTTCCCTGTAAAAATAATGTAGCTTTCTCTTGGGAAGCGGCTCATGCTAAATGGGGCTGGTAGGCACATGGGAGACACTGCATTTTGCAGTGGGGGTATTCAATGTTTTTTTTTTCTACACTGAGCTTTGTAAATGGGGACTTTTTTAATTGGCTAGTACTTCTGAATTTATCCGATGCATATCTGGCATAAGTAATTTTCCTGTAGAAGAGTATTCATTTCACATTTCAGAAAAGGTTTTACAGAAAGGTTTTACAGAAAAGTTGTGACTAAGATCTGAAGTCAATTAATATTTTTCCTTAACTTTAGCTTACAAGTAAACAAAGGCAGTAAACTTTCCTTACAAGCTTAATTTGGCGAGATTTTGTGATTATTGCACTTGTCAAACTTTTCAAAGTTTAAAATAAACAAAAAAATGATTTAAAAAGCTGCATTTAACTGATAATCTAACTAAAGGATAGATGTTGAATCAGTCCGGGCCAGGTAATGTATATTTTGCCTAACCAGACTATGTGCTGTTTTGGATCCATACAAGCTACAGAAAGAGTCATTGTGTGAAATCAGTAGTATTTTGTCTATTTATGTAGAGTCGACCATAGTATAATGAATAAAGCACATTTTGGCAAATACGCCTAAATTGATATAAATAAATTTATATAAATAAATAAATAAATAAATAAATCACACTTTGTGAAGGGGTGGGGAGTCCTGATAAAATGTAATCAAATTTTTTGTAGTTAATTAAATTAATTTAGACTTACAATATATGCTGCTGCTGTTCTTATCATGGCAGTCTTCAGAAAGTGCAGTTGATGTTTTTCAACAATTTTCAAGAGGTAAATGTTATTTAACTAATTTTAATGTGCCACCTCGATTACTATGATCACACACTGAATAATCCTTTCTCTCCAAATCTGGAGCAATGGGAGATCCAGTGAGATCTGCACTTTTGAAAAGATACACACAAAACTTTTGCACTGTTGGAGGAAAGCTCTCTGTCGGAGTGAAGTCGTACCTTTTTCTTGTTTGTTGGACAGACATACAGGTAACTCATCACTGTCCTTCCTAGTTTCTCGTTGAGTTTCTCGTAGGTGGTGCCATAGTCTGTGGACCTGTGAGGACACATACAGACATAGAGATTTGTTTTTTAGACGAACTTGGGAATCCCATACATATATACATACATAACACATGCATAACATATATTACACACATAGAAAAGTATGTGGACACCCCTTCTAATTAGTGTGTTTAGCTACTTCAGCCACACCCATTGCTCACGGGTGCATAAAATCAAGCATATAGCCATGCAATCTCCATTGACGAATATTGGCAGTAGAATGGGCTGTACTGAAGAGCTCAGACTTTCACCATGGCACACTCATTAGAAGCCCCCTTTCCAACAACTCAGTTCAAATTTCTGTTCAGTTAAAAGTCAAATTTCTGTCCTGCTAGAGCTTCCCTGGTTAACTGTTGTAAGTGCTGTTATTGTGAAGTGGAAACATCTAGGACCAACAACAGCACATTTGCGAAGCAATTGGCCACACAAGCTCACAAAATGGGACCGCCAAGTGCTGAAACATGTAGCGCGTAAATATCCTCTGTCCTGCAACACTCATTACCGAGTTTCAGACTGCCTCTGGAAACAACGTCGACACAAGGACTGTCAGGAGCTTCATGAAATGGGTTTCCATGGCTAAGGAGCTGCGCCCAAGCCTAAGATCACCATGCACAATGCCAAGTGTCGGCTGGAGTGGTGTAAAGCACACCACCATTGGACACTGGGGCAGTGGAAACGCATTCTCTGGAGTGATGAGTCATGCTTCACTATCTGGAAGTCTGATGGACAATTTTGGGTTCAGCGAGTGCCAGGAGAACACTACCTACCCAAATACATAGTGCCAATTGTACATTTTGGTGGAGGAGGAATAATTGTCTGGGGCTGTTTTTTGTGGCCAAATCAAGAAAAAATGTATTTGTCTGAAATTATGGAGCTATTATGGAGCACACAGTATACACACACACACACACACACACACACACTTCATAAGCTTGAAATAAAATGAGCCACAAATCTTACCTCTAAACTTATCTTTTTTAATATTTTTTTTTTTTTTTTTTTTTTAGCTCAACAGGATATTGTTTCAAAGAGATTTATTCTAATTTTGTGTTTGTGATGACTAAAGCCTCTCATGCAAATGAAAACAACAGGATGTGAACCTAGGCGTATTTGAATATTGAACTGTTGAATACAGTTTCAATCGAAATAAAATATATAAAAATATTGATATTTTATACGTACACAAGGGACAAAGTCATATTTTTTTTATTTTGCTCTGTACTCCACATTTTTAGATTAGTAGACAATTCATTCACATGTGGTTAAAGTGCACGTTATCAGCTTTTTAATAAAGGGTATTTTTGTAGTGCTGTAATTTCTACATGACCAAACCAAAGTGTATAAATATGCCCTTTGACCACATGTGGATTGTTTGATTAAAAATCTAACATTGTAGAGCACAGAGCCAAATCAAAAAGAAAGAAGTATTTGTCCGAAACATTATGAAGCACACATAAAGCTTCATGAAATTTTAATAAAATGAGACATAAATCTTATCTTAAAACTTACCTTTGATCTCAACCTGATTTTAATTTAATAATTTATTCATTAGCAATTAATCCTCCTTTAATTGAAAAGCGAGAGGACATTACAGCATGCCACACATTACATTAAAGAATCTAAATGATAAGACGGCATTTAATTTTGTTAAATTAATGTAATAGTTCAAAGAACACCCTTTTACCTTAATATCTTTTAACTAAATATCACAGAAGGTTTTTGTGCAAAGACAACAAATATTAACAAACCTTTAATTAGCATTTAAGGTTTCAAGGATATTTACATAATAAAAGGACCTCTATTTTGACACAGACAGCAAAACATTTATAGACAAATTGTGATTCTCTGCAAAAATGCTGAAAGTTTGTTTGGTAAGGTTATGACAAAATAAAATGATGCATGGGCATGTTTGATATCTGCAGGTTCTGTGCATGTTGGATATCTTCAGGTTCTGTGCATGTTTGATATCTGCAGGTTCTGAGCATGTTTGATATCTGCAGTTTCTGGGCACTTGGATATCTGCACGTTCTGGGCATGTTTGATATCTGCAGTTTCTGGGCATGTTGGCATGTTGGATATCTGCAGGTTCTGGACATGTTGGATATCTGCAGGCTCTGGGCATGTTTGATATCTGCAGTTTCTGGGCATGTTGGCATGTTGGATATCTGCGGGTTTTGGACATGTTGGATATCTGCAGGCTCTGGGCACTTGGATATCTGCACGTTCTGGGCATTTGCTTGATATCGGCACATGTTGATATCTGCAGTTGGCATTGGATATCTGCACGTTCTGGGCATGTTTGATATCTGCAGTTTCTGGGCATGTTGGCATGTTGGATATCTGCAGGTTCTGGACATGTTGGATATCTGCAGGTTCTGTGCATGTTGGATATCTGCAGGTTCTGAGCATGTTTGATACTGCAGGTTCTGGGCATGTTGGTATGTTGGATATCTGCAGGTTCTGAGCATGTTGGATATCTGCAGGTTCTGGGAATGTTTGATATCTGCAGGTTCTGAGCATGTTGGATATCTGCAGGTTCTGTGCATGTTTGATGTCTGCAGGTTCTGTGCGTGTTGGATATCTGCAGGTTCTGGGCATGTTTGATATCTGCGGGTTCTGAGCATGTTGGATATCTGCAGGTTCTGTGCATGTTGGATATCTGCAGGTTCTGTGCATGTTGGATATCTGCAGGTTCTGAGCATGTTTGATATCTGCAGGTTCTGGGCATGTTGGATATCTGCAGGTTTTGACCATGGTTACAAAAGTAGCTTGCATTTCACAACATTTAACATCAATTCCTTAGCCAATGCTAAGTCACCACCAAAATCCTCAACATAGTCTTCCCCAGGATTACGTCTTGATATGAATGATGTTCTTTGTATCCATGTGAAGTATCATTATTGGGTCTGCTGCTAAACTCGCACAGATTTATTCTTCATTTTTGGCCAAAATGGGCTTGGCAGCGTCTGCTTTCAGTAAGTGCCTTACTGAAATTAAACACGGGTGGCATTAATTTGGCTCAAGCTAAACCCATGGAGACGCCCCTGACTGGATCAAAAAGCCATTAATCGAAACCTGACGTGCCAAAATGTATTTTTGAAGGTAGTCCAATATCATTTTCCCCATAGGTCAAGTATTTGGGTGTTTTTTTTGTTTGTTTGTTTGTTTTTTCCGATTTTTCATTTGGTCCTCAAATCCAGAATGATAATTAAGCCTTTTATCATTTGCGCAATGCCAAATTTATTTGCAAAACTCAGAACATATGGAAGCTGTGAGGTAGTGGTGTAGAGAGGCTGGTCGACTCCTTTCAAATGTTATTAGTGGATTACTAGACCGTAAACTATAATGCTGAAATTTTCTAAAATACTGCAGGTGTGAACACGTGAGGTCTGCGTGGCGATCATTACTGCCTGTGAGGGCTTAAAGCGGACAGGGCCCTCCTGCTTTGTAGGGTCATGACCGCTGTATGTGCCACGCTGATCTCTTTATGGGATTACCGGGGTACCCACACACTCAGTTCAGCTACACTGGGGGCCTTCCCTTGCTGTACCCCAGTTGTGGAACTTTATTCTGCCTAAGATCGAAACGCCGAAACAATGGCCTTATAGGACAGTTCTAAAACCCATTCAAGAGGTTTTTCTTTGCGAGCTTTTATGTAATCTTTACACACCCGGACTGATTTGTGTCGTGAGTTTGTGTTTTGTAAATTGTTTTTAAGCTGTTCTGCACCCTGGGACACCTTGGTGTTCAGAACGCCATTAAAGCTAAAATCGACTGATTGACTCTTTCTGATGGATGTTGTCACCTGTGCACCAGGGCAATCTGCCTGTTTACTACCTTCTTTGTTGAAGATTGCTGTTGTTAAAGGTAATACACACCCTCACAAAGTAGTTTGGTATTTGTGCAGAGAGATTTTATTTCTCTCTCTCTGTCTCTCTCTCTCTCTCTCTTCTTATTTGCCTTAATGGAGTCTCAACAATCTCCTCTCCTCCACTTCCCCCTCTCTTCAGAGCTGCAGTGCATATTCCAGGGTCCTGATTAGTCATCAGTGGAGGGAAGCTGCTCACATGCAGGAGAACTTGGGCACAAATGTGTGTGTAGAAATGTGCTTACAGTAGTGAGAACAATTAGTCCTTTTCTTTCTTTTTGTGCGAAACTAAAATTCAAAACTGTGAGTTTCCCCTGATCATTCAGTGTTAAAATGTGCCTTATTATGTTCAGAAAGAAATTATGGCAAATTGGCCACTGTTTACATTTTCAAAATGAATTAAAAACAATTTTATACTTCACAATTTTTTCTGCTGTACCGAAAATCTACTGAACCGAGAAGTCAAAATGGAGGTACATAGCAAACTGGGATTTTTGTGTACCGTTATAACCACTCCTGTTTCAACATGGTGGACCACAATATTGACTCTCCAATCAGACAGATATTCCCCACTTGCCCTGGTTTGCCCCTTGTTATTTCATACCGTGGACTTTTACTGATGACAAACAAAGCACTCACATTAACATGCACAGTCCATTCATGAGCATTACTTTGTATTCATGTTTCTGTGTGTCTTGGCCAACTGTGACTAATTTCTCTTAAGTTTTAGAGAGGCTTCTGTTCTGGTGGCTCTCATGTGGTCACACATACAATGTGGTCAAAAACACTGAAGCACGAAAGAAAAGAGACTGAGAGAGACCCGTTTTCAACTTGTATTCGAGGGAAGAAACGACCGGCTCACAAGAAGATCCTCTTGACATTGACTTACAGTTGCAGGAGGGATGAGTGGTTTTCGTTGAAGTCCCCTAATATCCTCTGCAGTGGGTATAACCTCGTCTGGGTATAGCATCTTACTCCGTTTACAGCTCCAAAAGAGCCATGTTATCGTCTCTGCAGCAATGCCTGTCTCAAGAGCATCGCCCCCAAAAAGGCTGCAACACAGATGGTCTTTATTCCCATCAAATGTCTAACAGCCAGGAGTCTACAGGGAGCAGATGTCCAGTCTGCAGGGTTGGCACGACGCAACACGATGCCATTTCTTTGAACTTATCCGTACCGTTTATCAGCCGCGAGGAATGGACGTGCTCAACGATCACGTTTTCAGTTAATTCAGCTCGTGTAAAACCGCTGAACTTTTTCACCCTCTCTTCTTCCTCCTGTTTTCTTTTGTTTTTTTTTTGTTTTTTTTTAAGAAGAAAAGGGACGTAGCGAGAGACATTTCCATTCATGGCGAGTGCTGTGAGGCTTTCTCTTCGCGGAACTGGGTGGTTCCCTCTTTTCTCAAACTAATGAGATTTCTTCCTCTGTTGAAAGGTGAAGTGAAATGACTCACCCTGTTGTTTAAACTGTTTCCTCAAATGCCATGAATTGACTACTGATGAGGCCCCTGGCGCAGTGTGATTTTATTAGTCTTATCCACATTTCATAGCAAAGCCCTATGGAATGACATTAACCATGAACGCATGGCTTCAGTAAATCTCAGGCACTGACAGTAGCAGAGACATAAACATATGCATTTATTCTTTCAGCTATATTCTGCTCAGCTAGTTATCATTTTCAGTGAAACCTCATCTAATCTACAGTAACACATTTACATCTATGCACACAAGAACTTTGCTTGAGGGCAATTCAGACCAGCAAAACTTTAGTGTCGTCTCTATGACTGAAAAATGCTTTACATGGATTCCTTTAGGATTTGTATGAAACTTCGTATAGCATTCCTGGTTAACACCATTAATCATGTATACGGATACTCATTTACACCCATTAAACTTAAATTGCACCCTCTACTGGTCGTCTCCAGGAATGGTGCACAAAATGGATTCAGAGATTCCACGCTAGAACTCAGACAGATCCAGTCACCATTCCACCCCGTAGTCCTCTTCTTCCCCATGCCTGAAGATAGGTGGGGCAAGTCTTGGTCAGTATAATGAATGGGAGAAAAATCAGACCAGTGCTGAAAGCTGTTGTTGGGTCAGCAGTGGGAGATCCTCCCTTTAGACCAATGAGCAATGAGAAGACTGCACTGCAGTATCAGCGTCATCATTAACACACCCAATAGCGACCCACGGCAGCCATTACACATCCAGTGGCTCTCACTGAGGGGGCGTGGGGCAGCCATTACACATCCAGTGGCTCTCACTGAGGGAGTGTGGGGCTTAACCTGGCCCTTCTGCTTCTGCCTGAACATCCTGTATGACCTCCGAGCCGTTCGGCCCCCAGTGCCCCACGATAAATTAGGTTAAGGTTAAGGTTCTCCTGGTTAAACAAAAGTCTATAAATATAATATGTTTTCACTGCTTTTATTAGGTATTTGGTGTATTTGAAGTATTTAAGTTAAAAAGACGCTTTAAATTAGGAATGCACACAAACAGCATGTACAGGACAAAGAAACTCCACGCGGTTGATAAGAAGACGTCACCATTAAAAAAGATCAGCATGGCATAAATAAAAAATATCACTTCAACTTTCTGCGATTAAAAAAGGGCAAAAAATGCAAATGAAACATAAATGAAATCCTGTTTTAAAGATGAGAATAAATTATATTTCTGTGGCAACAGCATCACAGCAGGCAAAATTATATTTGCTACCATGACATTTAAAGCACTGTTTATTGCACGGTTAAAACTGAACATTTTTATTTATTAATTTATTTTTTACAGTGCTACTATAAGCTAGGGATATGCCATAGGAGAGGACCTACAGAACTGTTTGAAAAATGTCAATTAAAGTGTCATTACTTTCCATATCACTCTAATAAATAACAACTGAAATATATAAGATCTGGCAATTCAATTTTTGTCCCTGTGGGGGACATCAGTCTCTGGTCTTAATCTGAAGAACCATATATTATTAGCAGCTCTATAACTCTGTCGGTCGGTCGGTCGGTCGGTCGGTCGGTCGGTCGGTCGGTCGGTCGGTTGGTCCACAAAAAGTGTCCAACCCCGTAGCGGCCACAGTTTTCGCCCCAGCAGGCTTAAATTTGGCATGGAGGTTGGTCATGAGGCCAATTTACAAAGAGGGGGCGTGGCGATGGGCGTGGCCTATCAGAAAAAGGCACATAACTCCCGAATGGATTCACAGATTTGCACAAGATTTTGTGGAAAGGTTGGTCATGAGCCAAGGAACAGATCACGTGTGTGTGTGAGGGTGTTTGTGTGAGGGTGTGTGTGTGGATGCATGCGCGTGTGGTCGCAGCTCTTGCAGATTCGTGCTTCTATTATTCTGAAACCTACACAAAAAAAAATTTAAAAAATACTACGTTTTAAAATATTTTCTCTGCAACATATTTTGGTCATCCAAGACACCTATATTACATTTTAAAAAAAATCTTTTTTCAATGGGATGTCAGGAGGATATGTTGGTAGCTGTTAACATGGAAGGTTTTTGAAACATTGTCATACAAGCTTCTTTGCATGGGATTGAATCAAAAACAACAAAATACCTAAAACCCTGTGCATACTGATTCCTTTAAGGTTTAATAGAGCTACCTTGTAATGGGATACAATAAGAAATTCATTTCTTTAAGGAACAGACTTGATTTAATCTGTCAATTTCCGGTGAGAATTAGACCCACTGATATGACATACCATATTGAACCATTTCAGGAATGCCTGCTAAGGTTCCTTTTTAAGCACAAGGTGATGGATTCTGGGGTTTTAGCTTGTGGGAAGGTTGTAAGAAAAGGACTTTCAGCTTGTTCATTGCTGTTCAAGCTATATTACCCATTATTGTTCCCGATAAAATAAGCCTTAGTCATACAGCAAATAAAACAGAGTAGCTGGAATTAGATTAACCAGCTAAAACCACAGAATCCCTCACCAATCCATAAAATCACACTGCACAAATACCAAACTAGTTTTTGAGGGTGCGTATTACCTTTAACAACAGCAATCTTCAACAAAAAAGGCAGTAAACAGGCAGATTGCACTGGTACGTGGGTGACATTCTAAATTACACTGTTATCCATCTCGGATTTACAGTCAGAAGGCACACCTGGATATCAGTTGTCAATTATAATTGCTCTTACTCAACTCTCCAATGACAGAAGGTGTTAATACACAGTGTAGAATTATTATTGCAAGTTTTGTTTTGTTTTGTTTTGATTTCAGAATTGTGACTATTGATGGCTTGATATGTTTTGCTTGTATTTTGGAATTTGTATTGTGGTCTTTTCCACTTCAGTTCATTAATACCCAGCCGGTCGCCCAGAAAAAGGCATCTACCGAGTGAACAGATGAAAGCTTTCACCTTTGTGAATACAGATGCACTTCGATACACCAGGCATGATTACTGGGAACCTTCGGTGCAGCAGTTTTTCTCTCGTGAACATTACGTCTGCGAGCCTCGGGCCACATTCATAAATCATTCATTTTGTTATTAAGGAGGTAATTTACTGCCTTCCTTTTCATACTATTGTAATTCCTACCTTTTAATAACATCCTCTGGGGCTTTTTTCCCCTCATATCCTGAAGCTCTCTGTAATTTAGTTTCTGCCACACTTTAAAATCGTGAGATCATGAGTTTAACAGCGCATGCGGTGCGGGAATCCGAAAACCATTATGATTCAAAAGCCGTCTTTTTACAAGCATGCGCTGTTGGAGAACCGCGTAAAAATCTCATCAACTTGTCAAAGGCAACGGAGCGTAATTTAGGTGGAGCATGCTGATACGCATGTGTAATTAATGTTTTTTTTTTCTCTTCTAGTGGTAAAAAAGTCTCAAAGGAGCCGACACGTCTGACATTCGGCTTGCATTAATCACCATGTAAAATGTCATTTCAAACATGATGAAAGTACCACAGGAACATTACTTACTGACGATGCTTTCGCTATGCTATACCCAGTGCGTCCTGGCAGCAGATGCTGGTCACATATACAAGTATTTTTAAAATTTTTATTTATCTTTTATTTACCCAGGGTAGGTTCGCTGACCACAGATCGCCCTGCTTCACACTCATACACATTCACACCTGGGAGCTGCCCAGTACAACCACAATCCTCTATTGTTGGCCACTGAGCAGCTCCATTGGAGGGAGAGAACATTTTTTAGCCAATTAAATCAGAGGATGATTAGGTGGCAAGTTTTTGCGAGAGCCAGATCTGGGATTTTACCCAGGACACCGGGGAACCCTCTACTCTTTGCGAATAGTGTCATGGGATCTTTAATGACCACAGTGAGTCAGGACCTCGGTTTAACGTCTCATCCTAAAGACGGCATCTCCTACAGTACAGTGTCCCCATCACTGGACTGGGGCATTGGGGTTTATTTGACCAGAGGGAAGATTTCCCCCTGTTGGCCCATCAACACCACTTCCAGCAGCAACTCAGTATTCCCTGGTCTCCCATCCAAGTACTAACCAAGCCCACACTTGCTTAGCTTCAGCCAGTTGGCAGGAGCAGAGTGCGTGGTGGTATGGTATGGTGGTATTATCATTGAATGCTAATCACATCAGCTCATGGATCAATACCTAAATCCAACAAGAAGAGCATTACGGTAGGTGCTCAAAATAAATTTTCCCTATCTGGAAAAAATGACAAAAATCTCGCCTTGAAAATCCTTAAAACAATCACAATCATATACTGTATGTCAAACTGATATTAAAAAGCCTACAAATAAATGATAAGCCCAATGCACGCTGGGATAGGCTCCAGCACCCACTGCGACCCTGCCCAGGATAAATGGGTGTAGATAATGGATGGATGGATGGAAAGCTGTGTTAAACAGACTCTGGCTTCCATTCTGACGTCACTGAGGGTTATCGAATTCGGAGGAGTTGGAGTGAGAACCTGTGAGCTGTGTGACAGCACTGGGGACGTGTAACAGTGCCAGCGATATATCAAGCGTGTGAGAGACACAGGGGGAGCCAGAGAATGCCATCAGATGGCTGCACACTTCCCTGGAAAGGACACGACAGATTCAGGAGGACGGTTGTGTCACTTGAGGAAGCTCTCAGACTTCTGTGAAGGTTTCCTCAGATCAGCTCAGGCAGTCTGTGCATGACAGGCAGTCTGTGCATGGTAGTCAGTCTGTGCATGATAGGCAGTCTGTGCATGGTAGTCAGTCTGTGTATAATAGGCAGTCTGTGCATAGTAGGCAGTCTGTGCATGGTAGTCAGTCTGTGCATGATAGGCAGTCTGTGCATGGTAGGCAGTCTGTGCATGATAGGCAGTCTGTGCATGGTAGTCAGTCTGTGCATGATAGGCAGTCTGTGTATGGCAGGCAGTCTGTACATGACAGGCAGTCTGTGCATGGCTCCATTGTGAGTTACAGATGGCTCGCCATAAAGTGGCTTATTGGGAGGGAAAGCTGAGGGAACAGACAGAAGACTCCTTATTTTAGAGCTGCTTATGCTCAAGCTCGTATTTTTTCTTCCTTTTGAGCTTCTACACTTCTGTAATTGGCAAGAAGTTTTTATTATTATTTATTACTATTTTTAGGAAAATGTAATGCTCTCTCTGTCTCTTTCTCTCACTCACTCTCACTTTCACCCTTGTCTCTCTCTCTTCTGTATCTCTCCTTCTCTGTCTTTCTCTCTTCTCTTCCCCCTCTCTCTTTCTTTCTCTCTCTCCCTTTCCTGATGTCACATTAATCATCACCTGCAAGTATCCAGAGCCTCTTTCACTCTGAATCTCCCATCATGCCTCACTTCCTACCCTGCCCCTCTCAGGCTCCACAGTTTCCTGATCAAAGGCCTGTTCCTGCACTAAAACGCCGTTACCTGTGCTGGGCTTACTCACGGAGCTGCAGCTGCACCACAGGCCTATCAGGGAACGCCTCCGTGGTGGGGAGCAGTCAGACAGTCAGATCAGACTCGCATTACCCTTCTCTGGATGCTGTCTATGGTGTTTAAGGTAGGATCCTGTATGTTTTAAGTGAAACATCACAGCCTTGTGCTCTGTAGATAAGATAATATACACATATCATTGTGTGTATTTGTAATGAAAGTGTTAGGAACAGTTTAAAATGCATTTGTAATTATTCACCACGACATGCCTACAATGGTAAACATTCATTAGCGTCTACATAATTGAAATATAATTTGTTTGTAATCCTCCTGATTGTATTGTTGTATTGTGAATGCTTTATGAAGATAAAGTTGATGTAAATCTATACCTAACACTCCTGCTTGCATAGTGAGTAAAGTAGAGCTGTTGGCTGTTGGGCCACCATGTTATCTTCGTGGACCTGGACCTTTGTGGTCTGCCTTTATTTGGACAGCACTAGCTCTATGGGACAATGTGAGCAACGTAATTGTCACGACTACACTCACAACTTCTATGGAAGATTCACGTTAGATAAAATTTTTAGAAGATTCACATTTGATTAAAGGTTCACAGATTTCCCTCTGTAATTGCAGAGGGCATTCCATGCCAGCTGTGTCCAGAATCTGAATCTCCTTCTTCTAATGGGCCACCAGGAAGTGATGTCAGAGCTTGGTGTCATATGGCTCACCCAAACACACACTATACGCATTTGGTTAACCTGTTGTTAACATAAATTTGCAAAGACCCTGCAGATATCAGATACCCCTTTTTAAGCTTGGTGGTGACTCTGAAGGCATGCAGTTCCTTTCACTTTGACAATGCAAAAAATAAAATAAAAACATAAGCACTTCTACAGGGAGCACTAAGTCAGAGGATGAACAAAGGTTGTGCTCTGCTCATGGTGAAATTGAAACGACCTGTATATTTTATCATTTGAATTTATATAATATATAATAATATAATTCTATAGGCATAGCATAGGAAATATCAGAATAGGCTTCTGTCCAGACATTTTAAATGGTTGATGCATACACATGTTTGTTGTAGGACAGCCCGCTGAGCAGCCATCAGTGTGTCATGATCAGTGTCTGAAATAGCCATAGACCTAGTAGTTCCACCTCACCATACCTCAGCTCAGAAGGCCTGATTTGATTAATACATTGCTTTTCCAGCGTGAGCCAACCACGTCATTGGTGCCAAGCATAGTAATGTGGCTGAACAGCCATACAATTGTAAAGTTATACATTCCCATTTAAACAAGTTCCACGTCATATCCAATACCGTTCCCGGATGTTGGATGTTACATTGATGTTGCGCAACAGGATCCCTTAGAAAATATGCCCCTTCCACATTTGGAGTCAATGTAAAAAGTACAAATATGAGGTTAAAAAATGTGCAGCTTTTCATCGGCTTCTTTGATTGGCCAGTTTATCACCTGTCACCTGTCTTCTTCGTTTCCACCTGGCACGTACTGTACGGCCTTGATTGGTCAGCTTATTGCTCAGTAACATCAAAAGCCAGCTGCGGCTCCCCAGGATCCGTCATCATCCGCGTGCTAAATTTTATTTAGGGCATCATGCCGCGCGTACAGGCACACGGCGCGGCTGATTTGTTCTGCCAAACTTTCCGCGAAGCGGATGAGGCGACTTCCCTGCCCAAGGATGAAGCGGCGGGATTCCGCTCAGGGTTACCGCGGGAACCCGCACCCCCGCCGAGACGCCGCGTTCTGCCCAAATTCATCAGAGTAACGACAGAAAGGTGCGAAGACCTGCTGCAGTCTCGCCGTGCTGACGTTCGCAGGAGCTCAAGTCTCAATCTCGCCGGGAAGGCTGATACACCCTAAAATCTCATTTCCCTGGCTAGGGAAAAACATAAACCAGTCAATTATAGTTCAAAATGGCGTTTCATTCTCGTAGTCTCGTGATAAGAAGGCTGAATGGCGGATTAGTACCATTAATTATCAGGACTTTGATTCTTGTCGGTCTCTTTATTTCATCAGATTAAAATTATGATTATGCTAATATAAAATGTATGCAGTGATACTGTGGCCAATAGAAGGAGGGTATTCCTTGAATTTGCATGTCCATTAGTGGAGTTAATTTCTGAGTGAGGAGAATCAGCGACTGGCTGTGCATATTTCAGTGCTTCTGCATGTCACATTATAAATAGGGAGAAAAATAAATTGAGAAGATAAAAATGTAGCTGTCCATTGCACTAAAGGTCATTCTGTCGTCGGCAGAGTATTTCTGTATGCTGCTCATATCCCAAGTGATCATACCACTCAAAAGGAATAAAAATACTGAAATAAATGCTTAAAAATGCAATCTTACCTCCACAAAGAGCTTTCAGTGACACTACCCAGGTTAAAGTCGTAAAGCTTCGTCAGTATGAGGATCACCTGGAAAAAAAGACACATCTGGTTAACCAATTGAATATAATTGGCAAGATCACCGTCTTTGAAAAGGCCACATTATAACAGGCTGCTTATCTCACTTATCCTGCTGTCATAAGTGGTGCTTGTCAGCTACGGGGTTATGAAGATTAATGGCGTTCACACATTATGTGGGCTATATACTCTCAAAAATATATTTTGCCAGGTTTTACCCACCTCATCTGTACTCAGACTTTTCACAGTCTGTCAAACAGAAACAGAGAGCGCAGCGGCCTGCTTTTAAACATCCTGACACATAAGCCCGCGGGTGGCGACGGATCAGATCAAACCGTTTGAGCAAACTTTCCAAAGAACAATATTAAGAAGTCTGCCACGACTCTAAGCAGAATGCAAACTTGTGATGTGTGAAAAAAACAAAACCTTACCAGTCTTTTTCTCTGCGTGTGTCTCTCTCTGCTTCAATTTAGGATAGTCATGGATTTGTAGCTGTATCATCAAGGTGCTAACTGGCTTTACTACCTTTTGATAGGCGAATTAGTAAGAACCGCAGTGACCAGAATTTCAATCAAGAACAAAAGATAGCTAACTAGACAGACAGACAGACATATAGACATATAGATAGATAGATAGATAGATAGATAGATAGATAGATAGATAGATAGATAGATAGATAGATAGATAGATAGATAGATAGATAGATAGATAGATAGATATAGCACTGCATTTATTGCATTTATTGCAGGAATGTATATTCTAATTTGACACTGGAGAAGAATCTCTTTCTAGGATTATAAAGGGCTGCATTTAAGGATGAAACATGAAAGCTGTTATTCAACACATGGCATTCCTGCAATGGTACATTGATGATGCAGGCATTAATAAATGAGAATGGACTGAGGAAAATCCTGTTTTATATTTCTAAGCAGACCCATGGCAGTCCACCTCTCAGTTTGAATAATTTTACACAGTAACTCGGTTTACAAAATATGTATTCACTTTCTTCACAAGGCTAAAAAATCTGATTAAATCAATTTGAGTCAAAATCAAAACATTAGGAGTGACAAACTTACCTGTCTAATACTCTGTTAGGGAGCTAGAATGCCCTGGTGAGCTTAGCAATAGCAAACAACCTTGTCGACCACAGCAGTAGATCACCACACAGTACTTTCAATTGAGAAGAAAAAACCTTTTTCAACTGTCAAACAGATCCAGAACACTCTCCAGGATGTAGGCATGGATGTGTCAAAGACTACCATAAAGAGAAGACCACACCAGGACAACATCAGTGGGTTCATCGCAAGATGCGAACCACCAGTAAGCCTCAAGAACAGCACAACTAGATTAGAGTTTGCTGTTTACGTTTTAAAAAAATCTGGGTTCTGGAACAAAATCTTAGACAGATGGACAGATGAAATGAGCATTAACCTGTAACAAAGTGATGGAAATAGAAAAGTGTATAGATCCAACCAAACACCTCAAAATTCATTGGATGGCGCTTCACCTTGCAGCGGGACAATGACCCCAAACATTCAGCAACATGGGCCCAAAATAGCCAGACCTATCTCCACACTTTGTTTCAGTGCTGTGCCAGTGCTGGAGAAAGGTCTCGCTCAACCCATTATCATTCCGGTATAGGGGGAAAAAAACGCTCTGGCTTGTTTGTATTTCTTTAAACTAATCACAATTGTCTTGGGCGGCGCTAAGCCCAGGATGCAGCGATGGTGCCATTGCAAAAACGGAAGATAGCGGAAGGGGAGGAGAATTCCAACTGAAATAGTCGGCCAATGGCAGGCTTAAACTCACAGTCTACATCCTGTGAGTTAGACTATCAAAGTATTAAATATGACTACTACATTTCAGATTATGTTCATTTGTCCGATTACTTTTGCTCCCCTCTAATAGGGAAACTATGCATAAAAGCGGCTGTAATTCCTACACGGATCAGCCCACATAGATGGAAATACCCTCAAATTAAAGCTGACAGTCTGTACTTCTCTCATATTCATTGTTTAGTTTCAAATCCAATGTGCTGGAGTACAGAGCCAAAACAACAAAAATTGTGTCACTGACCCAATACGTTTGACTGTAATTTCTAACTAGGTACGTATTTTAGATTTTCTAGGTTAGACCTTAAGTCGAGAGAAATGTGAGCCATATCGCATTTCAAACAACACTGTAGATAGCATCAGTTTCAGTGTCACGGCCACCTTCGGCAGTAATTGCATTTGCATAGTAATGCTTAATAAAGGAACTGGGCTATTTTAATGAGATGTGTGTATGAAGTCTCAGCTGTGAGCGTGTTTAACAGCATTTATTAAAATACCCTCGTCTTCCTCCCTCTCCCTTTGCTTTTCATCTCCGCAGAACCATGCGTAAAAGCCCAACACCTTCGCTAATGGGATGTTGTACACAGGCCGATCTAGACCATGGAAACAAACCTTCAGAGACATTTCAATTCAAAACCATATGAAAAAATAGAATAAATGAATGAAAAAAACCCTTTTGATCAGGATGGGGAGTTTATAGTGTTATATAGTGTTTATAGTGCCCTCGAAGCCTCCTCGCTACATTCACGACACACAAACCATTTCCACGCTTTTGCAGCTTTAACAATCACAGAGCTTTTATCGTCCCGTCGGTCGGATGTGTTTCCCCATGAAAGGTGTTTCCATGCACCAAGAAACATCTCAGAAATAACAGCCTGAACCCACCTTGGCACCTTGTCCCAGATCTAAGTATTATTGATTTAATTGGCTAAAAAATGTTCTCTCCCTGCCCTCCTTAGCTAATGTGTGCTGAGCGTTCTGGCGCAAAATGGCCGCCATGAATCACCCAGCTGGGTGCTACACGTTGGTGGTGGGTCATCACGGTTACTCATCACGGTAAAGCACTTTGAGCATTCTGAAACGTGCTAAAGAAATGTCATCATTCATTCATTCATTCATTCATATTGATCTTGAAGTATGGCGTTTCACTCCGGACCCCAGTACCTGACCGACGCGGTCCTGAAGGAACTCCTTGCGCAGGGAAGATGGCGTGGCCGTCACAGTGCTGTTTGTGTAAGGCGAAGGACAGATGGCTCGAGCCAAGCAACACCGCACCGCTGGAGAAGGCAGGGCGGTTAAAAGGAGAGCCAATGACTGCTGGCGGAATGCTGCCAAGCCAATAAAAGCGCAACGACGTGATTGGCTGCAGGGGGTGAATGAGCGGGCTGGGAGTAGGAAGTGGATACCTGCTGGGAGCTGAAGGCATTAGCGCTCTGTGTGAAGGAGCTAGCATGCAGAAACGCGGCCATAAAAGCAGGTGCCACAGCTAAACTTGTTTATCTATTTATTTGTGTAGCAGCAGCTGTCGGGCTGCCGGGAGACCCATTCGGTTAAAGAACCGTTGCGGCGCGTGGTCGAATTCCACGGCCACGGGTCGGATCCGGACCGTGCCAGCGCTGATTCGACCGTGTCTCAAAGTTAAAGGAGGGGCTAAGTCAGTTAGGGCTGTATGTTTTGTCACCTGCTGACCAATCATGTCCCCGAGTTCAGATCAAATGTCTTCCTCCAGCTCGGTTCTGTGCAAGCTCGGCCTTTGGGCTGTGGTGTGCTAACAAGCAGGCTGGTGCCACCACATTTATCCGAGAGGAACCGGGGATATCTACACTCACACAAACTGGCAGCAAGAATGAGATTGTACATCGGCTAACTAATTGGACATTAGTGAGGAGGAAAAAATGGGAGTTGTTTCAAAATGGAAGACAAAAACTTTACATGCGCATTCATGATTATGGTTATTGATGAGGTCATATACCATATCAACTGATACCTGCACCTTTAAATTATACGTTTTTATGCTCATATGCTTTTAAGATTAAATGATTACTCCACGTATTCTTCTTTACTGACTCATACACGTAAAGAAAACCTAATGAATAAACCAAAGATTTACGAGAGGCCCGTAATTCAGTTATGGGCCCGGTATTCAAAACAAAACGTTAGGCCTGCTGCGGAGGTGAACATTAACAGCCTCATCAGATCACCCTCATTCAGGCTCAAATGAACAAACTGTTGGGGGGGAAACATTACCAGCCTGACTAAGCGTGTTGTCCAGACAGGCCACTTTCAAACAGCAAAATCAATCCTGATTTAGGGATTCAGCTTCAGTGTCAGCCCTAATTGGGTTTTTTTTTTATTATCGGAAAACAATAAATAAATAAATAAATAAAATCCCACTACACTGTTAGTGCTTTAATTTGACTTTCCCGAGATTGCTCGTATCTATCAGAAAGGGTCAATAGCACATAGCCCGCCTGATAGCGGGAGAAGTAGATTAAAGCTGCATACTTTTCAAATGCTGGATTTCTGCTTTCTGCCTGAAAATAAATATCAGTCATTTCAAGGAAAACAAACTGAAATATGGACTTCAAGCACAGACAGTCCTCCCCAATGGAAATTTAGGTATAAAATTTCTGTATAATAAAATAGCATCTAATGATTTGTGCTATATTTGCGATTTAAACCTTGGATCTAGGCTGATGGCGATCCAGACTGTTGTCCCATCGAACAAATTTTCTCATACTTCCAATGGTAGAGTGCAACTTCATAAACATTCAAAAGCAGGAGTACCTGAAACGTTTAATGCTTCAGTGATTCTCATGTTTAGTGTAAATCAGAAAAGACAACGCTCATGAGTTTTGGCTTGTTTAATGATACTATTAAAATGATGAGGCTTTCAGTTAAAGAAATGTGTTCATTAGAAAGGCCCAACAGCAACACAAACACACACACACACACACACACACATGCATACACAACACACACTACACACAAAATTCAGTTCAGAAATGTGACAATTTTGTCTAATTTCACTTTTGAATTTTACTTTCTTTTTCAAATGTAATCTAAACTCATCTACTCCTAAATTTCGCAGCCATAATGCAAATACACCACATTTAACATGAGCCCTGTGCACTGCTCTGGATGGGCCACTGACCTCATATTACAAGTGTGTGAAGCAATGGAGATAGTGTCATCACAACTCCCATAGAAACCAGACAGGATGTCCACCAATGAGAAATAAGAAACACAACAACACAGACAGTGATTGGTGGATACTTTCTGGCAATATTTCTTGGGTCTCAGGTGACATACAGGTCATACAGACAAGGAATTTTTTGGTATCAGAAAAAAAATTGTAGTAAATTAATTATTCCATCATGAACAGTCGAAGGTCAAGCAGTTCGAACAACACTCGCTTTTTACTGTAAATTAGGTAGGCAGATTGTAATCTATGGCCTGTTTGGCTTCATTGTAAGGACCAGTTTGGCCAATTAAATGTAAATGATGTAGGTTTGTTGTGGGGTCCTCGAGGGGCAATCTATACAGTAAACATTTCAACTGGTTCGTGGAGCCACTGACCGAAAGCTAAGAGAAGTGGGATTAATCCTGCTCTTAATGAGGCTGCAGGGGATTTCACCTCTAATGGATTTCCTGCTACGCCATCACTGACCCATGTCCCGCCCCCCCCCCCCCCCCCAAAGGTAAAATGCAGGGCACACTGTCTGGAAATTGCGCTACAAGATCTCCTAATCTACAAGATTGCCGTGGGTGAGAAAATACAAATAGTCTCTTGAAGTTTTCTCATGATCTCCTGCCCCCTCGTACGGCTGTGGTCATTTGTCAGATTTCTCGTTTCCGACGCTCGGTCCTCACCGCTACGCAACGAGCCGACGGCTGGAAGCCGTTCCTACGAGCCTCTGGAAAGGCATTTTGTCCTGACCTGTGTCTTGGCTCGTCCTTTATGTCTTCCCTCGCACCTTTTCCGCCTCCGTTCTGGTTGTTTGCCCCCCCCATACCGGTGTAATTACTCTGCTCCATATGCCATAGTGTCCCTAAGATCCTCTGAGGGTTTTCACTCTTTGATTACCTGTTCTCCGCTCGCACACGACCTTCCCCGCATTATCCCTGCGTGATATCAGACAGCTGGCGCAAAGCCGGTCCCACAGAGCGCTCTGTCCCCCCGCGCCCCACCGCGCCGCGCGCCCTGTCCCCGTTAGCACCCGCGCCCCGCCGCGCGCCCTGTCCCCGTTAGCGGCCTGTCCCCGTTAGCGCCCTGTCCCCGTTAGCGCCCTGTCCCCGTTACCGCCCGCGCCCCACGCCGCGCCCTGTCCCCGTTAGCGCCCTGTCCCCGTTAGCGCCCTGTCCCCGTTAGCGCCCTGTCCCCGTTAGCGCCCTGTCCCCGTTAGCGCCCGCGCCCCACGCCGCGCCCTGTCCCCGTTAGCGCCCGCGCCCCACGCCGAGCCCTGTCCCCGTTACCGCCCGCGCCCCACGCCGCGCCCTGTCCCCGTTACCGCCTGCACACCGCGCCGCGCGCCCTGTCCCCGTTAGCGCCCGCACACCGCGCCGCGCGCCCTGTCCCCGTTACCGCCCGCGCCCCACGCCGCGCCCTGTCCCCGTTACCGCCCGCGCCCCGCGCCGCGCGGCCTGTCCCCGTTACCGCCCGCGCCCCACGCCGCGGCCTGTCCCCGTTACCGCCCGCGCCCCGCGCCGCGCGCCCTGTCCCCGTTAGCGCCCGTGCCCCGCCGCTCCGCGATCTTCGGCCGCCATTCCACCGGTGCGTCTCAAACGCACCAAACGGGCCGGCGCGGAATGACCGATGGCCGAACGCGCGCGGCGTCATCGGCCGCGTAAATCCGACACCCTCACCGGTCCGTCCGCCCGTCAGGCTTGGCGGCGTGGCCCTCGATTCTGCGCAGTCTTGGCAAGGTTAATATGGCGGCTCGACGGAATTATAAATCTGCGGGTCTGGGGATGTACTGAAATACTGCCCGATCTGCAGGAGGAGCTGCAGGTGCCCGGGGTGATAAGTTAATCATTACTGGGGGCATAATGGACACTCATTCATCAGGAAGCGGGACAGGAAGTGACAGGAAGCAGGAATGGTACTAACCATCTGTGAGATGACACACCGAAATAATGATACGATCACAGAGTTCAAAAAGCACACGTAACACTGAAGCCAATTCAACGACAGCGTCTAATGCTCTGTTCATGCATGTAGAGCCAGGGCTAAGTTTCAACACCAGTCCCTTAATTATCCTCATAATAATAAGGACAAGCACTGTCATACGCCTTCTCTTTCTTACCACTTTTTTGCATTAGTTTAAAAAAAAAATGTTTTTCTACAAGATCAAATGAATGTGTTTACTGAGTATGCGGTTCAGTAAACATTTGATAGGACTGAAAAAAATATTTGTTTCCCTGTCTAACAAACCTCAGCTTGTCAACATTACTTTGAACTTAGTGACAAAAAAACCATATGAAACTATGTAAGAATGTGTTGTTACATTAGACAAGTTTGAGTCACTCAATCTTTTAGTAGATTATTAGTTTGCTTGCTAAACTTTACTAGTTTGCAAAATTGATGGGGTAGGCCTTTTTATCTGATGAAAATGTTTTCTTACTAGAACTTTCACAATTACAGTTGAGTCCTTAAATTGAGCCCTTGAGTAACAACCATCTACATTCAATTCTGAATATTGATTTGTTTTGGCCCTGTAGTAAATTTTGTGGTAAAGGTTTCCTCAATTTAATGAATCACTGTAGGTTTTTTTGGAAAACTATTTTTCACAGTACTTGTAATGAAAAGCTGCAACGTTAAGTGATAAACAGTATGAATGACCACAATATGAATTTAATAAACCCATGCAGCCGGAATCTATTTAATAATTCATCGCTGGTCACATTTATGCTAATCACATTGTTTATAAATGCATGGATAAGAACTCCAGCCTTGCTACATCTCTGCACACAGTATAGTGTAGATGGATCCTATGAAAACTCTGCCGTGCATTGTTTAAATCATGTAACTCTCCATGCTAGCAAGTGATTAAGACATGCTCCAATCATTGCTCAGTGACCTTTTGAAATAACACCCACACATCATCGCTATGTGTTTATCAACCGGGATATCGCAACAAGGCAGGCATGTTTGATGAATATAATTATCAAAATGTCTGCCGAACGATCTCTTCATTCAACACATTTTAATGGCACCAGTAAATTAAAGCTAACATGGCAGCAGCCTGCCGCCGCAGTGCAGGACGGGAGCATGGGTATCTGGCGGCTCCAGCCAGGCTGTTGTTTTCCCTTCTGAATAAATGGTGGGCGTGTGGGTCACGGCATTATTCACAGGCGCTCCATAATTCAAGGTGCCAGTCTTTTTCCCGCAAACCATTCATCAGCGGAAATGGTAAAATGGCACAGTGTGTCGGGCAGACCCCTAATTAAAACCCATGTAAACGCGCCGACTGCTCATTCCATCGGAATGGCAGTACATGCCAGTTTGGATCGCGATGAGCTAGCTAGCAGCTATGCTCAGGAGTTGAGAAGACAAAAATATTACCCCAGTATTTATTACACCCCTCCCAATACCACCCCCCCCCCAACTCCCCCCCCCCAAACCCCCCTCCAAAAACTTGTTTTTTTAATTTTGGTTTGGCTGCAGGTTACCAACAGTTTTCTCAATGAATTTTTTAAATCATAAACCTTTTCCATTTCAGCCCAGTGTTTCACAGCCAAATTGATTGTATTTATTTATTTATTTATTTATTTATTTTTGAGCCAGATTTCTCCCACCATAATGCTGGCACTCAGACCTTCAAGAAATAGAGGTGAGACTAATCTTCTTACTAGAGCTGCCGTGGTTTGGTCCTGAAATTATGCAGAAAAGCTTGTCAAGACCAAAGTCTCGGCAGAATGTGTTCAGAAATGCCCCACAATAAAACTGTCGCCATCTTAGAGGGAACTCCAATGTGGGAATAACTTTTTAAAATCTTAGAACAGTAAATTTATCACTCATTTTTTGTTTGCTGTTCTCTGTATAGGGCTATGGTGTTGGCTGTTCTCTTTATAGGGCTATGGTGTTGGCTGTTCTCTGTATAGGGCTATGGTGTTGGCTGTTTTATGTATATGGCTGTGGTCTTGACTGTTCTCTGTACAGGGCTATGGTGTTGGCTGTTCTCTGTGTAGGGCTGTGGTCTTGAATGTTCTCTGTGTAGGGCTGTGGTGTTGGCTGTTCTCTGTGTAGGGCTATGGTCTTGACTGTTCTCTGTACAGGGCTATGGTGTTGGCTGTTCTCTGTGTAGGGCTGTGGTCTTGACTGTTCTCTGTGTAGGGCTGTGGTGTTGGCTGTTCTCTATGTAGGGCTGTGGTGTTGGCTGTTCTCTGTGTAGGGCTGTGGTCTTGACTGTTCTCTGTGCAGGGCTGTGGTGTTGGCTGTTCTCTGTGTAGGGCTGAGGTGTTGGCTGTTCTCTGTGTAGGGCTGAGGTCTTGGCTGTTCTCTGTATAGGGCTGTGGTGTTGGCTGTTCCCTGTATAAGGCTGTGGTGTTGTCTGTTCTCTGTATAGGTTAGTGGTGTTGGCTGTTCTCTGTTTTTTTCTTTTTTCCCTTATTCTTTTAATTGACTACACAAAGCAGCCCTACATTAAATAATATGGAATACGTGTACCATAAATATTGTGTGTGAGCGTGCGCGCAAGCGTGTGTGAGTCCTTGTGTTTTTAGACTGTTCATTTTCACATATTACCACCCAAACAGGAGTCATCAATAACACATAATTAACCTTGTGACATTTCACATAAAAAATTTTTTTTAAATCTGCTGGAGTTTCCATTCTTTTTTTTTCACTCCGCCCCAGTTTCTTATGTGCTTCCTGTGCGCAGAGAGAGCAGTTGCCATAGTCACTGATCCATGCATCTAATGCATTTCCAGGGGTTACATCCTGCTGAAGCAGTGGGCCCACAAACGAACAGAAGAGCTCTCATAAAGAGAGGGTTTCTCCAGCTATATGTTAAAATATGGTTAAACAGAAAAGGTATATTTGAGTTTTATCACACAAAATGGACACCCCATTTTCTGGTCTTATCAAAGCATTAAACTTCTGCTGATCGAGTGATTATGAATCTCCACCTTGATAAATCTTTGCCATGTTGCATTTAAATGGTCCTCTCTAAATTTATTCCCAATCCCTGGTCTAACATCTTAATAACATTGCTAATGATGCAGAGAAAAATGAAACTTCAATAAAAATAGATTTTCAAGCACAATTGATGTAGTATTTATGTATTTAAATTAAATGAATGTCTGTGGATATCTTCCATCTTGGTAATCTATAGCAACATATTTGTGGGGAAGGTAGATAAGTCCATGATCATTCAGCATTCGACTGTTTAGAAAAAAATTCTCAGCTTTGCAAGGAAAAGTGTGCATTTCTATAATAGCTGTTATTTTAAGGATATAAAACTAAAGCCCTGCTCATTTGACAGATTTTTACTAAGCACTTTCTATTTAATTTCCTTCTGGAATTAGCGAGGTGTGAAGTCTCGCTACAGATTTGAGGGGAAATCGGATTTCAGGGTTATCTGCCTCGATCTGTCGTGCATCGTAAAAATATATCCACTCGCTTTATAATAGCTATAACCTCATAAGGCCTTCACAGAGCATACATAATATGTTTATGATACAGCGCTGCACATTCTGTTTCCCAAAGCTTCTATATATGATCAATATTTCCTGACAACCTGAGTTTCTCAAGCCCACTTTGAGCGTTTATCAATCTAAATGCTGCTCTGTGTTCTGAGGTGCGCTCGCTAAGTCACTCAGTTATTGAGCTGAATATCGATCCAGAAATCCCACATATTTACTGCTTTAAAGGCTGAGGTAGATATTCCTCCAGGCTCAAAACCACTCCTCCAGCGCTCTGTGCATTACGCCCACCGCTCGCTTTTTTATCTTCATGCCGGCGGTGAACTTGTGTCCGCTGTCATACGTCCCGTGTTCCTTCACTGAAGACGCGGGCTTTATGTCTGTGTGTGCACAGGTCATGAGCAGTCAGCGTCTTCGCAACACAGATCACAAGGTCAAACAACAGGTATGAACACCGCGGTCCCAGAAAAGTCTCAGAAGTCACGATAATCAAAACATCCGTTACGTTTACTTTACTTTTGGGTGGATTCAATATATATACAGTGTACTATTGACCTGGGTAGAGATTAAAGTCAGCGCTGTTTTAGTCACTGCTCTGAATAACTCCTAACGTCATCGCATGAGACATCTTTAAACATCAATATTCTTCTGAAATGTGTTTGCCGGGTGACTAAAGATAGCTGTGTGCAGCGCAGCCTGACGAGAGACCTTCCTTCGGAAGGCATTTAAAGCCGCAGAACCCATGAAATCAGGGGCACCACGTCAACTGGTCTTTTGAGTCCCTACACGATGGGTGCTGCCCATAGTGCCAGTCTGGGCACACAATCATTAATAGTGCTCGCAGGTCATGAACCCACCATCGTGTGAATACGGTGAATATTCTCTAGATAATGTTAGCAGCACATGACACGAGTTTGATGCAGCACTATCGGTGTGCGCAAGTGTGCACAAGAGCGTGCAGTTTGGGAAACGCACATCATGGTCGTTAAGAAAAGCAGTCCTTTTTTTCACAGTAGCTGTTCATCTCATCAAGTCAAATGTCGCTATTCTATAGACAGGGGTTAACAAAGCTGTCGGGGCTCGGAATGAAGACTGACAGGTGTAATTATGTGCGCAGCCGCCGAGACAAAGCATCCCGGGTGAGTTCTCATTATCACTGAGGGATGGCGCCATTTTGGCTCTTAGCGGAAACCGCCTTCAGGTCAGGTGTGGCTCAGTTACGCATGATGCAAAGCTTGCCCAATTACCAGGCTCCCTTTCCTGCCGAATTCCACCGGGTGTCTCCAGACAAGCTCCAGCTAGGACTGAGGGCCCCTCTCCTGTCACTGGCATGCCAGTCTGCGGGGTGATCTCAGCTGATGCCAGTCTGCGGGTGATCTCAGCTGATGCCAGTCTGCGGGGTGAGCTCAGCTGATGCCAGTCTGCGGGTGATCTCAGCTGATGCCAGTCTGCGGGGTGATCTCAGCTGATGCCAGTCTGCGGGGTGATCTCAGCTGATGCCAGTCTGCGGGGTGAGCTCAGCTGTGGGCATCGCGCTGGCGCACGGCGGCTCTGTCAGCGCGCTCTGAAAACCGCCATCGGGCGCCAGCAAACACAGGCGACGCAGAACCGGGGGATTTCACTTCCTCAGGAAACAGTCACCACTCCGGGGGGACGAATGAATCACCGCAAAGCTATCGCTGATCTCCAACCAAACACAATTTCCCCGCGTTTCATTACACAAAGGTTTATTGATTTTATTCTTCTCTGTTCTCCCCGCTAGTCAGCCGTGTCCCTCCCCCTTCCGCGCTGTAAATTTTGGAGATAAAAGCACTTGGAACAATTGTTTCCCCACATGAAAATGTCAGGAGCCAACATCAATGAACATGGATTAATGCAGCATATTAGAGGGGAATCAGAGACAGTCAACATTCCTGCTTATAGTAGGCAATGCAAAACGGAAATAATACTGCTCAATATCTGTCGTTGTTTCTCTGTAATATCTTTACTTTGCTTCTCCTATTACATCTACTGCACTAAAGATAAGGCTAAAGCAGTAAGCAGTATATTATTGGAGAAACAGTTGTTGCATATGCCAAATATTTGGCAATATGCCAGATGAATAACATCATATTTGCTGACATCAATACAGCCTTTGTTACTTTTCCAAAATACTGCATTACTACGGGAGCTACACCACCCAAAGAAATGCATGTTGAAATTATAATTCCTGAATCTGTCTTGCATTTAAATATTTTTTTATTTTTTCAGAGCATACAAAATCCTAGTTTGTCTTTAGTAAATATGGCTTTGAACACTTTAGAACTTTCTTTTGCTTAATGTCCTCAATAGCATTTTCAAATATTTACAATTTAAAGAATATAAACTGAAACTGAACTCCATCTAAAAATTCTACCTGAATCTTAAACTGGAATTGCACTTTTTTGTGGAGGGAGAAACTTAGTAAATATACACTTATACAAATGCATGAAGCAAATTCTCTGGAAGTGTCACTTCCGTTGGAAATGAGCATTTTGTAAGAGCCCAAATGAGCCCGCAGACAGAGGCAGTCTGGGCCGTGTGGACTCCTTCTCTAATGCCAACCCTGACTGCCTCGTGTTTATGTGAGTCGGGGAAGCCGAGTGCAGTTTAAAACAATACAACCATTGCAATTTCATTTATATTAATGCTTTCTTAAAACACTACCTCGATATTTCCCGGGTTCCGTCCCAGAAAGCGATGTATTGTGGCACTTTGGGATATTATTCCAGAAAAATGCTGTGCTGCAGATACGCTTGTGAGGGGGAGAACACACAATATCAGCTCTATACCGCTGGAGCATGGCTCAGTAAAAACGCTTTCATTGTGATTTTCCAAAGTGCCAAAAAAAGGTCTGAAATGACACTTGGCGCTGCAGTTTTGTGGAGTGTGGAGGATGTGCGGTGTTATCCATACAATGAGGAACTGTCTCAAGTATATCTACAAACCTTGGAATAAAGGCCAAACCTTTGGTTTCACTGACTTAAAAAATATGTACTTGCTAAAAAGAATTTTTTTTTTAAATACCAACTGTATTTATCACTTCCAATATGTAACCTTTATGGATGATAACATCTTTTAAAGCTAAAAGATTCATTTTGAAATGAGCACTGGTTTGCTTGCCCTTTTTTATTGGGAGCTTCTAACATACTCTGTATTAAGAATTCTGTTGGAATAGAATTTCTTTGAGAAATGGCTTCCGTAAAAGCACGGAGGTGTTTCGAGCGTGTAAAACTGGTGTTTTACTGTGGCCCATGCAAGCCGAATTAACGTTCTCTGGAATGTAAACGTTCTCGTGAAATTAAGAGGCTCTCATTTGAGGCCGTTTGCGTGCTCCTTAATTTATGACGAGAGCAGCTGTTGTCGTTACGCCGTTTAACGAAGACGTATCCAAACCTAGCGCATCGTGTTGCTTTCCTTCATTTCCTTAATGACCATTTATGAATACTGGCCCAGGCAATTGTGTTTATTATAACTCTGGGACCAATAGGCATGGAGGCGAATTAGCGCAAGGATGAATTGTTGCTAAGGGCGCTTGTCAAAGCACACATTATTGGAGACAAAGTGTCTGTTCATGCTGAGGCTCATTTGCACCCTTTGCGATGAAAGTGCGCCCATTATAAACAGTGAACCCAGACAGTAGTCCATTGTAGGAAGTAAATATACAGTGTGTGAGGCAGGATAGATTTATGCCATTAATTGATGGTACATGCCCTCCAGGTTAAAGTATTCTGTAGTTTGGGACTGAACAAACAAGCATGAAAAATTATCTGTTTGTTACTCCTTTATCAATTTCCACTTGGAGGCTAACTAACTAATGACAACGTTGCCACGTTTACTGGATTTTAAAAAGTTTCTTTGCAGAATTTTCCATTGTACGATTATAGTTAGAATGAGTTTTAATGGGCTTTATTAGTACATCATTGACAAAGTCATTTCAACAGTCACAGTTCTCACTCACAGAAAACGTCTCCATGGTGAAAGCCTGTGCAGCTGCAGACAGCACATCCACGCCTGTCTCCATTAGAGTGTTTCTGATCTGTCAGACAGGTGATTTGGGGTTTTTCTTCATTAGGGTGAGAATTCCTCCATCTTCAACTGTAGAGGTCTTCCTTGGACTACTAGGCCCTAGGTGATTACTGAGTTCACAGTGCTCTCTTTCCTCTTAACGATGTTCCAAAGTGTATAAAGTGTATAAAAACACTCTTTAATAAAAGCTGAGAATCAACATGTACTTTACACGCATTGTTTGATTACAAATCAAAAATTGTGGAGTACAAAGCCAAATAAAAAAAATATGTCTTTGTCCCAAATGCTATAAAGCTCAGTCATGCTTAAAATGTATTTCAAATATGGAAGGATTTGAGAGTGAACATAAACAAAAAATGTGAACATGATATTTTCCAAGCCGAAGCACCTCTTCGATTGAGTGTAAATACTGTATAGAGCTCTCTGTCATTGCATCAAGTATTAAGCCTACCTTTTAAAATTCTACACAGAGATGGGAGTTTGGGGTAGACAGGCATTTATGAGCTCTTAAGAGGAAGAGGAAGTTTATAGAAAATATATGTTATGTATCACCAAAATGAGGAAGAAATGTGTTTGTATTATACAGTACCACTGCAGTGCTGCTCATATTTTGACTTAAAAGTTAGATCTATGGTACATATCAGGGTATATTGACTTAAAATGTGTACACCCCCCCTGGTACCTTTGGCCTGTTTTGTTGGTACATGGGCTGCATCGATGCAGCTTAACCTGTGGAGCACTTATGGCTTCACCATAAAGCAGGGTGCCATTGCTGCAGTTACTATGGCAACATACTGCGTAAGAACCACTACACGTGTGCTGCCAGAACATCACTGCAGGTAGACTGCAGCCTGCCGTCAAGTTAGAGATCGGCCCGGGATTTTCTTGACACTTCCAGTATTTCCCAAATGTAGATCAAGATCCAGACGAAATTGTCTTAGTCCCGATTGCAGTGTGGTCTCAAACTCATTTGTACAGTCCCAGGCTAATCCTGATCGCAGCATGCTTTAATCGACAGGATTGAAGCATGCTGACCATGTTTTACAAGACAACGCTTAATTATGGGGTGCCAACCCGAACGATAAATTTTGTGTACGAAATGTAAAATATGCTCTGCATTTTCTGGACAAAATGTTAAATGTGTTTAGCACTTCATCCATGAAATGTAAAATGTGTTTTGAATTATGCCCACAAAATGCTGTCAGATATCTAGTGTCAAGATTATTGTCTTAGAGAGAGAAACAGTGAATTGGATACAATATATTATTGTTTTGAAGAATACTACCTACCCTCCCCTCCACAAACTTTAAAGCAAACATGATTGGGGCAATTTAAAGTCGCGCTTATACCCTAATCTAGGCAGGTGACCTATAGGTCTCGCCTCCTCTAGTGTGTCTGGGAAGAGACAAACCAGAACACAAAGCTACACTGTGTGGCTAAAAGTATGTGGACACCTGACATCCAATATCTCATCCAAAATTATGAGCAATAATATGGAGTTGGTCCACACTTTGCTGCTATAACAACCTCCACTCTTCTGGGAAGGCTTTATATTAGATGCTGGAGCATTGTGCAGAGATTTTCTTCCATTCAGCCAGAAGAGAATTAGTGAGGACTGGCATTAGTGAGGATTGGGCAATTAGGCCTGGCTCGCAGTTGGCTTTCCAACTGACCCCAAATGTGTTGGATGGGGTTGAGGTCAGGGCTCTGTGCAGGCCAGTCAAGTTCTTCCACACCATTCTAGACAAAACCTTTCTATATGGACTTCGCTATGTGCCCGGGGACATTCTCAGACTGAAACAGGAAAGGGCCTTCCCCAAACTGTTGGGGAAGCACCGAATCGTCTACATTGTGACAATTCAAACCATGAAAAACAGCCCCAGACCAAGGGTGTGGCCAGATATTTTTGGTCATTTTCTGTAGTCAATCTACAGGGCTAGAGACACTGCATGGCTACAGAACAAACATCCTTTTGGTCTTAAGTTGAATGCAATCTGACATTTAATTGAAATCATTGATTGAAAATATGAATGTCGATAAAGATAATGGTTGTTGAGGCCTACAAGCTGAAATCAATATTTTTCAGAGCGGTTCCAGTTCCAAGCGGAAACCAACATGGTGCGAGTGGTTTTGTTACATGGAAAATATTTTGCCTGAAAGTGGAAAGTACAGATGGCTGCTTTCAAAAAATTCACTGTGTACAATTTTCACCTCTATGATTATAAGCAGAAGTAAACTTCCATGCTTTTTATAGGTATTCAACAGCTGAACTGAATTACCTAACATATTCATGTTGGGTCTCGTTAGAAAGGGACTATTTTAATGAGTCTGTGGATAATAATATGGCCCTGCCATACAGTTCACTTTAATCAATAAGTACACTGTCAGCCTTTAGATAGGCCAGTTTGTGTCATAAATTAGCCTGCCCGCTCCCCCCCCCCCCACCCAGTTTATCAGTCTGTCTCTCTTTTCTTGTAATCTCAAATTAGAATCTTGTTTTATGTCTTCTGTTTTGTCTTGTAACTTAGAAGTAGTGAGCCCACATTCAATAAAGACTGTATGATTTCAATTCATGAGTTTAATTGACTCCTTCTTATTTAATTAAATCATTTAGTCTTACAACCTGATACAGTGTTTGTTTTGGCTTGTTGGTTGATTCCACCACATTACTGTACACTGACCTATCAATGAATTTGACAATTTAATTGATCATTTCCATTTTTAAAAATAATTATTAAATTAATGTACTTTTGTGACACTTGGCAGGCATTTAGTGGTACAAAATGCATTTTGTGGGCACAGAATGTATATTTGGTGTGCATTTGTGCACAATAAAAGCTAAAATTCATTTTCAAGTTGTTTAACTGCTATTACAGATCTTGATTCAGGAATTCCTAGTCATCCTTCTTTCTTGTGAACAGTTGTAAAGTTAAAAGCAGGGTCGACAACGCAATAAATAAGCACAACAAACAACTGCTTGTTTCTTGGCTGTCTTGATATGATGAGCCTACATACAGGAGCTTGAGCGAACATGGTGGATACCTTACCTAACTATCTGCCTACATAGCTAAGAGAAATCAGGCAAAGCGATTCGGTTAACACTGGCTGGCTAACGTTTGGGCAGAGAGCTGAAAGGAGTAACGTTAGCCCATACTTTATAGCCTACTTCATCCACATCTTTCACATCTGCAACTGTCTGGTACTTTCAAATGAAGTCATCAGCAATTATAGTGATTACATTTATTCATTATTTCAGTTGAAAGAAGTTTCAGGAATTAAAAAAAAATTATCCCACATCATACAGTCTATAAAAACTTTTCCATTCCCTGCTTTTGCTGTGCCTCACAGAACCGGAGCCCACAGCTTTAAATCTCTCCGAGCTCCACTCAGGAGCATGCACACAACAGCGGGGTAAACACCGACAGGGAACCTCAGGAAGAGCAGGATGATACAGAACTCCAACTGCTCACTGCAATCAAGACCTCCCTAAATTTAATACCCAAAAAACACCAAGCAGCCACATCCGGGCTTCGTTTTTCAAGCTCACTTCCTGGTCTTGTTGAGAGACGTTGCTCACTAGCGCCAGTGCGGTTGGCTCCAGTATAGGCATTTCAGCTAACAGTTTTAATGTAAGTTAATGGTTACAATGCGGCCAAAATACAAACTCAATCATTTTTTTCCCACGATGTAGTTGCAATAGGTGTTTTTTCTTTGTCAAATGTCTCCTCATGTGCTAATTTGTTCAGATATTGTATTATTTGGATAAGATTTTAATATTTTGTGGATGAAACCGGGACAGTTTTTATGTTCCTGCAGAGTCACTGTATCTCACTCGCTTAGTGGATGAACGGACTTCATGCCCATATAAGGGTCCCTCTTTTCCCTACTGTGCAGGCCCTAGCTCCAATTTGTACAACATGGCAACGCCAGAAAGCCATGGTGACATCACAGTGTCTTGGTCCATATTCTTCTACATATTTTTGTCTATGGTTAGTACACTCACACTTAAATACTTTGGAAAACCGTTTCTATGCAGCTGTACACTAAAAACGTAAGGCCCGCTGCACTCGTCCCCACATGACCAGGAAGTGTTTTCCTGCTCTGTTATATCTCCTACTGTACGTTTTGTACACACATTGCAAGTTACTCTCAAATGTACATATGTATAAACTGCCATTTAAAATTTATCTTTTAAATATCTAGCTATCTAGTCACACAAACACACACACATACACGCACACACTACACTGCTGAACATCAGACAAATTCTGCCTCATTAAAGCATAATTTCTTGACAGATAAACTACTGTATGCAAGTCATGTTATTATGCTGTTTTCAGGGGAGCATCCTTTGTGATGTGATGAAAACACAATGACAAAATGATTTGCATGAAGCTGTTGCACCCAGACTGTGATATTCACTGGCCAACACTAGTGCATCGAGTTTTGGTTTCACGCTAATGACGTTAGGCTAATGCTGCAGTGAAAGAGAACCTTTTACCACATTACAGTGTCATACATAACAAGATGAGATACATATCTCTGACAGATAAACATCAAGAACATGAACAAATTATTATTATAGTTACTATAATTGTTTTTCAAAACTCTTCCCCTGTCACATATGTACTACGACAGCATACTCTCAGAAGAAAGAGTCCCAGAAGGCTCTGCGTCTCCATAGGAACCCTGTCTAGTTCAAGAGTTCTTTGTCGGGCAAAATGGTTCAATCTGTTAGCTTTCACACCCACCATAGAGGGTTCCATAAATAGCTAGAAAGGGTTCTCCTACGAAGACGAGCCAAATAACCCTTTCAGAACCCCTTCCTCTAAGAGTGTATAAATGAAGATTTTAACCCTCCTGTTCTGTTCATTTTTTAGGTACAGCAAAAATGTTCCCGGGTCAATCCCATACGTTGCACATATGAACTCGAACATTTCAGTAAAATGGATCAACCTAATTAAGGCCTGAGCAAGAAGTTTCTTTACTGAAAATCAATTTTAGTATTTCCCCCTAGATTTATCAAACTTTTAAAGGGTCAATATTTAAAACCCTCTCAAATATAATGAGATGTTAAACGTATAGGGCTTTAGGGATTTTTATTCCACCGATATGTGTGACATGTCGATATGCCTGGATGTGCAAACTCCACGGAAACGCAGGTTTTCATTTCACTTATAATCCATGCTGATGATAGGTAAACGCACAGTACGCACTGATTCCTTCCAGACCTGGGTCAAATACGTATTTGTTATGGATTCAAATAGGTTTTCTACGCTTTACTCATCTTGTCTGGTGTATTGAAGCCAATGAAATACTCTCAAAAAGTGCAAACCCTGCCTTCCGGTTACACTGGCAGGCTCAACTACACCAGGCAAGATCAATAGAGCACAGAAAAGTATTTGAATCAGGACAGGCGAGCAGGGGCGTGCGCCATAGACCTCCACATCCTTCTGCCCTCTCTCTCCCAGCCTTTGCACATGGATAAAACTCTCCGCTCCACCCAAAGAAAGACAGCCTTTTCATACAGCGCTACACACATCTCCAATCCTGATTACTTTTCGAAAACCAGGTTGAATCCTAAAGCCCTCTATTTCCACATGTCTCGGCACAACTGCTGTTCTGGACGATCCATCTTCCTTCGCTGTTCTTTGTTCCCTCTCTTAGACCCAGCGTATAAGACCCTGTACAGTGTTCTGAGACAGAAAAAAAACACGCATTCCGGCATGGTTTAGTCCTAAAACCTGCATTCTTCTTTTCCAACGACAGCTGAGACTTCACAGGTTTAGCTTCCAGTTAAGTTGAATGTAAGCGGTGAGGTAGGGCTTATCTTGGGTTTCCCGTTTATGGATTATTTTGTGTTCAGTTGTACTGTACTGTTTATTCTTACTTGTCATTTTCTGTATATAATTGTCATTCGCGGACACAACTACAGAATAATAAGTTTCAGGAAAATGGCTCCCAGGAAAACATGTCCCATATCAGCATTTACAGTTTTATAGAATTACGGATTCATTCAAAGTAACTTTCAAATTATGGATTTAGCTTCCGAAACTGCCACATCTCACAAGGCTGTCAATTTTACAGACAATCTTTTTTTCCAAGGCTGTCATTGAAAAATCTCCTATTGAATGCATCAGGATCAGGCTATGTGTAGCTATTCTCAGTAACAAGATCTTAGAAGTAGTGCTGTCAGTCAGCAGTTTAAAGGCATACTATGCAGGATTTTTACCTTGAAAGTATTATAAAATAACCATGCTAAGGCATATGTATGAGGCACTGGCGATCTCTGTCTTTATGCACCTTCAGTTATCCAGGCAGCGTTGTTAGGTAGCGTGATGGCCAAAGTCGAGTCCTCGGGGTGAGTGGGCCAGGTTGAAGACAGAGGAGGAGACTTCTTTATTTGTAAACACTGGACAACAGCAAGGCTAAAAATCCTGCATAGTATGCCTTTAAACAATCAAGAGGAAGTAGGCCACCATATGCATTACCTCCGTTTATATTTTCAGCATTACCTCCTTTAATATTTACAGCTTGCAGCATAAAAATGTCCTCTCATATGAAGCAGACTGATACCATGATCACATAAAAATATTGTAGAAAAATAAATGTATGTGCACAATTTTTAACCATTTGTTCAGCATCAAGATATAGAACCTTTAAGAGATTCACCTCAGATAATTAACAATTATCCTAATGCCCTGAGGTTTGTAAGGTTGCAGATCAGAACACACGGCAAACCATTTAAGTGGGAATACACTGTACATCGTGCTTAATGTGATATGAAATCAGTACATGGTATCAGGGCATTGATATATCCCTCCCTACAGAAGGGTTATCTGGGTTCTTACCTGCCTGTGTACTGAAAAAACCTCAGCTCACCATCCGAGAGGGCAGGAGTCCCTTCCTGCAGCCACTATCAAAAGCTCAAATTAAATTCTTATCTGACCTCTACGGTCCAACTCTGAAATGAATGGCTGGAGTTCTTGTTGCATTTTACTGGCTCAGTGCTTGAGCTAAAATAAATAAATAAAAAATGTAGGGCTCTCTATTAGATTGACAGTACAACTAATATTTTCAAAATGAAAGCCATGCAGTCATTACCTAACATGCAAACAGAATTCTTTAACATATCATATTGTTATTTAATTTAATTTACCTTTTATTTAACCAGGTGAGACTGTACAACCATCTAGAGTGTGCCCATACCCCTCAGAGTGAATCTACCCCATCCACAGTGTGCTCATACCCCTCAGGGTGAATCTACCCCATCCACAATATGCTCATACCCCTCAGAGTGAATCTGTTCCCCATCCACAGTGTGCTCATACCCCTCAGAGTGAATCTACCCCATCCACAGTGTGCTCATACCCCTCAGAGTGAATCTGTTCCACATCCACAGTGTGCTCATACCCCTCAGAGTGAATCTACCCCATCCAGTGTGCTCATACCCCTCAGAGTGAATCTGTACCCCATCCACAGTGTGCTCATACCCCTCAGAGTGGATCTACCCCATCCACAGTGTGCTCATACCCCTCAGAGTGGATCTACCCCATCCAGTGTGCTCATACCCCTCAGAGTGGATCTACTCTATCCACAGTGTGCTCATACCCCTCAGAGTGAATCTACCCCATCCAGTGTGCTCATACCCCTCAGAGTGAATCTGTACCCCATCCACAGTGTGCTCATACCCCTCAGAGTGGATCTACCCCATCCACAGTGTGCTCATACCCCTCAGAGTGGATCTACCCCATCCAGTGTGCTCATACCCCTCAGAGTGAATCTGTCCCCCATCCACAGTGTGCTCATACCCCTCAGAGTGGATCTACTCTATCCACAGTGTGCTCATACCCCTCAGAGTGAATCTGTACCCCATCCACAGTGTGCTCATAACCCTCAGAGTGAATCTGTACCCCATCCACAGTGTGCTCATACCCCTCAGAGTGAATCTACCCCATCCACAGTGTGCTCATACCCCTCAGAGTGAATACACAGTGTGCTCATACCCCTCAGAGTGAATCCACAGTGTGCTCATACCCCTCAGAGTGATCTGTACCCCATCCACAGTGTGCTCATACCCCTCAGAGTGGATCTTACCCCATCCACAGTGTGCTCATACCCCTCAGAGTGAATCTACCCCATCCAGTGTGCTCATACCCCTCAGAGTGGATCTACCCCATCCACAGTGTGCTCATACCCCTCAGAGTGGAATCTACCCCATCCACAGTGTGCTCATACCCCTCAGAGTGAATCTACCCCATCCACAGTGTGCTCATACCCCTCAGAGTGGAATCTACCCATCCACAGTGTGCTCATAACCCTCAGAGTGAATCTGTACCCCATCCACAGTGTGCTCATACCCCTCAGAGTGAATCTACCCCATCCACAGTGTGCTCATACCCCTCAGAGTGAATCTGACAGTGTGCTCAACCTCAGTGAATCCCCCATCCACAGTGTGCTCATACCCCTCAGAGTGGATCTACCCTATCCACAGTGTGCTCATACCCCTCAGAGTGAATCTGTACCCATCCACAGTGTGCTCATACCCCTCAGAGTGAATCCACAGTGTGCTCATACCCCTCAGAGTGAATCCGTACCCTATCAGTCCATCTCAGTCCTCTGCAGCACAAATTTCAAAAGAAAAAACTTTCTCCCCAGATCTCCTGTCACAGAGTGTGATCAGAAGACTGTATGAATAATTGATTCATTCACATCTTTCTTGTGATCTCTGTTCACCTTTATGCCATGCAGCAGGTATTTCTCATTGCACAGATAATCTCATGGAAAGGAAAAAAAAAAATCACTGAAGTTTAAAAATATTGTTCATTTGAAAGAAAGGAGGAAATAACTATCATGAGAAAGATAACCGCTGGTTCGTATGCAATTATCCAGATATCCACGCAAACACGGAGGGCCCAGTTTTGGTGAAATATGAAATGTGGTGAAATATGGAGGAAGGTACTGTTTGGAGCAAATGGTGGAAGTTTGTAGAATGGTACAAGTCCAGTCATGATGATAGCTCGGGGGTTGCCAGGTTAATAAGAAAAGTCTTTCAAATGAGCGCAAAAGCACATCTAAGACAAATTTCACCATTTGAAAGCTACAATGTGATTGACCAGTGCAGTCATATCCACCCAAACCCATTACAGAGCTATTGCCTGTTCCTTTTTGCTTAGGTCCACACATATGTGCAGGTATAATAGCAGCCCTGATTCCTTCATCCCCTGTGTGCTGATTTGATAGGCACTAGACCTTGCCCACGGCCTGCTTTAAAGTCCACCGCATTTCTTTCACCAGATGACCAGAACTTGAAGGAAAAGTTCCTATACAGCACAGCCTTTGGAGCTTGCCAAACGTTTTACATCGAAAACCTGTGAAACTGTCCTAATGCTTTAATACCATACAGTATATGAAAATTATATTCCAAGAAGACAACAAGGTCCAAGAAACCAGGTATAGAAAATGTTACTAATGCCCGAACACTGTGCCTGTCTAAACTCAGTTCAGTCTCTACAAATAAAGCCATCATGGAATCAAGAATTATTTCATAATATTACTGAAATGCATGCTGAAAATACTGCTGAAATACTGAAATGTGTGTATTGTCTTATAGAGCAGACACATGTGAACACAGGAAGCTAAAATTATTTGATTAAAACTGCAAAAAAAAAAAAAAACAACTCAAGGGAATGGTCAAGGAAATATTCATATAAACGCATCATTAAACTACTGGAGCTTAGCATATTGCTTGATTTGTCTTCAAAAGAGATGCTAATCCCACTGTAGCTGTCCCCTGTTACTTCCGAAAGCTGAAAGTAAGAAGCCTGCTGCTAATGCTTCTTTTGAAGGGCCTGATAAACCACGTGAAAAATGAAAGACACGGCCAATTTCAAGGAGAAATAAAGGTCAAACGTGTCTTCTGGCGAAGCTGCGGCAACTTTGCTTAATGCTCCAGCAGCTTCATGCCTACTTTGCAAAGGTTACAAACATCAAGAAGGAGCCATATTTCCTGTCTCTACATTTATTAACGTGAGACCTAAACTCTGAAAATCTGAGCACTCGTAAATTGCAATACTCAGCACCGGTAGCGTTAATCGTCTGGACTGTTCAGTGCACTTGACCGTATTACATAGCCCAAAGAAAGCTCCCAATGTAAAATGAAGAGTTAAACCCACTATGGTGTTCCTAAATGAATCCACTGTGCTGAAATCACGTGAAACCCTCAAATCACCGAAGGTCTGGCTGTGGAATATGTGTGACACTCCAGTGCTACAACTGCAGTCTGAATGGGTGACAAATGTGAGTCATATCCTCCTAAGGCCCAGCTGTTCATTTTGGTCTCTCGTACGGGACATATTTCTCTGGTCTTAATCCCAAGAACCATATATTCTACTAAGCTGAAACCTACACTACAGAGGACATTCAATATGAATAAAATACAATATATTTTCAAAATATTTTCACTGCAAAATGAAAATACAAAATGCCTATTTGTATTATGTCAAAAAGTTAAAGTAGAACGTTCTTAAGAGATGCACTAAAATCTGTTTCTGTATGGTCACACATAAGTCTATGTTAATAGACATGGCATAATGTCTTCACTCACGTGAATAAATAATTAAATCAATTTAACAAAGCATGAACAATTCTTAATCCTGTTTACTAGGCCATCAACAATGCATACACATGTTCCCTGTTCTTTAATAAAATAGTTCCTTTACAAACCTGAACTAATGCCTTAATTGACAGGAACAAATCACGCTAACAAAGCATGAACATTATTATTGACTAACGCTGCCTGGAGTATCCAGGGCACAAATCCACACGAATAATCTCCAGCCAATACTGTCTGATACTTGCTGTATCCAATTAGCTTTATACTTCCGCGTGCGATTAGTTTTCCCCACAAAGCGTTCTCCCCCTCCTGACGTTTGTCCGAAAGCGGTGCTTTCGGTTGATTGCCGCGCCTGTTTACATGCTCTCGATCGAAAACCTCATCAGCCCGCGGTATTTCTGTCGCTGAAAATTGGCGCCGCTGAATGGTGTGGAATCGGAAGGAGCTCGGCGCCCGATTGCTCCGCGGCGGACTCTGAATGAGAGGCAGGGCCGCCGCGTGTCTCGGTCCGAGCGGGGAGGCGGGGGGCGGGGGGGCTGGGGGGGCTTGGGGAGCCGGGGGGCGGGGGGGCTAGGGGGGGCAGCAGCCCGTCGTGCATCCAGCCCAGGCTGCCCTCCAGCCTGACCCCCACACCCACGCCAGGCTCGCCTCGCTGCAGTCCCCTGTAAGGAGTGCGAAGGCAGAAGCACCCTGATGCAGTACATTCGGTAGGGCGGTTAGCTGAGCTATTGAAAGCGCTTCAAACGGAGGCGGTGGGCATCAACAGTCAGCGAGCCGAGGCGAGCGATGGACAAAGGCTCGACCTGTGCGACAGACGAGCAAATATCAGCAACAAAGAGGCTTTAGCGCAAAGGGTCACCTCAATCTGACATCAGCCTGGGTCGGGCGAGGCGCGCACCAATGAGGGAGCTGCTCGGGCGTCAGCATTGTCTCCCAGTGCTCCTGATCGGCCGCGTAGCGTTAGCGTCTTGCAAAGATCAAACGGCAGGTTCCTGCGGCTGCGTGGTGCTATTGCTTACGCTAACCAGGCGCAACGCAGGGCTGGCCTCGACCAATCCCAAGCGCAGTGGCGTGGAGAAGAAGCATGCTGATTGGTTGAGATGATGAGGAGACAGTTAGGCATAGTCACTTGGTCCTAACACAGGCCAGCACTAGACTGCCCCCCATTCAGCTGACAAACTGACAGACAACAGCTAACAGCTTCTGGAACTGAAAATGTTTTGAAAACTGTTGCAGTTCTTATTTCCCATATCCCTTGCATAGCACTCCAAGATTCCACTATCAATATCTGTACATAAAAATAGCATTGTGTAGATTATTATTCCCTATAAAAATCATTGTCAAAGTATGTCTGACTTGTTTTTGAAGGCAATGTGAACAGACTGAGTACGGCTTCCTCCAGCCTAAACCTAACTAAGTTTGATCATATAACCTGCTGTACAGTGTCAAAAATAAGAGAGAGGTGATGTGCATAAACCCTGTGGTTCAGGGGATGGAGAAACAGAGAGTGCAGGATGAGGACTGGTGGGCTGTTTCTGGAGAAGCGGAGAGTGCAGAATGGGGACTGGTGGGCTGTTTCTGGAGAAGTGGAGAGTGCAGGATGAGGACTGGTGGACTGTTTCTGGAGAAGCGGGGAGTGCAGAATGAGGACTGGTGGACTGTTTCTGGAGAAGCGGGGAGTGCAGAATGAGGACTGGTGGGCTGTTTCTGGAGAAGCGGAGAGTGCAGAATGGGGACTGGTGGGCTGTTTCTGGAGAAGCGGCGAGTGCAGGATGAGGACTGGTGGACTGTTTCTGGAGAAGCGGGGAGTGCAGAATGAGGACTGGTGGACTGTTTCTGGAGAAGCGGAGAGTGCAGAATGAGGGCTGGTGGGCTGTTTCTGCTGACAGCAGCTGCCCTGACATTTCCGCCTGCTCTCCCTGAAAGCCCGTCCAGATGGCAAGAGCTTTTAACTCGAGCTGTGGATGGAATATACTACATTTTATATTACAAAATTACACTTCCCAATTCCATCAGGCAGATTAGTTTTAGTTTTTTTTTTTTTCTTGTCCCCACCCTCACACAGATGACTTTTTTCTGAATTAGAGGAAGTGAGTTTTACTGGAAGCTTGTAAATGTACGGAAATTCCAGCACATGGCAGAAATTACACTTAATTCCTGCAGCCATTTTTGGTTATCATTTAATGCGGGTGCACTTTGTACTCAACATCACTCTCGGGTTGTCCAAAAAGGGAACCTGCTCGCACTAACAAAAACGGCAAAACCACTGAGGCTGTACGATTTCAAAGGCTCAGCGTTTATTGCGGAGGGGGCGTTAAAAAAAAAAAAAAAGAACAGTGCCGTGATGCAGAAATGTCAAATTTCGGCAATTTTGCGGCAATTTTTACCCGAATGTCAAACGGACCACGTGGCCCTCGCTCTGCCTGCTGGTGTCGGAGGCAGTAACCCTCCATCCAAGAGCGAGTCCCCTTCGCTTCCTCCAGCTTCAGTCCATTAACCAACCGCCTAACTTCTGAATGCCTCGATGCCTGCTTCGCTCGTTTGTTTCCCTCCGCAGCCGCCGTCTCTGCCGGCTGGCGGGCCCTCGATCCCTTCGAAACATGGCCGCCGCGTGATTGAGGTCAGAGAGCAGCCCGGGTGCTCCAGGGTCTGCCACTTACAGAGCAGGGGAGAACCTGCCGTTCCCCGATCAGTGGCCGGCCTCTCACAGACGCACGCCGTCACCCCGGTGACCGCTGGTAAAAAGCCGCGTTGTTGTGCTGTTCGTTCTTAAATGCGGCTTTTTCACATCCCGGAAAACTGCATCGGTGGCAACTCCATCACATCTCTACTGCAACTCTTTAAGGATTAAAGGCGTATCATTCACTCTGCATGTATGGGTGGAACCCACTGTATGTTTAATACCTTTGACACGCTAACTAGCTGTAAATCCTGTTGCTTTACAATAGAATAGAAGGACATTTTCTATACAAACCAAACTTATCTAATGAGTTTTTTAAAAATATGATTAAGAAAATGAATTCAGGGCTGAAATTATTTAATTCCATCCATCCTATTCTATTATAAATCCATAATATTCTACTATAAATCCATCATATTCTACTATAAATCCATCATAACTTAGAATATATCCATCGTAGTCCACAATAAATCCATCATATTCTACTATAAATCCATCATATTCTACAATAAATCCATCGTAACCTAGTATAAATCCAACATATTCTGTTGGAAATACATCATATTATAGTCTAAATCCATCATATCCTAGTATAAATCCATCATATTTTAGTATATAATATAGTTACTTATTTATAGAGACCACCTACATTATTCTCATTCTTTTTTTTCTCCTGCTAAGAAAATAAGTTGCTTAAAAATTGAATGAGTATCAGTTTAGATTCATCACCATTAAACACCATTTGAAACAATGGTCAAGGCGTTTGTAACGTTATGTAATGCGAGCATAGGGGCCTGGTATATGTAGAAGAGCTCAACCTGCTCGCATATTTTAATCACTAGCGACAAAATGTCAAAAGTTTTTATTTTAATTTAAAGTGGTATGCATGCTCTTATTTTGAATGTAAGGATTTGAAGACCTATGTTTTGCACTTAGTTGAGACCAATTAGAATAGAGTGAATTACTGTGTGTAGTTCAGATGGTGATTTTAGAGACAATTAACACTAACCATCTATTTTAGAGTCTCATTTCAGTGATTTTTCTGAACTTTCCGAGCAACAAAAAGACATTGAATTAAATAGCCATTTTTTATTTGCATAATGTCTGCATAATGTTGCACTAATAAATCTTGAACATTATGGTTCACAGTTCACAACACTGTAATGCTAAAGTGTGTTCTGCAGTTATATACATTTGCATAAGTTCCTTTTGCGTGAGTGTCTTGTCTTGAAAGACGGTGTATTGTAGGTTTGCTTGACTATCATTTTTCCGGGGGGTGGGGTGGAGGGTAGATTGGCTCTGGAGAGATGGAAATGCTGTCTTGTATAAGATGCCTCCTATGGATATCTGAGCAGTCCTTTTTAGAACCTGTACAAAATGGTCTCGCTCTCTACCTGTATTATGGCATCTGCTCATAGAAGCAAGCCATGAACAGATGACAGGTTATCTGCCATACTGCCATGATGAGTGTAGAGGAACTACATGAAAAGTGGCAGGGAAAAGTGGATGTATATATAAGTGCTACATCACTTGCAAATACATATTTATACCGCTGGTTTAAAAAAATAAAGTAATAAAATAATTACAATACAAAATAATAAGTAATAATCGTGAACATAATAAAGGCCTGTTGTTTATAACAACTACAATAGCTAATACGGTTAGCGGAGGGTTCTCAAAACCATATATTTAAACATTTAAATATATAAATACATTCCTGTATTATGTACGGCACGTAATTAGTCAAGACACACCCAAATTGTGCAAAGAATATTTTGAATACACTTTGCTTGCAAATAACTGTCTAAGTGAAGTTTATCACACTTACCACTGATTGATGTATGTTTACGTGAACAGTAGAGGAGTTACTCATATTTTTTCCACAAGCATTCCATAATCTGGATCTAATATGAATTATCTGACCATAATTACACAGGTGACTCAGGTGTAATTATGATCAGAGTGCACCTCACCACCTGTCAGATGGCTGAGTATTCGGATGTAATGTCTTCTCCATTGTGGCCATACCGATGGTTTTATCCTGTATTTCCATACTTCCATCATTTTGACTTTATTCATGTTTATGTTATTAAGTTTCTGTTCATTTTTTTATATTTTAAGCACGTTAAGAACTTCTTCACAATACGTTTCTTTCATACGATATTGTGCTTAAACAAGTACAGAGAATCTCGGGCAACTTTTTGCAGACATACAAAACAATTGAAAAGAAATTTTAAAAAATGCAATTATTTATTTTTTTATTTGTTTTCAATGCAGAGTCCTGCCGAAACGTTTGTGCATGATTCTGCATTGAAGAAAACAAACAAAAAAATGAATAATGACATTTTTTTGCAGCTTTGTAGCCATTTTTTTGAGTGCGAACCAATTTATTTTCAATTGACGATATTTCACTGGTTTCAACGCACCAAGCAAATTAAGACGGGTGAGCACGGTGATTGATTTCTCCTGCTATGAGACATACAAAACAAAAAAGCCAAAATACTCAGTGAAATGAGCTCAGCACAGGCCCTCGTCCTGGCCCATGAAAGGCCCTGTAAACGGAGGACAGAGAGAGAGACGCCTTCATCGAGCACCCTGCTGTACCTCCGCGCCACTGTAATGGTGACATATTGTGGCCATTACTGAGAAACCGACTGAAGACGTTTCCACCCGGCTCTGTAATTAAGGACAGAGGGGCCGTGCGGAAGAACACGGCTCCCAGCTGTCCGGGCCGGTGCCTGTCAGCACCTTTTCCTTTTCTCTTTTTTTTTTCTTCTAACGTCGGATCGATTAGCGGCCCTGACCGCTGAGAATCCATCAGCGGTCCGCCAGCCGCGCGCGATCTGTCGCGCCGCCCGCCCGTTTACAGCGCCTCTACCGCGCCCTGACCCCGCTCCAGAGGCTTTAGGGCCCCCCCTGAAGTACCGCTTCCCTTCGATAGCCTATCATTGGCCCACGTGAGTGACGAGTTTTCGTTTTTAAGTCCTGGGCTTGTTTTTTTGTTCATTATTGTCGCAAACATTTCAGATGTACAACAAATTAACATAAAATGATATCGAAAACCTCTTCTCCTTCAACTGGCTAATTACGAGTGTGGTAATTACAGTATTGGTGCGACATTTTGTTCAAAAATAATCATTTAGAAGTGTTTGGTGATTACCGAAAATACAGTGATTTGCTGTGAAATGGAAACCTCGGAGCACCTAGAGGTAAGCTTAGCACGTCTGATACGGCTTTGCCCAGTTTCCCAGTGTCCGGCAGCTTTGTGTTTCGCAGCTATAAGTTCCAGTGTACACAAATAAGTATTTCAAAAACTGAAATTGCTCATCACAACAGCCTGTCTGTCAAACATATTTTTAGCCACCCAAGCCAGTGCACGGAATCTTTAGTGTGTACTGCAAAGGTAAACAACCTTTTACGACACCATATACTGGCAGCTTGCGACACCACACACTTTAAAAGACCAAAACTAGGACAACTGGGTAGCTTGGTGTTAAGGTACTGTTCCAGTGCACGGCTGGACCCCACAGTCAGGTTTAGAGTTCGGACCGCGCCTGTGCCGGCTGTGGCTGCCAGCCCCTCGTGGCCACGCCCACGTGACTCTAGCGATGCTCAGGGATGGCAGCGTATCGACGGGCACCAGCAAACCCGCCGGTTCTGCAAGTTCTCCTGTGGAGTTGCCATCCAGCGCCTCGTGTCTGTGCGGGCGTGGCTGGCCAGCTGTGGTGCGATAAGGAGCGCCAGCTAAAATCATACGCTCGTCGGAGTTAGCGGTGAGCAGCGCTGCATGAGCGAGGCTGAGCCTTCCAAACTGGGCAGGAAAAGGGGAGGAACAAAATTAAAACACTAAAATGTCCCTTACGTGGATGACCTTTGGCCATAATGGGGTTTGATTCTTTCTCGACAGAGTGGCCTTTTCAGCAGATAGTCAACTTTGGTGATATTGATCAATTTGTTCTGATATTTCAGCCTCATGACGGCCTTCTTTACTGGCATTGCTCTTATTTGGTCCTCATGCTGAAACACAGAAACTACAGATTCTAGATGCACACCACGCCGAGAAACAAATCTGAACTTTTTTTTTTTTTTGCTTTCTTGTGAACGAATGATACAAGGACACACAGCTGGCCAAGAAACCACTGAGCAGCCAAGTGTTTCATTATTTACGCTCCACTAAAAGGTGAGGTACTATGTATAAAAGCACTGTGATTGCTACACAGATCACCCACTGTGGATGTAAATACTGTTCAATTAAAGCTGCCAGTCTGCACTTTAAAGTCATTCATTGTTTTATTTCAAATCCAATATGCCAGAGTACAGAGCCAAAACACCAGGAATTGTGTCACTGTCCCAATACTTTTGCATTTGAAAGTAAGTGTTGGTCACAAGAATGTTCTGTAGGTATTTTTATATGTCTTTTGAGTACTCAGCAAAAAGTCAATATCTTCTTTACTTAAAATTGTGGGATAGTACACAGGTTGCATAGAACCTTCCTAAATACCATATCATACACCTCAGTTTAGTCCTTTGTCCTGATTAAAAATTAACATCTTGACAGTACGTTTTCATAAGCCAGACGCAAAACATGAAAGATATACTGTACAGAACAAGATCTCAAAATAATTTTTTTTCAACTTTAAATTATTCAACAGCATTATACTAAGATTGACTAATCATATAGAGATCCATTCAATTTTAATTTTGAAAGTAAGGTTGAATATAGATTGTGATATGAAAAAGAGGATATTTATTGTATTTGTGTATTACTCATGTTAATTTATTGTGCACATTCAGATTTTTCATGTTCTGGTAAATTGAAATGGAAAAGCAGTTTCACCCTGCTGTGTCTAAATGGATGCAGTCCACCATCTCAATCACATGATGACATCATCATCACTGGACGTGAGACCTGGCTGCCTGTCCCAATTACAATCACTTACTTGCAGTGAATGAATGATCATGTGATTAACATTCAAACATACGCTGATTTCCTTTCATTTTTGTTACACGGATAATGATGAACAAGAAATTAATCACAGCCCCCTTCATAAAATAACTACAAAAAACATTTAAATAATTGTTATATTTCACCTGGGAGGAACCTATATGCTGTTGTTGATATACAGTTATTTTAAAATGAAATGTTGTCATTGGAAAACAGACTGCTCATTGATAACTAAAATAATTAGATCTTCAATGAAAAGCTTAACTAGTAATGATTTCTCACACAGCTAACTTATGCAGCGAAATAAAATGATCAGTGCCAGCCACAATTAGAGAAATTAGAGACCCTTATGAACGTCAAGTTTGTGAGCAATGCATAATGGATCCTATGGTACTGATCTCCAGAAGAAAGGGATGAACACGGTGTAGTGACTGCAGAATGAACAAGCAGCATGTAAGGGAACAGAGGAAAAGCAGTTTGAGCCAAAGAGTCAGCATTAAGTGGACGTGACACCTCACACGGGGAAAGGAGCCAGGTGTGGTCTTCAATCGCAAACATCTGAATGAATGCTGAAGCTTGTGCTTGGGGAGTAATATGATTATCAACGGGATGGGGGGAGAGAAGGCCCCATGGAGTTTAGAAGGGCATGAAAGATTGGCAGACTGGGGGGGCCTGCGGGGGGTGGCGGGGGGTGGGAATGGGGGGGGGGGGCTGTGGTCAGAGAGCGATTAGCAGCTCGCTGTATCTTCAGGCGGAACCCGGCTCAGGAATGGCTTAGGAGGCTTCAAAATGGCTGAGCCGGTCACTTTTCATAATTTATCCTTTTCAAAAGTGAAACTACTCAACCTCACTCTCTGACATGGCCTCTCTACTGGCTTTTTGATGTGTTGATGATGTCCCAAACTTGTGGCATTCACAGCACTGACGATGAAGAGTATGAGTCGCATTCCTGTAATGTTGTACAGCCAATCAGTAATTAATTAACTTTACAGGAGTTACTGATGTATTTTCAAAAATATTAACAGAAATTTGTTTAATTGTTCAATTTTTCACCAACTTCATTCCTACAATCTCCTTATTTTCACACACAAAATCCCAGATATGCACTTTATTCAGAAAGAAATTCACATATATATCAACACAAAAGGTATACATTTTCATAAAAAGTTTTTGACTGTACCTTTGACCCAAGACTGCTTTTTTGCAGCTTGTCTCGGGTGTTTGTGCCCATTTCTTGGCTACAGAGGAAGTACAAGTGTTTCGAATCCACTACAGGAGTCAGCTTCTAATTATATATACCCAAGTTCAAAGTATGAACATATGCAAAGAACAACAAAGGAAAGAACTTTTCACTCAGCTCCAGGGAGAACTGAGTTATCATTTTATTTAGTTTCACAGTCTAAGAACGGAATCAGAACAGGGAGAGAGGCCCGCACCCACGCTCAATAAGCCTCTAATTATGGCCTTGTGAGATTACTAGTTACTCAAAGCACCTCTTTCAAAGTTCTTCCCTGACATGGCATTTTGAAACCTTCCAGCTACTCAATAAAAAAGAGACAGCAAAATAATAGGTGACAAAACAATACCCAATGGATCTTTGCACCAAATGTGTGTTCCGAAATTATGTACACACATATACACACACACACACACACTCATGTGCATATTGCTATACTTGTGAGGACTTCCCATTGACTTACACTCATTCTGTAACCTCTAACCCTAACCCTAACCCCAACCTCTACATGCCTAACCTTAACCCTAACCTTAACCTAATTGTAACCATAACCCTGTAAGTCCTAACCCTAATACAGCCTCTTGACCTTGTGGGGACCAGCAAAAGGTCCCCACTTTGTGTAATTTTCCTAATCTTTCTATCCTTGTGGGGACATTTGGTTCTCACAAAGATAGTAATACATGCCCACACACACACACATAATATTGTGGTGCCAGCAAGGGGGTCTGGGTGCTGTCCACCAGGGGGCAGCACCAGCCCCACACACAGGTATGGTCACAGCTGTGCTGCATTGTAATCACTGTAGCTGTGGGCGGGGGGGGGGCGGGGCGGGGGGGGGGGGGGGGATTGTGAGTTGGACACATGCTGTGGGTGGGTAGAAGGTTTTTGGTTTATGGGATTTTTTTGTTATTACTTTGTCTGGGAGGTGTTTGATTGCCAGATCGGCCTTTTTTCTCCTTGTTTGTTCTGTTGTGTTGCCAATGTTTTAGCAATTAAAGGCAGAAAGCCAAATGTTTTAGTTTTTCTGTCTGTTCACCATGTGACCAGTGGCCACCCCCAGCCCTGCATCACTATACATACCATACCAATTTAGGGAACCGTAATGATTGAGACCAGTGGCTTCACAGGTGTTTCTGATCAGTCAGGTATGTTCAATTGCTTAATTAGGGCAGGTACAAGAGTTTTCGATATTTAGTCTTAATTCTATACTTTTGGTTGTCAGTCTGTTATTGCCATTTGTCAACATGAGGACCAGAGCTGTGCCAATTAAAGTCAAGGAAGCCATTACAAGTGTGAGAAATAAGAAGGAAAAAAGAAAGTCAGAGACATTGGCCAAACCTTAGGCTTATAATAATCAACAGTTTGAAACATCATTAAGAAGTAAGAGTGCTCTGGCAAGCTTAGTAATCGCAAAGGGTCTGAACAAAATACTAAAGCAACAAGCTAGCTTTTCTAAGCCAAAAACTGGAGAGTTCATGATTGGCCAAGTCATTCGCCTGATCTGAATCCAATTGAACATGCGTTTCATATGCTGAAGAGAAAACTTAAGGCAATTAGGACCCAAAACAAGCAGGAGTTCAATGTGGCCGCAGTGCAGGCCTGGCAGACAATCACCAGAGAAGATACTCAGCGCCTGGTGATGTTAATGGTCACAGACTTCAAGCAGTCACTGCATCAAAGGATATAAGACAAACTAATCATGACTACTTTCATTTACATAATGTTAATATGTACCAAACAGCATGGTGCCCTGTAATGGTAATGCATCCAGAGAATCAGTATTTCCAGTAGTATAGACGCATATACTGCATTAAATACACACAATAAGTAAAAGAGGTGGTAACTTCTATAGTACAGTGCCGAATGTGCTTGAATTTAAATGTCCATAGCTTACACACAACGGCACAATTAGTCATATCTCTCAATGAGATCACATTCTATGTTTTTACAGCACAGGCCCGCACACACACACACATGCACATACACACACACAGACAAACACACACACATGGACGCACACACACACACACACACAGATGGCCAAAAAATAAGAAAATTGAATAAAACAGTCAGCAGTCACAATCGAATGCAAATGATTTATTTAAATAAGAATGTGATTTTATTGAAGATGTAAATTTCCAAGCTGCAATTCAAATGACCGCAAACAATTTCCCAGTTTTCCTCGGGCTTCAGAATAATTTAGAATAAATTATTACACTTGGCCGACCATTCACATGGAATTTTCATAAAGTGGGGATATATTTAAGACATGAAATTCATGGCAAGACAAAGGCAACTCTTTTCTCACAGAAAATGCTGAAAGAAAGCTTTATATAGTATGCTTTCATCAAGTTACAGTCGTAGCTTTTCAGATCATAATCTTTTAAGCATCTCGAAGGACTTAAAAGAATCGCCAAACAATTGCCTTGAATCCCTTTTTTCCAGCCTTTAAAATGTCAGTTCACAAAATATATTTTTGTTATTTTATTTTAGTTGAACCGTTGATTCATGCGTTTCACCCTCGCACCTTTCTGTGGAGTTGCCGTTATGAGCTGGATCAGATCGGATTGTACACTTTGCTTATCTCCATGGCGATACGAGTTTATGGCTCTGGCAAATCATATTGTTTTACTGCTGTGTTGCCGGATATATTAAATATTAAAAATGTCTATTCACAGTCACTTATCTATATAATTAATGCTGCTTTTAAGCTCCAGGAAAGAAATAGTTTCTTTACAAACCATGCTTTATATGGCTTGGGCTTAAATAAAAAAAGTACACTTTGTGTACAGTTTCATGAACTGTAATGTTATGCATGACTACATTGCCAATTAACCTGTTTTATTCCATTTTAAGTATAATTGCAGCATTTTTTATACAGCATTGGAAATGTTCTGTAGATACAAATGGATTTTAGGGCAAATTATATCAGGCATAACCAAGAGGACAGCTCCTCATAATTATCCATTTTATATAACCTTTTTTGTTAAAATATGTGTTTAAAATACCGCCAACCTTTGCCACCCCATTAGTAACATAATAGGACAAGTTCATGGAGTTGGCCTCTCGCTTATGGTAGAGCCAATAGGCACTTGCCTTCAACTACTGAATGAGATGCATAGCTGAGTCAAACCTGCTCTCATAGTTTGCAATGAGTGTCTGCATTAGCAGCCTTTCTGAAGGGGCTGGTCTCCACACAGCCATCAGACTGTACTTCTTTGAGAATGCTCTCTGGCCACTGCAATTTATGCTAATTAAGTACCCCAGATGAGTGACCCCTTAAATCATAACTCTCATGTCACAAAGGAATATGATAAAAACCCAAGTGACAAAGGAAATAAAAAACTATTATTGCTTCTCAATGGGCATATGGTGTGTTCCATATAAGGGTATATGATGTGTTCGATTTATGGGCATATGGTGCGTTCCATATAAGGGTATATGATGTGTTCGATTTATGGGCATATGGTGTGTTCCATATAAGGGTATATGATGTGTTTGATTTATGGGCATATGGTGTGTTACGTTACCACGGGTGCAGAAAGTGACATCACCATGACAAAAATTACCAGGTGGCACAGACCATGGGCCCAATTTTGGTGACAATGCACATGCAATTTGACAACTTGAAATGTAAAGAAGTGTTCATTTACACAGTCCAATGCTGGCTATTTAGGCAATGTTAAATTAGTATGGAGTTAATCGAGTAAGCTACTTGAATGAGAGTCACAAGAGAGGTGGAAGACTGGCTCTGCATCCATCAAATAGTGTAAGATATGCGTTTGTCACAACTGTAGTGTTTTGCTTGGCTAGGTCAGTGTTTGAGTGAACCCTTGAAATGTTAAAATGCGTTTCATACGTTTGGCCGGGTCAGGTGGTACATTACAATGCAGGCCTCAGAAGGCCAGTGCATTGTTTGTGGCATGCTGTGTTCTGCTGCCCAACATAGCCATACACCTTGGATGTCACCGACCTCACTAAGGACACATTACAGGCCCCTGATAGGGACAGAGGCAGAGTCACACGAGATGAGTGTGATGGATATTACAGAGGCACAGAGTGCAGGAGAGGGCAGGGACCTGGGAGCCACCTACCTACACTCAAACGGCCATCAAAATGGCTGTCAAATCGCCATTGGATGTGCCCAGTTCACTTATAAAATCAACCAATGCTCACACTACGTTACAAACCTCACAATTTTGCTCATGTCGCCCTGACCGGTGGTGCCTAGCTGACATGTAATGCTTGCAGTGTGAGTATGACAGCAGCAATGGTCTGAGAGAGATGGAGTGTGGGGGATGGGATTGTGCAGGCAGGTCAAGCAAAGTTCAACACTGATAGACAACTTTACTTGATTATGACGTGACACAGAGTTGAAATTCCATTACACTAGAATACTGTCACTGCAAGAATCAACAAAACAAATCCATTGTCCTTTTTATTCCCAGAAATATGTTAGCTCAGAGAAATCTCTATATAATGTCCATTGATTATTTGGAAATTCTTAGAATTATCATTGTTGTCCATTCTGCCATTGCATACACAATGAAAATTTTGTGTACAAAAGACCGTGGTTATTTCTATACAAACCACAAAAGAATGTGGTTTGTATAGATTCTATAGATAGCCCACCAATAAGCTTCTTTGCCCAGTACTGGGCAGGCAATCCCTCAATATAGCCAATGGAACCCGCAACAAGTCAACATGGACGGTATAACTTCTGCCCAGTACACTGCCAGCCAGTGGCAAGCTATTACAGTGATGACTGAGAAGCAATTTAAATAATCAAATTACATTTTAAACCGTGTATGAGTTGTTAGGCTCGCGCATTATTTCTCCTGCGTAAACAAACCATATCTTTTTCAGTGGGCATGCTGAAAACATTATGCATGCATCTCCACGTTCTTCAGTCTTTATGGCTACAAAGGTTGTCTTACAACAAACGTTTATTTTGCAAAGCTTAAGTCTGTTTAGAAGACTGAGCATTTGGGGGTATTGGATGAAATCACAATACAATGAAAAATGGCTTTACCTCCACAGCAGAGGACAGGTTCAATGAACTCTTATAAATAGGGATACTGAATAATAATTTTGACAATATTGAGAATTGAGAATATTTTGACATGTTGATGGGGTGGGGGGGGGGGTATCTGGTGCAAACTTCAATCAATAGACCTCAATAAATGGATTAGGAAACTAGATAGCTAATGTGATTTTTTTGTTTTGTTTTGTTTTGTTTTTTGTACAATCCTCCAGACCTGCTACTCGTACGGCAAGAGCAAGGGGAGGGCGGTGGAGAGGGGGGGAAAGAGTGGGAAAGAGAGAGGGAGAGGGAGGATGGCAGGCAGGGAGAAAGCACGCCACTCCTGCTTCCACAACCATATAGTATAAAGTGTATAGAATTTTACACCGCTAATGATCCATAATAACATTTGGTTACCGAGTGTCCTTTTGGAGTCTCCAAATGGCTTTTTTGGAAACCTGCCTGGTCATAGCTCATAAAAAAACAATGCAGAATGCTAATTTGCGGTAGTATTGTTATCAAATTTGAGCCAGGATTTGCCCAGCGTTGTGCCTGTGTCTGCATTGTGTTTCTAAGCTCATCAGGCACAGCCTCAAGCATGTGTATCCACTCAAAAAAAAAACTTTTAGTTGAAAGAAAAATGTCCATTGAGCTTGTACTTTGTTTCAGTAACATTTAGTAATTCTGGCTCTTGGAAAACAAACCTACCTTTCAGAAGAGACCAGGATTATGTCTGTAGTCAAAACGGTATAGAATAGTAACCATTTTATTTTGGGTATGTCATGTTCAGGCTTGTGTTTAAAAAGGCGGGCGATATATATGGAGTAAAAATCGTGATCTAAGTTCACTTCAGGAAAGTGAAAGTGCACTCTAAGTACACTGCCTGGGAATTAGTTCAGAATAAGTGCACTTAAGGCAGCTTCGTTTTTGTAAGGGTTGACAGCTCTGTGCTTCTTTGTAACTGCCAGCTTTCCTGAGGTTGTTGAACAATGCCATGCATAGCCTCCACATCCAGATGTGTCTATAAAGTGACGAAAGCTCTTTTCTTTGTAAATACTGACTTCATTCAGTTTGCCGAGCCCCAATACAGGCATCAAGTAAAACTTTTACACATTGTATGGTCTCCCAAAACTCTACAGTGCAATTGATAGTTTGCACATTCCCATCACAGCACGGACAGAGAATGGATACACCTCTGTGTATATTGTTCTGTGTATCGATAAACGTACAAACCGTAAGTGAAGCCAATTATAATGCATTAGATACTGTAGATAAGTACCCTGGGAGTACACACAACAGTGACACAACAACATTTGGAGGGACTCTGATTTGTGTCCTGATGAATGGGTTCTAGGAGACAGTGGGTATGGGTTTAATTTAAATATTATAAATAGCAAAATGCCTAACATTACTATAAAGTGTAGGCTATATTGGGTCTAGTATACTTGAACTTAATAGGTCAAATAAAATAAATAGCTAATATGACATTTTTACATGACAAAGTGTCATTCCAATTTAATCTGACCGCAGGCTGAGCTTTTCCACCCCCTAGAGAGCCCTTGATACCTTGGCTCCTGACCCCTGTGCCCAGCCCACGTAGAGCTGAGGAGAGCTGCAATGCTGTGCACAAAGTTCCATATAAAACCAGAATGGGGCAGGCAGATGAGAACGATAGCCAATTCGCCTGATCGCCTACATGAACGCACTTTGCCACACGCGTTTGTGGTTTGTGATTGCGACTTCAGTCCAACCTTTCTTTGGACATCATAAGTAATGGTGTGTTGTGGTTATTGTAACAGAGCCTCTCATAATGCACTAGCTCACTAGCCAGGACAAAATTAGCAGTTGGCTGTGGTGCTAACTTGCTGTTTAAAGGAAAGGAAATGAGGTGATCTGTTTGGCAATAATGAAACCAAACCCCTAATCACAGCTGCAGTTAATTTATTGCTATCGAACCAGCCTCTTTTACAACTGCGCCACAGTGCACTAATGCCTAGAGTCATGAAATTACCCAAACTGAGTTGGACACGCCCAAATTCACCATCGCCTTGACTTATCGCTAGTGTAAGGTAAAATTTCAATTTTCCTAATCAACTCTGTTGTCCCTTCACAACGGGACATTTTCTTCCAGGGCGTGCACACAGGTGGAGTTGTAAAAATTCCACTGCCGTACATGAGTGGAGCTGAGTGGAGCCATAAAATGCCCCAGGATGGGGACGGCAGCTGAAAGCTGCATGGGACTGTCTTTTGCAATCTTCAAATGGCTTATCCTCCTGGAAGAGTTGAAGAATTCAGATGACAGGATATTACCCTCTTGGAGCTGTGGCCATAGCAGGTGAAGAAGAACTTCAATTGGGGGCCATAAACTGCTGCTCTGCAATCCATGGACAATGGCCCAGGCTCTCCTGGGTCAGACAAAACTACTACCATGGACTGAAAGCATGCATCATATGTATTTTCATGCAGATAACTAAGGATCATATGATAAATGTGGGGGACTGTGAATAATATCACACATAGACAAGCACACTGAACGGGTATGACATGGTATGTGGGGTTATGATCACATGTGAAGCATAGTATATTTATACATAGGTATGCCTACATAAGTGTCTGGGTCACAGATGGGTCACCACCATGGACTCCCATAGAGAAGTATTTGGAGAATTGATAGGTAAAATCATAGGATCACCTGCCATCGTACAAAGTATCTTATCACTGTCACTGGATTTTGATACTTCTCCTTTGTCTACAGAGTAGGGGGGAAGTGCAGTTTCTCTCTTTCTGGAGGAGTAGGGGGGTTTCTTGGTGGGGCAGATGTGTCCAGACCTTATTTGGGCAAACCCAGGGAGCTGTGGGGTGTGGAAGGCTTTCTCAGGATTGGATTTAAGGGAAGTCCAAAGAAACATTTGGGGAGAATCTGCTTAGCAGTTCTCCTGGTCCCATAGTCTTTGCTGTACAGAATATTTGGGCATTCATCAAAACTCACTTTGTGTTCCTTTTCTTTGTCCTAATTTATTAGTTTGTATGTCTTTTCTTTTCATAGCGGTCTTTTGTCTTGCTTTGTAAAATAAAGTTTCCATCATTGAAACTGCCTATCCTTGGTTATCGCCAACGATCATATTGTGTCATAATAAACAGTTTTTTCCTTTTTCAGAGCAGCCAATGCACGTAGACGCGATCCCGTATTCACATACATCTTCACTTCACAGGATTTGAAGTTAATGTAGTCAGATAAACATGTTTTCCTCCCTGCAACTAAATTTAATTCCTTACACTAGCATTCCACAATTGTGCCTTGAAAAAACAGGGTCCCATATGCGTATTTGCAGCTGGTGGTACAAACTTTCATGAATGTGTACGTAGTGCTTATGAATGTGGTGCTACATATATAGTTAATTCTTGTTGTTATATAGCTCTTAAGAAGGACAGTTATCTGAAAAGGAGGTATCAGTATAATGTGGCAGTGAGTCTCAGTAAAATCGGGAGATTACAGAGCATGTTTCGCTACTGATGCCCAGCCAGGCTCAAATGTGCCCGCAATGTGCTGCCAGGCTTTACGAGGTTTAACCGTTTTTATTATTTTTGAATATTGTCTCTGATTCTGCTTTTCTTACAGCTGGAAATAGCATCCCCGTGTTGCCAATATTCATGCTTCTGTCCACTGTAAGGAAAAATTACATTTACGCTCCAGCATTGTGAAATTATAGAACCGTGCTGCGAGCGAATGTTGGTAAAAACAGCAGCATAAACAAAAAGAACAAAAATTAAAGTATATTTTTGCCATATACTATACAATCAGATATTCAAATATTAATTTTATATCTTCTATAATTGTATCTTCATAGAACTCAATCTCAATATAATACTCTATGTACTACATTGCTGCAGAACACAAGCTTTATGATAATATAAGCAACCACGTTAATTTTCAAGTTGGATTCCAGTAATACAACAGCACCTAAAGTATGCAATACCCTTAGGTGTGTGTTTATGCAAAGCAGGCCGACTTTGCTGTAAAATCAATAATGTGACGGGTTTATAAACGTCTCCAAAACTCGTTACCATTCCGCCCCTCGGGATTCAGCGGCTGGCCTCGCCGAGCCTCTCAGAGGGGCCCGCGTACGCGGTTCTCTCGGTCCAGACTGAGGAGGAACCGGCCGACCCCAGGCTGCGAATCGCTGCTCGCGTCAGAGGGAAGTGTAAACGGACGAGTAAAACGCTTTATTAATGAAATTTCACACCGCTCCCTTTCGCGTTTCCCAAAGCGTGCTTTAATTCCCTTCTTCCGGAAACTCATTTAAGACAACGATAACACTTTTTTTCTATTAGGTGCCTTAATAAGACAGTAGCCTACTCACTGCAAATTGAACTACATTTGTGTGTATTAAATGGAAATTTGGGGACCTTTCACAGTTCTTTGCGTAGTCGTTGATTGTATAGTTATACACTTCCGCCAGGACTTAAAATGAGTTTTGATGCAGTATGAATATTGTTTCCATATCAACACAATTGTAAGGAGTTTTAATTTTAAAAAGTGATAATGAAGCTTTTTCCTGCCCGGTCTTATGAAAATACCATAAACTAACACCTTTTTTTAAATAGAAAATTGTCAACAAAGCAAAACCCAAAACTTATTTTCCACCATGATGGTGCATTGACAACCATTACATAATCTTTATCATAATCTTTTTTCCCTCTTTACATAATCTATTCTAACAAATCTACTTGTCACACAAGTAATGACAGTAATTGTTGTTGTTATAATAGCTGTCATAAACTATAGCCATAGCATATTTTTATACATCCAACATTATACCTTTGTAACACTTATAAACACTTATTAACATTTATACATACCTTTATGTAACTGCATATGCATGCATATGTGAAGGCTTTATAAACTGGAGTAAAGCAGTACCTTATTATTTACATCAATATCAGTAACAACCTTCACCTGAGGAAGGAATTAGCTGAACGAGTTTAAAATTAAGTAATGTTATCCCATACCACATTAGCACAAGCATAATGCAGTCACATTAGCACAAGCTTAATTCAGTCACATAAGCACAAGTATAATTCACAGTCACACATGAGAACACATGCAGAACCAGCAAGCCGTAAAATAAGGAAGCCTGTGGCAATCATTCATTTAAAGGAGGGCAGAAAGTGCCCTGATTTGGTGGTGTGCGGTAGAGCATATTTTTGGTAGAGTCCATGTACTTATTACTTTGATCAGACAGAGACTTGCTTGGTGTTCTGCCGGTATAATGTTGTGTTTCAATTACAGCTTCCCACAGGTTTTCTCTGAAGTCATTACTGAAGATCACGCCAGCAGTCAAGGCCAGCATCAAAGATGGGACATGGACTTCGAATCATTTATTCTCTCGGCCCGTGGATCGTCTGAACATCACATCATTTAAACATTCTATCAGAATCGCGATCTGAAAACAACTTTTATACTGCATGACACGACCAAAACACCAAAGGTTGTCAAACTTATGACCCCTCGTAAAAACTTATTTTGAGGCCGAGGCAAACAGCGTCTTTACCTGTGACGACGCATTCGACGCAGTCACTATTTAAAAATGAAATGCGTGGTGAGAAACAGCCAGTTTTGCTAATTAAATCAAAGTTCATTATTTTTTCATGTGTCCCTCTGTTGAAATGTGAGAAAGGAGGCCGTGCGATCCGCCAGGAGCTTCTGAGGTGAGCCGCAGTGAGGCGTCACTTTGATGAATTACCCTGACAGTTCCACACCCGTCTAACTTCACCGCAGAGTAAGTCACCTACCTGATTATGCACACGGTACGCAGAATTTATTCATGCGTTCATGTACTCATGTGTGCGCATCTGTGAGAAAGAGAGAGAGAGAACGAGAGCGATGCTAATTTGTGAAAATTTTAAAACCTCTCCACGAGAGTTTAAGTGAAGAAACAAAAGAGGGGCCGGTTTGATTTTCACGGGCTCGTCGCCGTGGACGCTACGCAAGGCGGTAGCTGCCTGATCAAAGATGTTCTCTTTTCCTGAGGAGAGAAAATGACTCTTTCCTCAAGGTCAGGCCGAGAGCAGAAAGGCCTTTTGATGTCTATCACAGGGAAGATGACATGGAGCAGGGCAGAGACAAAAGCGATGCAGTTACAAATGATACAACTCCTCACAAGCAGACGATTTACATGCCATTTTTATTCTCACCTTCGGAGCCTGTGTTTCATTTCCTCCATTTGCGTAGGTGTGCGTGTGTGTGTGTGTGTGTGTGTGTGTGCGTGTGTGATTGTGTGTGCGTGCGTGCGTGCGTGCGAGTGTGTGTGTGTGTGTGTGTGCGTGCGAGTGTGTATGTGTGTGTCTGTGTCAATTAGAACCGCTAGCATTGCAGTCATTTTCTGCCTCTTACCGTTTTGGTAAAAATAAAAGACAGGCAAACGCAGAGACTTGCATGATTTGAATTTGGTATGGGACGCTGGGCTTGGTTAACACACACAGACTGTATCTCTTCCCAGCCATTTAGATTTGTTACTTTCACACACATTATTTATGTTACAGGGAGTTTTATAAAGCAGTATGTCTGGAAAGGCAGCCAAACACTCAGATCACACTTGCTGAAGAGATGAGTTTTGTGCAGAGCACCATCGATGGTAATCACATTTTGTGCCCCTGTATTTTTTTTTTAAATAATATGCTTGTTGTTGAATGTATTCACATTCAGTTTATAGACACAGTCAGTCAAAAAAGCAATCACACCCTCCCTTTTTCATTAAAAGTATTTTTTCTGAAGCCAAAAAATAAGATTATTATGCATTAGAGAGTTGCATCATAAGTGAAAAATTGTACTTTTAGTAAGTTTTCACAATTTCACATAGGCTTCCGACAAACAATAGCACCAGCAGCCATTAAAATGTATACTTTGACAATGCCGGTCATATATTTGTTTTCAGACCCAACAGCTTTAATAAAAACATATTCTTCCTCAGTGGCTCAGTCGCCACGAACACAGACTGGGTTCTGTGGACTTGGTATCACACAATTCAGCCTGGGCTACGTCACTGACTGTGACTTTTCAGCGGTGGGAAACGGATGGCTTTACCTCGCCAGAGGTCAGGTGTGAGTGTAAACTGGCCAAGATTCTTTAGAATCAACATGGCGTTAGTGCTCACATTGTTGCAGCAGTCCACCAGTGGTCATACGTTTAAATACACCTCTCTTCCAACCAGTGACAGAAGCTTGTTTTATTGACATAAAAAAACTTTTAATTTTCAATAAAATAAAAAAAAATTGCTGTCCAATTCTCACCCTGATTTGAAATGTCCAACCACAGCCCTGTTCACATGCTGACCCCACAGCTGATTCAGGACAATGCAGACATCTGTGGTTCTGCACTGAAATGCGTGGTGTCACAAACATGCTTCATTTCACACCACTGACTACAGTGCACTTAGAGTGGAGTCAGAGGAGGACCTTTCATATGCGGCTTCACACATGCAGTCCACAGACACTCAATCGACGAGCAGGGGCGCTGGAGAGCATTGCGACGCAGACCCCTAACTGACTGAACCCTTCCACATCCTGGGTGACACGATCGCCAAATGATCGCAATATTTTAAACACATCTCACATGATATCGACTTTTTTTTGTCAGTAAACATGACTCATTTTTAGCGATCAGTCTGTTCTTCTCAGCTTCTCAAAGCCACCCTCCATTTTGTACAGTTAAGTTCCATTGTTGAACTTTTCCATTAGTAGCGGCAGCGTAGCATGATGTTTTGGGAAGTGGGCTTGTGACTAAAAGGCTGTGGATTGGGTTCCCGGCTGGGGTGCAGCCGTCGTACCCTCGAGCGAGGCACTTCACCTGCGCTGCTTCAGTATATATCCAGCCGTACAAATGGATTGTGCGGAACGTGAGGGGGAAAATAGTATAATCTGTGTGAGTCGCTGCAGTCAGCACGTTATCAGGAGGAGGGAGCCGGCGTGGATTCGTCGATGCTGAAAGCTGACTTCCCTGGAACCGGAGCGAGGGGAGTTGAGAAGAATTATTTAATTTTTTTTTTCCCCCACGGATCCAGGCGACAGGCTGCACAAACGTTAGCGCTCAAACCGTTCCCTTTTCAAAAGCCATAAAGCCGAGCCTTAAATACACCCCATGTAAGAGTAAGCAAAGGAACAGGGAAACGGGCGGAACAAGATACAGATTTCAAGGAACTGCCCTTTTCAGATGTAGAAAATGAATATTAAATGTCTGCCTAAGAAATGCCAGGGTAGAATTCCCACTGCACTCTGAGCCCCAGGGCAGTGGACAGCTGTACTGTTTGAGTGATCATCTAATTTTCTATTTTTCAAAACCCACATTTGTCTTATTGGGAAAATAATGTGAAAGACCTTCATTTTACCTTGTGGAATAATTACAGCTTTGGATACTATTTACATATTTTAGTTTCGATTACAGATACCGTGAGAGAAGGCCACCCTCGGGAGATTTTTCATTGGACAACCAAATCCCATTTATTAAGAGTTAAACGTGAGCTGTCAAGATAGCACATGCTTCTGGCAAATCACTCCAAAAAACAGATTCACTCTTATTCAGCCCAAGGAAAACTGAACATCACACGTTCAGTAAACACTTAAACTAAAGACAGGTGTAGCTTGCCCGTTACTTAGAGGGGTAATAAATACTTAAAGGGGTAAAACTAAATCACCTTTTTTTTTTTTTAGTTCTAAAGCCAAATATCCTGTCTCCATCTGGTACCTCACATTACTCCTATGATTAAAAATAAAAATAAAATCTAAATCTAATCTAATTAAGCCCCTCAGCAGACATCAACAAAGAAAGGTAATTACAAGGTTGACTCAAATTTTTGAGCCCTGGTTGGCTTGTCTTTGTGCTTTGCTGTATCTAGCCTTCTTAGCATCCGTCACTACAGCAGCTAACAAGCAACAAGCACTTCTGGAATCTGATCCCAAACCACGGCCACACCCACCCCTCACCACACAAAAAAGATTGCCACGCCCAGAAATGTCCCAACACACATTTTAGAATAACAAATACAGGTAAAAGGTGCAGGAATTTGGTGAAGCTAAGTGACACAGATTTCCAGTGCATCATAGATATGCCTTAGCATGGTTATTTTATAATATTTTCAAGTAAGAAATCCTGCATAGTCTGCCTTTAAAATTCGAAAGGGGGCAGAGGCAGGCCAAAAGCTGGTGTTGCTGTCCAATTTAAACTTCATTTCACACATCCTTTGTGACATCATTTGCCGCCTTAAGGCTTATTCCGGAGAGAACCCGTTCCATTGTGTTTTGAAAGTTCCATCTATTGCATAGAAAGTTCATTCTCAGCAGTTTATTACAGATATGTCCTATATGTCTGGAGGGTGGGAACATTACACCCCGGTTGGGTGGTTTTTGGGTTAATGTACCACGTCACATGACAGTGTATAACCAGCCAAAGTATGCAGGCTGTGCAGCACTGCCCTGTCCGTCAACATAACTCCAACATTCTGCATCAGTTCAGCCGTGCTTCTGTTTTAAATCCTTCCCGTAATGTTCTGGTGCTCTTTTACCTTTAATTTCCTTATGCCAAATTTGGATTTAAAAAACTGAGCCTAATGATCCACACTCATCTGGCACCCCCCCCCCCCATAGCTTTTGCCTTAATATGGTCCTTATCTGAGTGCTGACAGTGTAAAACTCAACAACTTTCACACACCAAATGTTAGTTTGTCTTTTTTACTCGAGTCTGATCTTGACAACTGTCGCAGACCAGGTCCTTATCGTTACTACAGCATCATGGCTCTTAAAACAAACAACAAAGCAAAATATGTATTCCTCACAAACAACAATTCTGACACAGTACATTTGCCGCAAATAATTCCCTCTATCTGTTGTACTACCCTGCAAGTTAGACTGTATATGACTGAAAATGCTTCTTTTGTGACTATAATCTGAGCTCACCAGAGCCCCAGGATCCATTCAGTGAGCTAGAAAGCTTCCTTTTACTCTCTTATTCTTAAAAGGATGTTTGTTGCATCATTTCAACAGCTGGGAAAGAATCCAGGCACATTCCAAAGAGCGTCTGAATCCATCAACCGAAGGCTTGAATTGAATATTTGGAAAAGCATGCCTTGTGTATTTAGATAGATAGATAGATAGAAACTTTATTGATCCCGTAGGGAAGTTCCCTTAGGGAAATTCAGGTTTCCAGTGAGTACAGCACCGTAAGTCAAAAAGTTAACAAATTAAACATCACACATCAAATATCAAACATAGAGATAGTAACAATATACATAAAATAAATAAAGAAAATAAATAAAGAATAAAGTAGCAGCGGTTATATAAAATAGCAGCGGTTGTTCCAGTTTAATTAAATAGGTAGTAAACAATAAATAATGAGACTGTTCAGTGTGATGATGATGATGTTCAGGTGATCAGGCCTAACTCTACTTCCTCAGACCTCAGACCTAACCTATCCTCCCCCACCCCCTCCTCTCCCTTCCAACTTTGGAGTTGTGCAGTCTGATGGCACGGGGAACAAAGGAATTTTTCAGTCTGTTCGTGTTGATCCTCGGGAGCAGCAGCCTGTCGCTGAACATACTTCTCTGGTTGCTGATGACAGTGTGCAGGGGATGGCTGGTATTGTCCAGAATTGCCAGCAGTTTTTCTAGAGTCCTCTTTTCCGCCACTGTCACCAGGGAGTCCAGCTTCACGCCGACCACAGAGCCGGCCCGCCTGATCAGCTTGTCCAGCCTGGAGGAGTCCCTCTTTGATGTGCTGCCCCCCAGCACACTACAGCATAGAACAGGACGCTGGCTATTACCGACTGGTAAAACATCCACAGGAGTTTCCTGCAGATGTTAAACGATCGCAGCCTCCTCAGGAAGTACAGTCTGCTTTGGCCCTTCTTATAGAGATTGTCAGTGTTGTTGGACCAGTCCAACTTGTCATCCAGCACCAGCCCTAGGTACCTGTAGCTGCCCACAGCCTCAACTTCAACCCCCTCAATTTGGACTGGATGGGGGCGTGGTCTGGACTTTCCAAAGTCTATGACCAGTTCTTTTGTTTTTGAGGTGTTGAGCTGCAGGTGATTAGTGTGGCACCAGATGACAAAGTCCCTCACCAGACTCCTATACTCCTCCTCCCGTTCCCCCTAATACACCCCATGATGGCCGTGTCATCAGCAAACTTCTGAATGTGACACAACTCAGAGTTATAGCTGAAGTCCGAAGTGTATAGGGTGAAGAGTAGAGGAGCCAGCACAGTCCCTTGGGGTGCTCCTGTGCTGCTGACCACAGTGTCAGATGTGATGTCCTTCAACCTGACATACTGTGACCGGTCTGTGAGGTAGTTGGTAATCCATGACACCAAGCGGGGGTCCACTCGTATCCTAGCCAGTTTGTCTTGAAGCAAAAGGGGCTGGATGGTATTGAAGGCACTCGAGAAGTCCAGAAACAAAATCCTGACCGTGCCACTTCCCTTGTCCAGATGCGAGTGGGCCCGATGCAGGAGGTAGAGGATAGCATCCTCCACCCCAACTCCTGTCCGATATGCAAACTGTAGCGGGTCCTGAGCATGCTGCACCTGAGGCCTGAGGAGGTTGAGGAGGAGCCTCTCCAGTGTCTTCATGATGTGTGATGTGAGTGCCACCGGTCTGTAGTCATTCATCTCACTTGGCCGGTTCTTTTCGGAACCGGAACGATGCAGGATGTCTTCCACAGGGTGGGCACTCTCCCTAGTTGTAAACTGAGGTTGAAGACGTACTGTAGAGGCTCCCCCAGTTCAGCGGCGCAGGTCTTTAACAGCCTGGGACACACCTTGTCCGGGCCAGCTGCTTTCCTGGGGCGAACCTTCCTCAGTTCACTCCTGACCTGGTCCGCAGTGATGCAGGGAGGGGGATGGGAGGTGGGCAGGGAAGAGGGGTCAGCTCTGGAGTTGGTTAGAGGGGGTGGGGGATGGGTGGAGGGGACCGGTCGAACCGGTTGAAAAAATTGTTGAGCTCGTTCGCCTTCTCCACTGTCCCCCCTCTACACTGCTCTTCGCTTTGTAGCCTGTGAGGGTTCTCACACCATCCCAGACCTCCCTCATGTTGTTTGCCTGCAGTCTCTGCTCCACCTTCCCTCTGTAGCTCTCTTTCGCCTCCCTCAGGCACAGCTTCAGTTCGCGTTGTGCTGACTTTATTGCCTCCTTGTCCCCATTTTTGAAGGCCACCTTCTTCTTGTTGAGGACCTTTTTCACCTCACGTGTTACCCAAGGTTTATTATTAGGAAACAACGCACAGCTTTAGCAGGGGCAACCACATCCATACAGAAATTAAGGTAATCCGCCAGGCAGTGTGTCAGTCCCTCTATGTCCTCTCCATGCGAACTCTGTAGCACACTCCAGTCCGTGGTTTCAAAACAGTCTCTTAGGGCATCCTCCACTTCAGGAGACCATCTCCTAAAAGTGTGTTTTGTGGCTGGTTGTCTTTTCACCAGGGGGGTGTACTGTGGCTGCAGGTAAACCAGGTTGTGGTCAGATTTCCCCAGTGGGGGGAGGGGGGTGGCCCTGTATGCCTCTCTCACATTAGCATAAAGTAGGTCTATTGTCCTGTTGTTCCTTGTGGGACAATCCACAAACTGGTGGAATGCAGTCAGTGTGGATTCCAAGGTGACATGATTAAAGTCACCTGAAATGGCGATAAACGCCTCTGGATGTTGTGTCTGCAGCCTAGCTGTGATTGAATGTATCTTCTCACAGGCAGTGGCTGCGTCAGCTCTCGGAGGAATGTAAACACAGACGGCAATCACGTGACTGAACTCCCTCGGTAGATAGTATGGCCGCAGGCTAACGGCTAGCAGCTCTAGATCCCGGCAACATAAGATCACCTTCGTATTAACATGTCCTGGGTTACACCATCGGTTGTTAATGTATAAAATGAGACCCCCACCTTTGCTTTTTCCGCAGGCTTTCGTGTCTCTATCGGCTCTCACTGAGCTGAAACCCGGCAAGTCCACGTTAGTATCTGGTGTGCAGCAGGTTAGCCACGTCTCCGTGAAGAGAAACAAGCTGCTCTCCCGATAAATCCGCTGGTGGTTGATGAGCGCTGACAACTCGTCCATCTTATTCGCCAGTGCGTTAACATTCCCCATCATTATGGAGGGTATCGATGGTTTAAAACGCCTTCGCTTGTCCGTTAGCCTAGCCTTAACCTTAGCGCCAGCCTTGCAGCCTCGGTATTTCCTCCTTAGTTCTGCCGGAATGTGATGTCTTACTCCGGCTTGCGACATCTTCAGAGCCAGCAGTTCCTCTCTTGAATACACAAGCGAGCTGGTTCTTGGATGTGTTGATAGGTTACACATATCCACAGGATATAGAAAAAAACACACTACACAGACGAGCAGGAATAGCAAAGATAACAGAAAACTTACGATATTAGCCATGCAAATTAGACTTGCTAAATATAGGTAAGAGCAAAACTGGCAATTTGTACAGATTAAATCATACAATCTTTTTGTTTTACCCACAGGTTCTCTATGTTTATGGTTTCACTGTTCTCTGGCTCTAGAAGGTAGTCCTTCTTTGCCTAAATTGAGTTCAGCAAAGTCTCAACAATCTCCTCTCCTCCACTTCCCCCTCTCTTCAGAGCTGCAGTGCATATTCCAGGGTCCTGATTAGTCATCAGTGGAGGGAAGCTGCTCACATGCAGGAGAACTTGGGCACAAATGTGTGTGTAGAAATGTGCTTCCAGTAGTGAGATCTCATGCAAATCTTTTGTGCCGGCCAAAGAGACAGACCCCCACACCCCAACTCACCTCACTCACTCACACACATGCACACACACACACACACACACACACACACACACACGCATAAACCCCCGTGTGCACGCACACGCATGCAGACACACCATACACGCACGCACACACGCATACACACAGGTGCACACACGCGTACGCATAAACACACGCGTGTGTGCACACACGCACGCAGACACACCACACACACACATGCGCATACACACACATACGCACACACCCATACATACACATACACACACACGCATACACACAAACACGCACATACACATACATACATGCACACACATACTCATTTTCTATTCACAAGAGAAAAGAACAGCTTTGATCTTAGCAGCTACAGCCTTATGTAATGTCAGTAGTGATGAGCAAAGTGAAAATTCCTTGATTTAAACTTGGTGGAGAGATTTAAAATGTTTTAAATTTGTATCTCTCTCTGTCCCTCCTTCTCTGTTCTCTCTCTCCTTCTCTCTCTCCCTCCTTCTCTCTCTCTCTCTCTGACTCACTCTATACAGTGTGGCAGGAGCAAAGATATCCGTAAGATGGAGCAGAAGACGTGGACGCGTCACTGACGCAGGCAGGGCTCTCAAAAATAGCAGGTGGTGTTTCCAACACCTCGACCCCAGAGTAAAGATAAAACGTTGTGTGCATTCTGCCAGCTGCGTGAATCTATCTTCCGGGAGCTTCTGTGCAACAAGTTCTATTTACTGTAGGTCGCATAATGGAATCACTCCCTCTAGTGGTGGAACTGAGCACTGCCTTAGGACACACTGAGACAAAACTGCATCCAGACCTGTGCATATTAATTATGCATGTGCAAACACCTGAAGGACAGGACAGCGAATGGAATTGATTTAATGTCCCCATGGCATACTTTTAGCCTTTCCCAAATGAGTGTGGGGGGAGGTTTCCCACAGGAAATAAAAGTACAAGTTTCCCAGCATTGGTAGAGCAATGTTTGCAACTGCTGCACTTCACAAGTAAAAGAGGGAGAGTTGGTTTCTCATATTCCCATAGCAACAAATATGTGTGTGTGTGTGTGTGTGTGTGTGTGTGTGTGCACGTGCGCATGTGTGTGTGTGTGTGTGTGCACGTGTGCACGTGTTTGTGTGCGCGCGTATGTTTGTGTGCGTATGTGTGTGTGTGTGTGTGTGTATGTGTGTGTTTCTGTCAGTGTGGATGTGGGCTGGGGGTTGGATTGTGATGCTGAGGAGTGGGTTGGGGATAAGAGGTTTTGAGGGTTAGGGTGGGGTTTGAGGGTGGAGACAGAGGGACACTAGGGTGGGGTTTGAGGGTGGAGACAGAGGGACACTAGGGTGGGGTTTGAGGGTGGAGACAGAGGGACACTAGGGTGGGGTTTGAGGGTGGAGACACAGAGGGACACTAGGGTGGGGTCTGAGGGTGGAGACACAGTAGAAGGAACACTTTTGTACCCCTTGAGTTTCCACTTTCACTACATGGGTCAAACTGGAAGGGAGAAGAGGGGTTACAGATTATATAAGTATTTTTTTTACATGTTAATTACACTAATCTAATTATGCCAAGTGAAAATGTTTTCATACTAAAATTGTTTTAATAATTTTTTTTCAGTAATTTTCAATCGTAATTATATATTAAAAAGACTTGTTTTAAACCCAATGATGGGTTTTATCTGATAGAATAAAATGCATAACAAATCCCAGAAATTTTCACAGAAGTTAATTAAAAGATGGTTATTCCTAAATTCTCAGTAAAATCACACAATCATAATTAATGTACTAAAGAACACAGTTCCCATCCAGAAAGATTTACATTTTTTTCACAATGAGACTAAATAAGTGTGAAAAACATGTATCTGTATTCAGTGAAATTATATTTTTTTCTTCTGGATTTAATGTCACTCAAATTCTGAAAGAAGTAGTAAAACTATAATAAAACTGCTTATGCCAAATAGTACAAAAGAATACAAAACCTTGTAATTACTTATAAGCTGTAACATCACAACTATGTCATTTTCTAACAATCTCCGTTCTAAATGTGCTGCTGAACACCCTGCTGTTTGTCCAACAGACAAATCCCACAGTTGGTAATTACTCCTCAATCTAAGATCAATTTTCTTGCTCCCAACAGTTTTTCTGGATCAATTCCTTCAGCAATTAACAATTCCTTGTCTGCAACTCAAGGCAGAGTCTCTACAAACCTTACAGTACGTTACAGCCAGAGACAAACGCTCAGCTCGAGCGAAGAGCAAAGACGGTCGTGGAAAAAGAGGCCTCGCTTCGCAGTGCTAGCGTAGCTTCCCCACGAATCACAGATTTACTGACACGTGTTCACAGGTTCCTCAACGCATTAATAACCAATACTGGGAAGCGGTAGACTCAAAACAAAATACAAAAAAACATGAATATTAAAATAAAACAAGAGCTATTGTAAATTGATGAGCTTCCTTTTGAATGTGAGCCTGTACTTTGTGATAGGACACGCGGTGCAAACGCGAAGCGCGACGGTGAGCTAGCGCGGCGGCGAACTAGCGCGACGTGCTGCCATCAGCGGTGCGCTAGCTTTCGGCGATGACAGTTTGATGTAGAGGCACAAACAAAGCGACGGGTAAGCGGAAATGTAGCAAAAACGTCTGACTGTTTGTTCTTTGTGCTATTTATTGTGTGGTTAAGCGCTCCAGAACTGCGTGCCTCAGCCGTCCCCCCTGACCCCCCCCCCACACACCCTACACACACTGCATTAACACTCCTACTGAAGTCCTGAGAGTATTTAAGACTTGGTGCAATGAGGCCTGCCCTGGTACCACAAGCTGTTAATTACAGTGATTAATTGACGGGAAACAGGATCAGAACTCAACTGAGTACTTGGACGAACTCCAGATTTACTGGACAAAAGGTCATTTTTTTACTGCCTCGAAATGACACACATGCTGACACTGCTCACTGACAGCATAACTTTCCAGGTGTGTGTGTGTGTGTGCGTGTGTGTGTGTTTGAGAGAGAGAGAGAGAGAGAGAGAGAGGGAGGAGAAAGAGAGAGAGGGAGAACGAGAGGAGAAAGCGAGGGAGAGACAGAGATAGGAGAAAGAGAGGGAGAGAGAGGGAGAGCTTTTAGTCACTTCATTTTATTCTGCCTCAGATAGATATATGGGACATGAATGGCACATAATATTATAGAATAGGCAGTTCTAAAGTGTTAAATTACATTTTTATTGCACTTTATAATGAGGCACAATTTCAGCCAAGTATCTAAAGCACACACTCTGCACTCGTTTTAATACCATGTTTGCTTCAGAATTGCATGATTATTATGATAATCATCACGCAATGTGAAGAGTGTCTCTCGGATGACTTTGCCTCAAAGTTTAGTCACCTCTCCCACAACCGGCCATTAATGGCGGCCATTTTGTTAAATAATGAGCGCGCAGCAGTTGCAATGGCAGTGACAAATCGTTTCTGGGAAAAAGAGGATGTATGGTTGGCCTAACTGACCTTTGACTGCCTGGTGTCATTGAGGAAGCAGACAGAGCTTGGCACACACACACACACCACTGGCCACTCCCCCTCTTTTAACACCAAACACAATTTGAGCCACAATCTGAAGGAATGAATGAAACACTGCATCTATAGAGCACTTTTCCAGATGCTCAAAGTGCTTTACAGTGATTAGGGGAAACTCACTTCGACCACCACCAATGTGTAGCACCCACCTGGGTGATGCACCGCAGCCATTTTGCAACAGCACACTCACCACATATCAGCTGAGGTGAAGAGGAAGGTAACAGTTTTTGACCAATTAAATCAGGGGATGATTAGGTGGCAAGTTTGAGAGAGCCAGGTTGGGAGTTTAGCGAGGACACCGGGGAACCCCCGACCCTTTGCGATGAGTGTCATGGGGTCTTTAATGACCACAGTGAGACAGGACCTCGGTCTACCTTCTCATCCAAAAGACGGCATCTCCTACAGCACAGTGTCCCCGTCACAGCACTGGGGCAATTGGGGTTTATTCGACCTGAGGGAAGATTGCCCCCTGCTGGCCCACCAACACCACTTCCACTGATTTAGCTCTCCTAATGCCCTTCAGAAATGGTGGGCATTCTTGGTGAAAGTTGGTGCGAGCACCCTGGAATTGTGCCCAGTCTTCACACCTAAACCCACGTACTGTGCCAGGTTTACCAATCGACAATAACAGCACCAGGCAGCAACCTCTGAGCGGTCCAGGGATATAAAACTGTTTTAAAATTCCCACTGATTCATTTCTGAGTATTACCTTTCAGGAATCAAAGTTCTTAGCCCAGTGGGTGAACACCCAATGAAGTTCAGCTTTTAAATACGTATGGGGCTGTTCTCCCATTCACTGTGGGGTAATATGTATGCGTTTACATGGCACTGCACAACCAGGTAACACAAAAGGATTTCTGTAATGAAAGGCAGGGACGGGAGAATGGGGGTTTCATTATACCTAAAACTGGCAAAGCTACCATATGCCATTAGTGACTCGTTCATTTGAGTCATTGTGGATCACTGCGGAGAGAAAAAGTATTTATTTATTTATTTATTACTATCACAGAGTATGACTTTTATATAAAGTTTGCACTCCTTCTCAGATAGGAGGCAAAATATTCCAGTTATAAATACTGTGGGACAAACAGAATCCCTGCTCCTGTTCCTTAAATGCAGCGCAGGGAATGAGACTGCGCTGGAGCAGAGCCTCAGCACTTCTGAGTAAGGCTTACACTGGCGTGACTAAAAGCAAAAAAAACTGCATTGTGCTCCGTTTAAAATGCACATCTGCTTTTTCCTAACCAAATGTTTCTTCTCTGAAGACCAACACAGTAAAGTGTCATGTACGAATACATTTGTTAACCTAATCATTTTTCATTCAGATTTTAACCTGAAGAGATTATGTGATTTATATGACCTTCATAAGAAATTGTGATATTAACTTGATCACAGACACATGACTTATCCAAAAGCACTGGATATGCATTCATAAATGCTTATGTCACAGACCACAAATATTCCTAAGTCATACCATGACACTACAGATGCAGCAAGTGACATTACCATGATATACCAAATAGCATGTGCCCTATCCCCATTCACTGCTTTTAACATAAGCATTTATGCATATCTATGTAGTGCTTATGAAGGGGTTATGTAGCTCTTATAAAGGCCAGATATAGAAAGTGAAATAGTTTGGCTGTGCTTCAGCCTATTTTATTTCAAACGCATACATTTCCCATAAACACCCTGCCGTGGACAGCGAATGGTACCGTGGCTGATATAACTTAGGAAACTTAGAAAGCACACGAGGGGCCTATTTAGCTCCTCTTATTTTCCAACCTTGGATACATTTCCCCATAATTCATTAGCTCCCCTGAATTTCAGTCCTATTTTATTTATCCTGGTGTGCCCACTGCCAGGGAAGAGGAAGTGAGTGCAATAAATTATTTATTAATCCAGAAGGGTCCATTTTTCCCCTTTAATTAGTGTTTACAAACAAGTTCCTCAGACTTCTTCCCCTGCAAACGAAGTTCAGTTTCTTGGCGTGGCGCCACACTTGAAGAAGGGTGATTTTGGTCCAGACTCTTAGACAAGCAAGCCAAGATTACACTCGACTTTCGCCACCCAACAGTTAATTTAATGTTCACAGAGATCATCAGTATGATGTAGTGAGGAAAAGATAAAGAAATTAAAGGCAGCATTACCTGAAAATAATTACTATTTTTATCTGATCCGCTGTGGCGACCCCTAACGGGAACAGCCGAAAGAAGAAGATTCAGAAAATATTTAGTCTAGCACTGTGAAATTTTACTTCAAACAACATTGACATATCAGTAGTCATTAGCCGTTGCAATTACATTCATAACTCATTTTAGTCAGATACAATTAAAACCGAGGTACAGGCAGTCTGATGTTACATCCATGCCACCTAGTCGGTATGATTGTATCAGAGGTGCGGAATAATTCAGTAAATGAAAACACCCTGTAATATATGTACACAGGTTAATTTTTGGCACATACTAATGTGAATCAAGGAAACACACTTCCAGTGGTAACATGAGACCAGCCATATCCTCAGATTATGAAGCATGAGGCTTTATTCATGAAAAAAGACAAGCGACTTCATAACGTACCATAAAGTGAATTATGGTAATATCCAAATAGATGAGGAAATCTGCTTCTGTTTGTTTTTAACACCCAGGTAAGCTTTTACAAAGCAAGTAGCCGACCGTACGGACCAATCTGGTGTGTGCTTATTATAAATGCCTGTGACCAGGTGGCTGTTTCTTTTCCATTAACCACTTGGAGCATCCAGAAGATGAGGCTATGTCAACACAGCAAGCAAATTAGCTGAACACATTTAACATTAAACACTGAACTAACTTAAAAATTCAAACACATTAATGAGTCAATTGAATGTCTTTAATTATTTAATTATTTAATTTTTTTAAATGCCTAAGGTTTCCCCAAAATAACTTTCAACACAATCTAGTGTCCCTAATCTGCAAATCTGAAGCCCCCTCCATGACCTCCCTGGGTACCAACCCTCTCGTTTTCTCTGTAGATGCCATTCCATAAACATATGAAGCAAAAAAGCACGTTGTTTGTTATAGCAATTCAGAGGCAGCATAACTATAACAGCTGTTACCTTTATATGGGGGGGGGGGACAAAACAGGGACATTTTTTGGCCAACTAGCATACAATTCCTGCTAGAATACAATACGAAAATCCTGACTTTTCAAGGACAGGTAACTTTTCTAAATGATGTATGATTTGATTTATTGCAAATAAAAATACAGCCCTATACCCTTATAAATTACTTCTGGAACAGTTTTTTTTTTTACTTAGCTCGCTCAAAAACAGTTTTTTGGAAATATTTCCCGGAAACGTCACATTGCCCCGTTCCTTAGGCCGGTGGTAGAGGACTGCACATGTACGAATCTGAAATGGCTGTGGTAGCTGCATTGTACATTAAGTCATTGACCGTGTTTCATCAATCAAGCACTACATTTATGGCGACTCTCCCTTACGTTTGAGAAAGGAGAGAATCTTTTTGAATCTTTTTTTTAAAGACTCCTTTGTCTTTAGGAACAGCTGCCTGTTAGGGAAGTTGCGAGACGGTGACTCTGGGGATGGTTGGCTATTTTGTACGGAATTAAACAACCTGAAACATTAAAACCGTGTTCTGAAGTTTTTACTAATGAGACGTGTTAACATTTAAAGGTGACAATGCCTGTCTATTGACACCCGTCCAAAACCAGAGATGGAGCGATGAAACAATGTTGTTTTCCTGCCATGCGAAAAACAGATCTTAAATAGCGGCAGTGCATTTAAATAAGCAGGTTGTGGCTGAGCTTGTTTACATACCAGTCTCAGTAAATACCCCACTAAATTGAAAACACGCGGCGACAGACAATTTTGCAGCCCTGAAGGTAATTTGCGACATACTTAGTAAATATGGTCCTTAGTTTTGCTATTTTTAATTTGTTAATCCGATATAATGATATACAATTACAGAATAATTTTCACCATAATGAAGAAAAAAAGCCCAAACACCTGTCTAACAGATCAGAAACACTCTTCAGGGGGCAGGTGTGGATGTAGTGCCTACTATCTGCAGAAGACTTAAAAAACAGAACTACAGAGGCTACACTGCAAGATGCAGACCACTAGTACGCCACAAAAACAGGATGGAGAGGTTACAGTTTGCTAAGAAGTACCTAAAATAGCATGCAGAGTTATTTTAGGTACTTCTTTGAGCAAACTGTGGGGGCCAAAAGGAAAGTTCAAAAGCACCTCCACCCCTCATCTATGAAACATGTAGGTGGGGGTGTCATGGTTTGGGCATGTACGGTGCCACAGGTACTGGCTGACTTGTCTTCATTGATGATGTAACTGCTGATAGCAGCAGCAGAATTCATTCTTAAGTGTACAGAAGCATCTTATCTGCTCAAGTTCAGTCAGAAGAGTCCAAATTCATTGCACGGCTCTTCATCCTACAGCAAGACAATGATCCAAAACATACTGTAAAGCAACAAAACTCTTGTCTAGCCAAGTCATTAACCCCAATCTGAATCCAAAAGAACACGTGTTTCATATGCTTAAGTGAAAAAGGCAACTTGCCCCCAAAACAAGCAGGAGCTGAAGATGGCTGCAGTACAGGCCTGGCAGAGCATCACCAGAGAAGATACTCAGCACCTGGTGATGTCTATGGGTCATGGACCTCAAGCAGTCATTGCATGTATATGCCACACAGCAGTACATAATATTTATATGTCCCAAACATTATGATGCACTGAAATGAGGGAACTATGTATAAAAAGTGCTGCAATTTTTACATGGTGAAGCCAAAATTGATTTAAAAATTACCGTTAAATAAAAGCTGAGAATGTGCACATTGACAATACGTGAATTGTTTTGATTAAAACTCTAAAATTGTGGAGTACACAGCCAAATCAAGAAAAAATATGTCTTTGTTCCAAACACTATGGTACCTACTGTGTATATATATATATATATATATATATATATAGAGAGAGAGAGAGAGAGAGAGAGTAGAAGCATATGGGTATCCTTTTAAAATGAATTTTATTAAATACCAACTGACTTGACTTTCCTTCGCATATTTGCATAGTTATTGGCATTTTGACCTACTGAGAAATGCTGATATCCGCATGAGCGACTATTTATACATTACCATCCTCCACATGAGTCTCATCATAATAGAGTAATGGCATTTGATGCTATGAACTGTGCCTACCTCATAAGCACACGGCCCAAAGCCTGTTTATTTCTTCTGCAGAACACATTGACTCCGATCTCATGGACACAAAGCATAGGTCCTTAGCTCTCCAACTGTCCCACATCGAACGACAGCCTTTTGAAATGAACTATACTCGGGTGTACTCCATACATTATTCCACATTAGGTTGCATTCTGTACACAAGTTATGCTCCTGAGTCGAATTTTGATAGTGTCCTGCTTCTGTTGTATTTGGTGAAGTACATCAAAATGCATGACTGGGAGGTAATGTTCTTCCTAGGTAATGTTCAGTGCCCTTCTGTAGTGAGCTCTATCCCTTCTTCACAGGAAGTGAATTTCACTAAGACTTTTCATTTGAGCCATATATATCTTTCATTGACACATAAGCATTGCACAGGCATTCATAATTGCCTCTGCCAATAACTGCACTTACAGTGTGCATCGCTGGGTTTACCATGGGAATGCCCATATGCATGCTTGAGTAACAGTGTTAACCAGAATTCCTACACGTTCCTAAATCTTTGGCTATGAACAAACCTGAGACAATAAGCATTCAGTGATAATGTAGTCTTTCCATCCATAGGCTCATTTGCAGACCGTGACCATAGCTCACATGCAAGGCAAGTAGAGAAGTAGACGTGTAAAGTATGACACCTCAGAGTTTCCCTTTAAATGCGTTATGAGTACAATCACGCTGTGGGTCCCCCAGTTTTACTACAGTAAAATACAGTATTTAACTACATGTTTTCCTTTGCTTCACTGCAACCCTAATCTGCAGACCACGCTACAGTACATTAACAAAGCCCAAAGATACTCCCCAGCATAGAGGATTGATTTGTGCTTTTACAGCTCCCTTTCAGAGTTTTCTCTCACAGAACAGCGGACTCTAGGACACAATGTAGAAAGACCTGCCCCTCCCCTGCCATCGAGCCAGTTGGCTCCTTCATATTTGAAGACCGTGGTGCCAGAGCTCTTGCATCAAAGCGGGGGTCAGAGACAAGGGCAGGGGCTCTCCCCTGGTCAGCCGGGGAAGCCTCTGCAGCTAGAGAGAGGGAACAGCCCGTGTGCGGAGTCCACCGCGGTTAAACAAAGGAGCCAGGCGCCATCTCGCTATCCAGAGTAATCAAACACACAGTCAGGGCCACAGCAATGAAGACAAAGCGCTCGGGTTGGGAGGAGATTCTGATAACTGGTCTGAAAAGGCATTGCACTGCCAGGGAACGACAACTCCCCAAATGGATGTGCCTGAGCTAAACCCATCTCAAGAGTTAACAGTCTTTGCAAAGAGTTAACAGTCTTTGTAAACTAGAGAAGACAGACAGCAACCTTTTAATTATTGTGTTCTGTTTTCTTATTAGCACATGTTGGAACTGTTAGCCTGGGTCAAATATACCCAGGATATTACTGGGATTGTAATGCAATACAGAAAAAATCAATGCAAAAATACTCAATATAACCTATATTATCTTAATCAAAATTTTAAAAAAATATATAAACAATATAACAATACATCTTTGTGAAAAAGATGTGTGACATAAAAAAAATGAAAAATCACTATAATGAAGGCATGGGGGCATAAATCAAGAACATGCTAACAGCAATGTGCAACCCTGACCCATATATCAGACAAATAACCTATACTTCTAATTAAGATAAGGCGAAAGTTAGGATGCTTTGGTTCAAATAACATGTAGCATAACATTTAATATGTAATGTTTCAGTCTCATTTTGCATCCAGCAGTATTATTGCATTGGACACTACTAGGGCTGTCAAAAAATATTTGAAGTTCAAAAACTATTCGAAAATCTTTTTTTTTTTTTAAGTTCGAACCTAAATTTGAGCAATCGAATATTAGTTTTGGATCCCGCGTTTTTGATTGGGAGTTTTGTAATTAACATAAATATACAGGCTTTAATTTCATGCGGCGAATCATGTTCATGCATGCAAAGTTCATTTCCTGTGCTAACGTTACTTCCTCTGTCACATCAAAAATATTGAAAACTAACGGTGAAAATGGCAGCAGCATCGGAGGAGTTGCTCCCACTAGCTGGTAGTGGAAGCCCTGTTTGGGAAGTAACGTTAACACAGGAAATGAACTTTGCGTGCATGAACATGATTCGCCACAACAGTCCTGCTTTTAAATGTAGCAAGCTATCTTGACCCTTGCTTTCAGAAATTAGTGCCAATAACCTCCGGTGATACTTTCAGCTCCATGGACACCTAACGTTACTGGTCAGCTAACAATTTAGGCTAAATAATGTTCCCATATGGCAGGCTATGTTTCCTTTCTGTTCTGAAGATTTTGATGAAATTGTTTAGTTTGTTTAACTTCTTTCAACATCCAGAGTAATTTATGTTGTTTAGGCTACAGGTATTAGCCGTTTTAATAGTTTTTGTGTTAAGAATTAAACAAGGATTTCCCATAAACAATCATTTCCCTATTATTGTGATTCATAAATGCCAAGTTGTGGCAAATTAGATCCACGAGAAAGTTCTTTATTCATTTGCGCATTAGGCTATAGAAACTGCAGGGGATTCATTTATAAAATGAACTGTGTGCACGTCAATTTGTCTCTACCTCGAGTCATGTTGAAATTTTATAAAAAACACTACTTTGACGTGATTTTCTACGTAGTCTACGCGCCACGTAGTTCATTTAAAATACGTTTTATAAATGAGGCCCCCAGATGTAGTAACCTAGTGTGAAAGTTCACCGATGTCCTCTATTCTACTGCTTGTTTGTGGAAAATAACGCTTAGGCCAGTTTGGAGGGAGCGTCACGTGCATATTGTACCCGACAATAAGCAGCTTATTTTTGTGAACTATAGGCAAATGATATTCGAATATATTCGAACGCTAACTAATTACAAAGTCTAATATTCGAACTCAATTTCATGGCACTTTTGACAGCCTTAAACACTACCAGAAGGTCAACTAGCTAGCAGGAAAGTTGAGAAAATGTTGAGAAATACATCCATATTCAACCAGGATCTGACCTGGTCATGACCCCATTAAAGGATGTCTAGGCTTATATGATGCCTTTTCAACCAACCCATGCCTGCTGGTACTGCACAGACCTTTTTTCATATTACAGCAAGTTACATCTATGTAGGTTAAACAAAGATGGCTTGTTTTTATTATTTCAACAGGGCGAAGCAACATGGTCTTCAGGTGCAATCAGTGATGGCTAGCCAGCAAACCAGGCTCCCAAAGCTGCCCATTCCCACAGCGGGCTCACTGACTAGCCCTTAGCCATGGTAATGCAGCTGAAATAACTATGCTGTACTGTATATTAGCTCCCTTAATGAATAAATATCAAGGAACTTTAGCGTTATGCAAATCAGTGGGTGTGTAACACTAAAGCAGTTTGGTCACTTATTCTGACTGCAGCTGCTATGTAAGACAAAGCAACACATAGGAGAGTAAACAAAAACAACAGCTAAAATAGGCTACTGCTGAGTTTTATCTATGTTAAACACAGTTAGTATCACTTGTGAAGATAATATACATACAATTACAGGTGATAATGTGCATGACTAGCTTGCCCTGACTGGATGCCACTGTAAAGCATTTATAAGCAACTTTATCTGCTGGATAACAGAACATTAATGACAGAAGCTGGAATAATGATAAAATGGCTGCCACATGAAATGTGACATGTGCTATTTCATTTTTTTAATGGTTGAAATTGTTTCATTTGAAAGCCCATTCAAAGTGAAACCATGCATGTTAAAATCACTCTTTTAGCAATCAGAAACCACATTTGCATATAATACACACACACACACACACACACACAAACAGGCTATTTCTAGCCTTTATTATAATATGAGGAAAGAAACATTTTCATCCAGCTAAATATTAAGCACAAACTGAAATATGTATATGAAAACACATAAAATATTTTACATTTAAATAGCGCTGTCTTCTCCAAAAAGGTTCAAATTAGAAAGTTGGATGTGATATGACTTCTATCTTTTGTGTGTTAAATATTCATTTTTAGTTAATTTGAATATTTATTTCCCTTTCTTTTGTTATTATTATTATTATTATTATTATTATTATCTCTGATTTATGTTATATATTCCTTCCAACAGAGAGCATGAATTAAACTGCATTTAAGGGAACAAACACATCTTACATTTGTTTCCTTTATTTAAAAAAGATCTGTTGAATGTAAGTTACATATTACATATACAGATATGCAGTTAAAATTATGCAGATCGACTTTTTTTGGGGAGGGGGCTCATCCTTGAACTCTGAAACATCATCACCACAATCTCTAATCACAACAATGTTGAGATACAACAGGGAAAAGTATCAGTGAATTTCCTCTGTCCATTTAAAGACATCTATCCATTGATCTCTCTCTCTCTCTCTCGCTCTCTCTCTCTCTCTCACACACACACACACTCTCTCTCTCCCTCCCTCCCCCTCTCTCTCTCTCTCTCTCACACACACGCACTAAGGCATATACACGCAGAAACTATATGCATTGTCTAAATACTCAAAATGGATATATTCATTATTCAAATTGATTAAAACCCACAAATCAAATACATGGACATTGAGTTTGTCGGAATCAGTAAATATTATAATTCCAATTACTTGCAGGTAATGGTACTTCATTAATTCACTGTCATCACATTACATGAATAATCTATTATTGACTATGCATCCGTGCAAGCCAACGCATGACTAGTGTAATTTATACTCTCAGTCCTGTGCTGTAATTGCAAGCATACAGTGCAAAATTCAGCTCTCAGAGACTTCTTGAGCTTTTTCATTTCTGCTGGTTGAACGCAAAACACCGTAGCGCCACAGCGATTGCTGTAATGCACGTTTGGATCGTGTGGCGCGCGGCAGCTGCAGCAAACCTGAGCGCATCTTCATAATTTTAAAATGTAAATAGCCAGCATGTACTATTTGATTGTGTCTCGGGGGGAAATCGGATTCGATTTTGGCTAAAAGAAATTCTATTTTAGGGGATATAGGCCATAACCAAATCTGCGCACCTGTTACTGTAAAACATGTAAACACAATCACGCTGGAGATTCATTACGCACGTAAACTGCGGATAGACTTAATGCTCTAAACAGGGTTTATTAGTATCAGGATTCCCTTCACACATGTGATAGGCTGCATAATGCGTAATCAATACGAACTAGAACGCATATAACTTACGCTGCTGTTGTGTCCAGACCAATGCACCATTGCTTGGTTGTGAGCGGAATCCCCAGACAGCGGGAAAGTGGTGCTGATTAGTTTGGGTTCATCTTTCCGAGGGTTTGTCACTTTGTCATCGTCTCTGTTCCAATTAAATTCGGAACTCAGCCTGTGCCCGTCCAGTGAGATACCAGCGCTCTTTCCCTCACCCAAAAGCGCCCCGCCAGGAAAGGGGCTTTTCACACCATTTGTTGATTCGGACAGTTCTGGTCCACTTCGTTTTGCCCTCACAACGTGCGCATCTTTCTTAGTGTCGACGAATGCGCGGTTAGCAGAGTTTTGAGTTACTTGATCACTTAAAATGGCAAATACTTCCGCCTCCCTGTTATTTTGATGAGAGATTGATAGTTTTTTGCTTTCACCATCCTGCGGTGACCAGTATGGGGACATTTCACTAAGAAGTCCATCCACTCTTCCATCTTTAACGAGTTTCTTCACATCCCTGGGAAAACGGTTTGCTACCAGGGTACCACCGGTTACTCCCGTTTTTAGATCTGCGGATAGGCGAGATTCTTTGGGGATATGTTTTGAAAATGTTGTCCTCGTCTCCGCCAAATTAACGCGCTTTACCAGCGGTAACTCCTCTCGCTTTATTTTAACTGGCGATGGGCAAGGTGCACAGGTTATCTCTGCCTTGGCAGTCGCCGGAATTTGAGTGAAGATCAAAAGCCAGGTCCACAGAAGTACAGGAAAGCCCGGGCACGAGGTAGCCCTCGTCTCCATCTCTGTCTGAGAATCGACTGGAATTTACAACAAACCCTGTTTTCTTTAAATAATCTGGGGGCTGGAAACCACCTCCCAAGTTGTGAGATTGTTACACGCGCCGCTTCTGTCTCCGTTGCTCTCAGACGTTTTTAACTAAACAATTCACGTTAAAGAATTTCATCAAATGAGCCGCCACGCGGGGAGGAGCGGAAATAAAGCCAAGCCGCTAGATCTGCGCCAGGAAGACTGTGTGTGTGCGCGCGCGTGTGTATGTGTGTGTGTGTGAGTCTGTCAGAGAGAGAGAGAGAGAGAGAGAGAGAGAGAGAGACGCATTGGGAGTCAGGATGGAGTCTGATCCAGTAAGCGAACGGTGCTGTAGGTAGTTTTCTTATGAATACCTCAGGGTATTACATACCATACTCATTCACGAATCAGTTATTGGCCCTCAAATTGAAGCTCTCAATTGAACATCAAATGAATCGGATTAATGTGTCTTCTCAATTACACACTTAATTGCCTGTACAAAATATATTCAGTTAAAATGTACCATTTCTATCATTCTTCCTGTTCTGCTGCATAAAGCAATATATAGCCTACTTAAAGCGGTCTTGTGCTTATATCTGTCGCACACGAATCCTGTTAAACACTACAGCGCAGGATACAACGATCTTTTTCGATTTAAAGAATCTCGGTAACAATTCTTGTTCGCACTGAATGAGAGCTTCAGGATGGGCACCACCAAACTCCGCTCCGTTCTTCTGCCGATAAATTGCACAAGTCAGCATATATGACAACGGATAATTAATCGGTACTGTTGTCCTTTGCTTCCGTTTGGAAACGTTTCACTATATTCCGATACATATTCGTATTTTCCAAATAATTACTGTTGAGGAAAAAAAACAAACAGGACGTTGAAAAGAAGTATAATAAAAATAAATTATTGTCGTATGTTCCTGTGGGGGGGGGGGGGGGCAGGTGCAATAACTTGAGACGAGAAGGGAATAAAATCCGGACAACAACGTGATTGTACTCATGAGCAAAACAAAGAAGTCCTGGTATGGCATACCTGTCCGTTCTGGCCCAGAAATAAGTGTAAGGAGGGGGGGGGGGGGGATAAAATCACTTGTTTCCAACTGCCTAAATTAATCAATATATTGGCTACAACAAAGACCAGTCTGTAAAGGGGGCCTCTGCACAGAGTTTGGGAACTCCCGATTTAGCTTGACTTACAGAACCTCCAAACTGACCTGTCAGCCTTTTCCGGGTTTGAGAGCAAAATGTTCGTAGTTAATTAAATTCTAGCGGAGTAATATTAGCCCAAGAGTTAATTCAACACTGACCATTCTACTGTGTGGGGTACGAATATCACCGGATGTTGAAGAGATCGCTTATTAATCTGTTAACATTTAGAAGCGTTCCATGAGCTATATGTTCTGCTAGCACCTCACCCAGTGAACAAGTTAGAAAAGTTGGAATCCCATAATCATGACTCCTAAAAATGAATTTAGAATAGGCCTTATAGATTCTTGAAATAGATTTTAAAAAACAAAACTTCAATTTATAAAGCTACTACTCGTAGGATACATTGGCATTACAATTATTAACCGCGTGTGTTGTAATTGTTGTGTTAAACTCTATCAACTGTTGACCAGTATACAATGTACCTAAATTGTGGGGGGGAGGGTGTGGGGAGAGCAAAAAGTGGCGAACAATTTAACTAATATCAGCATGCAGGAGGGGGTGAACTTGCTCAAAGTTTCCTCCGGAAACGGTGTTTTTTAATGCCTGTTTTGCTGGTCCTTTTCAAGCAGGTTACATCAGTACAGCTGCATAATAACGAGGCAAGTCCGTACAGCTGGGACAGCCGTTCAGTACCCGGCATCCCGAGCCTTTTTCTTTACAACCCAAAAATTCAAAGATTCGCATGGGCTTCAAGCAGGTTTGCCACGCTTAGTTCCTGGTTAACGGGACTGTTTTTGCCAGTTGCTAATGTTTGACCATTGGGGAAACCTAGCCAGCTCTGTATTATAATTGGGAAGAAAATACTACCCAATAGATCTGTTATCTAATGCAGCGGAATGCAGCAATGTCACACCATGTTGTGACCGTAAGAATAAACAGCGGTGGTAGTGAGTGGGTGTTTTTAAAGTTTGTTTATTAGATATGATGGAGGTCAGCGGCTCTGGACCGTTACTAGGGGCCCTCTGCTAGGCTGTGGGAGGGGGTTGAGATGGGTCGTGAGATTTTTTTAAAAACAGTTTACTTTATATAACATACCTTTCTTTAAAAACTCTGGAGGTACTTTAAAACTCGTACTAATACGCATTAGCCTACTGTACGTCTCGTGCTGCGCTTGAGAGGCGCAGCGTTGTTTGGCATCTTCCATTCACGTTATCTGAGGTGATTAGTTCAGTTAGCAGGACGTTGTTTATTCTCATTACACGATTTCACTTCACATGCATGTCGTGTCGGAACACTTTTAGGTAGACTGCTAAGATAATACCATTACTAAACCTGTAGCTGTGTACCTTTATTGTATCAGCCATGTGTATATTAAATCTTAACAATTGTCATTTTGTAACTGGTAATACTGAACTATTTACATTGAACTCTAAGTCATACATTTCCTTATAGATATTGTATTCAGTCTTCATTAATATTTAGTTCCCTCTTGTGTTCCCTGGACCTTAATTAGAACCATCTTGTTGTTAGTTTGAAGGAGATTGTGACATGCTGCTGTGCTATGCTCTCCATGTTGCTACTTCATTAATGTTATACCTGACGATATCATTGTAGCCCAGTTCATTACACCTTCGCCTCGACCGAGACTTGGAGAACAGCCTCTTCCAAATATTCGGGTTACAGCTGCATAGCATGAATCTAGGGTGTGAGACCAAAAGGGGTTTATATCCGAAGGGGCCCAGGTCTGATTCAACCAAAGAAAGTGGAGAGAAGCACTGTCACACAGTGTTGTTTTTGCCACCAGTTTTTGATTTAGTCATACTCTTAGTCTTTTGACTAAAATGCATTTTAGTTTTAGTTACATTTTAGTCATGCCTTCTTCATTAATTTTTGTCAAGACAAGAATGACTAAAATCATATTTATGAAAATAACAAAGTAATTTAGTCACATTTTAGTCCTACTTAATTTGTAATTTACATGTAATTCCCAGCCTCCAGTAGTTAAGTGCCTTAAAGATAGTCTGCAAAGTTAATGACTGGTACTCACAGATTATCCATTAATTTGGAAACAACCTGTTATGACAGGAGCGTCTGCTCCTTTTACACAAGTGAACTCTGCTTCAAATGTACATAATGGCATTGTCTGCCTGCAGTGTGTCGCCCTGTAACAAAGCAGCTTTACTTTTTAAAAAGACAATAAAGACATTAAAGATTAATGTAAAGCATTTCAGTAAGTTTATTTAACACATAGCTCCTTAGTATCAGAAAATGATACTAAATTACTGAACTAATAGGCTATTAAGCCACTAGTTCTGATTGGATGTTTAATTAAGTTACTTTTGAATTTTATTAACTAAAACATGAGCCAGTTTAGGCCCAAAGTTGTCAAAGTCAGGCTAGTGGGTTTCTGGAGCCTACATGAGTAGCTATACTTGATGTACTAAAAGTTGTAAAGAAGTTCAACCATAACTCATCAGTAGTTAGTACATAAGTAAAGTTAAGTGACACCAGCCATGTTCTTGGGTAAATGAAACTGTCTGCACAGGCGAACATGTTATTATTGAGAAATCATTGAAAATGTATGGAAACAGGAAAGTCTTATTCCTGAAATCCCCTCAGTGCCAGAAGATCATCAGACAACCCAAAAATACATCCCACTTTAAGTAAGCTTCAAGTATTCACACCTCTTTGTATATGACGTTCCCAATATGCCATTGTCCACTCCTAAATCCTTTCGAACTGCTCAGGTGTCTGAACCATTTGTACTGGTCAGGATGGATATTGCGGGGAAATTGACGGGAACTCCAAGAGGCAATATATATATATGATTGACTGAAATACAAAGTGGGCCTAGGCATATCCACTAAAGTCTAAGCAAGTGTAGGATATAGCATAATGCATTGTGGATTTTGTCTATATGATTGGGGCTCTTAAAAGAATTCTCACTGTCTGAGGAGGGGAATTTGGGAATAAGGTGCTTTCCTATTATCCTACTACTTGAATAGCCAGTTTTACACTGAAGGGAACTTTGACAAGATGGACCCAATAGTCCCCAATATATATATATATATATATATATATATATATATATATATATATATATAGGCAGTTTTCACAATCAGGAAAAAATGTATGACAACGTTACTGACTGTAACTCTACAATGAGTCGTGTTGGAGCTCTCATTGTATTTAAAATATTCCCGTACTTTTGTTCTTTTTCTTCCAGAAGAAGCAGCCAGAAGAAGGGACATTGTGTTAATGTTTGCTAGTGATAGACTGGTTATGGCAGCAAAAAACATGGATCACACAATTTACATCCGTGGAGAGAGTCAAGTTCACAATTAAGCCAATGACAGGCATGCATTGGCCAGTTGGTTTTCTGCACCTTATAATGCATGCGTATTATTGGATCAACACAAATCAAACCTTTACCCCCTAGAGCTAGGGCAGCTGGCAGGAGTTTCATTGGTGAAATGTATCCACCATAGATGGTATTAACACAGTTCTTCTAATACAGCCTATTGTATTTCTAGGCGAAACGCTCATTCTGTCTCGGTCTGTTTTCGTTTTATTTTATTATTTCCGTCTTGTCATATTTTTGTCATTTTAAATGTGAAATGAATTAGTCATAATTGTCGTCCTATAAAGGCATTTTCGTCACATTATCGTCTTCATCAAAAAACAGGTCGTTGATGAAAAATATTGTCATCATTTTCGTTGACGAAAACAACACTACTGTCACACTGACGATTCACCGGGGATATAGGAAGACATTCCTATAGGGAAGGGTTTTCGTACAGGTAGGCCTAGGTCCCGACCTGCTGCGCAGCAAATGTGAAAGTGATTTATAACGTCCCTGGACTCATTGGGCCTCATTTGAGCAACAATCATACAATCAGATTTTATCATAAAAAACAGGGCTTAACAAAAGTTACAGATTTTTATTTTTTTACTTAGTTTTCAAATTTTATTTCAGTTTAAGTTTAGTTTTAAAGGGGCAGTTCACTCAAAAAAGAAATTAGTGTAGCCTGTGTCATAATCATCTTCACACTGAGTGCACCACTTAGCACGTGGGAACATTGTACGGTAGTTACTCTGTAGTGCCAGTGCAGCTATTTTGTGTTTGTCCTCGTTTGGTATTTAGCTATTCTTGGCCCTGTTTCACAAAGCAGGATTACTGAGTTAGCTGGATAACTGCGCTGAGTAAAACTCGGAATCCTCCCAAATCTGGAACATGGACTGAAAAAGAGCAGTTCTGGGTTTTACTCCATGCAGTTATCCAGCTAACTCAGTAATCCTACTTTGAAATACCTCATGCACATTTAGTTAGAATTGGGATATAAACAAGGAATCGCAAGTGGAATAAGTAACATTAGCAGGCCATAGGTCTATCATAGCTAGCTAATATACTTGTGAAGTGAATTACATTTTCATGAAGTTATCTGTAGCCTTTTCAAAGTTGTTAGCAACTAGCTTTGTTAGTGAAGTTGGCTACACGTAACATTAGACAGCATGTATGTTTTATCGAATTAATTTCCCCTTATTGAATGGGAACTTCCAACACATCGGATTGTGTTTAACTTTCAATTCGAAAAAGGGTTTTCTCTTTTGATAAAATGAATACAAAAAATGTATTGCATAATAAATACACAACATTAACTTAATTGTGTTTTTTGATAAAAGTATTTGATGATGATGCTGATTGCTAATGATATATATACAGCCACAAGTGTGCAGCCAAACCCAACACTTGGCAATTTGCTGCTTCTGGCTTACTTGGCTAATGGAGCCTTCGAGGGAGGGCTCTTCAGTAGGGGCGACGCAGATATGTTTGTGGAGAGCCAGGGGTGGCTGCTGTTTGAAAAAACCCCTAAAGTTAGCAAGACTTTCATAAGATTGCTAGGATGTTTCCTTATGCTAATGGACATGAACAAACATGCACATCCAATTTATGAACAACTGCCAATCAGAATCTAATACGCCAGGGACACGTATGACATCGCAGGTCTGCTGATGTTTCATGAATCGCACGTTGGCTTTCCATAGGAACTTCTCTTATGAAGAATTTAAGAAAAGTTCTGTGAAAAAGGCCCACTAAATTTACCACACCGTGGGATTTATCAGACAGCTTGGACCTAATTTGAAAATCTGAATTCGGTCTCATGCTCCAACGCAATTAGCATCTTTAGCGCTCCTGCAGGTGCCCCGTCCTTCCTATTTGTTTTTGTTGGCTCCGCAGCGTCCTCAAAATAGACTCCAAACAGAGAAAGAGACAAAATAAAGACTCCATAAAAGTGTTATTTCTTGTATATAATACAACTTAATGAAATTTGCACATAAAGTGGACCATAGAACTATGCACTTTAAAGCATAAAAAACGGTAATGGTTGAAAATGCATCATTTTTGAACAGAATTCATTTTAAGCCGTCATAAAACTAATTGTTTATTTCCCATGCTTCATTTATCTCCACTAAATGAAGGCAAATACAGGTGACAAAAGGACGGTTTACAATGAAAGCATTATCCGCTTTTGTTTTTCGGTTTAAATGCTGTAACATTTATTATGTTCTGCATTTGCCAAAATAAAAAAAGGCTTATTTAACAGAGAAGACCCTGATTAATATTGCTATGAGCCAATATGAATTCCAGCCAAGAAAACTGTGCTTTCACTTTATCTGCATTCCATTCCTGCAATTACAAGGCAGAACATACTGTTATTGTTGGCATAAAACACACACACACACACACCGTGAGGGAACTGAAGCTTGGTCGGAAATCATTAATTACTTTCCTTTTACCGGTGCAAGCGTACAAATAAAGAAATAACCAATGTGCACTGTTGTGCGTTACACAATGCAGAATGCTGACAACTCCATTATCTGTATTTTGTCATTTATCTGATCTCAATAAAGCAGTGGTAGTATAATGACTGTCACTACCGTTACCTTACTTATGCATGGATGCATACAGAAGCAGTCTCTTGGTCCTTGGAGGTTTCTAAGCTGGGTTATTATTGGCTAACTGCTATATGTCATTATTGTTAGGGATCAGCAGCTTCACCTTTTGTCATTAATAAATTAAATTCACTGGTATTAAATTTTCCCCAAAGCAGTACACAAGAGCTTGTTCGCCATTTATAAGTTAGGCACATAGCTGCTGACCACCGAGCTTAAACAAAGATGCTCCAGGCTAGCCAGAAAGTGCGTGGCTGGTCCGGGCATTAGCGCAGAGAGTATCCCTGAAGTAGTGCACGACAGCTGTGAAATGGATGCTTACAGTTCTGCTGTTTTGCACACAAATTGGATTTTCAGCAAAGATTCACAAGATTGAAATCTGTGCATCCTGGACTGCTTACAGTACAGCCTACCACTCAGTTTAGCCTCAAGTGGAAAACATTACAGCGTAAATATAACAGGATGTGCACTGTGTATAAATATTGGTGAGCTTGTATGGTCCACATTTAATGAATACATTATTCCGAATTCTTAGCAACACTTCAACATAAAAAAGCATAGTTAATAGTTTGAATTGTCAGTTCCAATTCATCAACTGGACTGACTGAGGGAATGACTGCTGAATTACTCTTAAAAAAAAGACATGAATTTAAATCAACTGACTCTTTGTAGTGCTGTAAGCTGAGACACCCTTGTCAATAATTCATTTGATTATACCAAAAAACAGTGCCTATTCTCAGGTATCACGCTGCTCTCTTCATCCGGGGGAAAAACTTCTCCATGCATGCCACCGTAACTGCACACGTAGGAGGTTGTTTTTGGACATGGAAAAAAAAACTTACATGTGGTCGTCCAATACAATCCTGCTTCACTCCTCTATCCAATCAGCTCGTACTGTATACTGTCCATCAACCAATCAGCCATCGCTTCATGTGCCCTCATCCTAAACAGAATCTAAACTCCCAGCATTCAGAATTTCTCCTCACTGGGCTTAACTGTGATAAAGTAACTATGCAGTCAGCTCATCCTGATTGCTGAACCCAGTATATCCACAGGCTGATTTAATATTCATATTTATATTCTTATTTAAATATTCATTAATCTATTCAGACTGATGTGAAAGACTGTTGTTGTATAATGTATCATAATGTTACATACATCACTGAAAAAGAATGAAAAATGGTATATGTTTAGAGCGCAGTTTTTGGTATTGACACAAATACTGGGCAAATTATAATAGCTAACATTAACATGAATATTTAACTGGTTAATGCAATTTTGTAACAGTGAACTCTTCTTTAATCCAGCAGAGAAGAAATACTGACCTTTGCTGGTTGTGTTGCTGTTTAACATGAGAAAGCTTTGGATGGATGAGGTTGGTATGCCGCTGAACTGAATGACACTTTTTGGTCATAGGCACATAGAACATGGAACATCGCTGTGTGGACTGTTCCAGCTGTCTAGTTGTTGTTCACACAACCAAGGACTATCACTGGATTGATAAACAGTAAAATGTCCAGTGTCAAGTAAACTCTAACAGTTGTGGCGTGGATCGGGGCATGGCTCCACAGTGCCCCTCCCAGCCTTATAGGCATCAGCCAAAACCTGCCACCAGGCCGCCTCTTCAGGACCCAGGACAGCGCCCAACTAGGAAGCCCAGCCACAGGACCCTGGAGAGCGGCAGATTGAACATTCCCCAACTCCCTCATTGGCAGGCAGCACACCTGCAATCAATGAGGCAACACAGCTGCCGCCACTCCAGGGAGATGGCTGGGAGCTCAAAAGGAGGCCGTTGGTCTCCCTTGAAGAGAGGGGTTTTGGGCGGCAGGAGAGCTGTAAAAACGGTTAATAACTTTGTCCCTATTTTGCAGAAGCCGGTGGAGACGCAGGACAACATCCCTCTTCCTGAGTTGAAGAGGGATCCCCTCAGCGGTCTCCCGGACGCCGTTGTTTCTAATTTTGTTCGCTATACTTTAAGTTAACTCCGACAGGAGATTTTTGTTGTTGAGTTTGTTTTGGGTTGTGTATATACTTTTGGTTAATAAAAGGCCCTGTTGGGCTATTTTTCCCCAAACCTCCGGTCTGTGCATTTCTGTGCCGCCCCGCCTGCACCGTCACGCCCCGTGCGGTGCCACACAGTGTTACCTCAACACTAACAGATAACATTTGGTCCCAGTGTTGGATTAACACTGTTAGAGCTGAATTAATACTGGATATTTTGACTGTGTAGCGTTCCCACATGATGGTGCGAGTAGAAGCTTTGCTGTCTGAACAAACCTGACTAGGTAAGGTTTTGTTATCGCTGGCTTGCTAGCCAGAGAAGGTAGCCAGTATTTGCTTAGCAGGTTGCATTGGAAGCCATTTTCTAAAAGATGAATACTCAAGGGCTGGGTTGAGCCGGTAGTTAATTTTTTAATTTAAGACCAGTTTGTTTATCATGTTCTCTTGATTATTCCTAATTTGGGAGAATTTGCAGTGAGGTATCCTGAGTAGCTGTTTGCATGCAATATTTGACTTAGTTTATTTGTCAAATTTCACGTGGTTAGGACTGCTTAAAAATGTGGATAAATTTCCAAGAATAGAACAACAATGATAGTTGTCACAGATTTCAAAAACAAAGAAACATCAATGTCCTTTCTAGTTGCCATTATTTGTAATAAGCAGAGCAGGTTGCCTTTGTGACCTTTACTGACTTATATCCCTTGTTAGCATTATTTTCTTTAGAAGAGCCCAGAAGTCTGTGGAATCACAAACTGACTCATGTAATCATCATCATTTTTAAGAACAAAGGGGTAAGCCATGTAGGAGCAGAATGAGTCATATTACACCTTTCCTGATATGGTATGAATCATTTTTATATGCATTTTTACCAACAACGCATTTTTAACACTTTCAAGATTTAATGTAAATTAATTATTTCAGACCGTGGCCTTGATACCGGCCGGTATCTAGGCTTCTGCAGCATAGACTCAGTGCATTCCTGGCTCAACCAGTTTTCAACATGCTCGTTGTCACCTCTCCTCCTTTAACAAATAAGCTGTCTCTGCCATCGGCAGATGGGGAGCGGACTCAGGTATTACCCCTGTGGAATGCAGATGTGGGAAGGGAAGGGAAGGGAACTAGTCCTCCCACCTATCAGACACAGGCTGCCCTGCGTGACAGCAGTACTGACCAATAACGTGGGGTTTTCTGTTCGCACTGAGCCAATCGGCGCTGTTTGATGGGAAGAAGCCACGCCCTGCCCTTGCGACGAACCCTGTGCCGTAAGAGACTTCATCCTGTAGGCTGGGACCCGCTGGAACTGCCTCCATTACTGGCCGTGGGGTGAAGCTGGGGTCAGGACGCTGAGAAAACGGAAACCGGCAGGGCCACGGCCCTAAAAAAGTCCTGGAGCTCCCTCAGCACCCTCGCCCCGATTGGGGAACCGCCTTTCCGCACAGGAAGACGCTCCTGCTGTGGGTCAGTGGGACCCTCAGCGTAGTCTTCAGCCTCTAACAGAACAGCCCGAGTGCCACAACCTCCCATCAAGAAAGACTCGACCAGGGAGGATGGGATAATTATTGTGCCCGAGGAGATCTCATTTCTCTGATCTGATCGCTGCTTTGATTTTAGTAAATTAATTGTAAATAAATGTTGTGTGTTACACAATTGTGTTCTCTTTTTTCTAATAAGTGGGCTCTACTGATTAAAACAAATGCAAATTAAAGATCTTGTAGTTTCCTCCTAAATTATTATGACATTAACAATTTAAGTCATTGACTGGTGCCCCATTACTGGATGTTTTTATTTTGTTTTATTTTTTAGACAGTGAAATTGTTTTATAGATAATTTTTTTTTTAAAAACAGGTAATTCCTAAATAATGTAAAATTAGTGTTTTTTTAAGGATGTTTGGATCAATGGCTTTAAAAAGGGCCACAAACAGCACACACTTTTAAAGAAAAAGGCCAATAATGTTCCAGACAGACTGCTCCAGAAGAACATGGAATTCAATTAAAGACTTTGTTGGTACAGGATTCAGGAATGAATCATTTACTCAATGATTAGGCTGTGTAATGATCGCAATGATTTCACTGCTTTAGTAGCTGCTAGATGTAGCTGGCACCCTGTAATATAATCTTAAATCTAATTTAAAATGGCTGAGCTTCTGCATGACCAAACTTCACTCCCTGGTGTAAATGGCACTCTCTGGAACAGTGGGTGTCTACGGTGTCAATTTCCTTTTTTCCTTTTTTTTCAGAGGGAAAGGAATTTGTGAAAGGAATCATTTGATTTATCTTATCCATCAAGTCCACACACTGAGACAAGCCCCACGAGCACTTCATTGGCATGCAGGACACAACAGGCCGCTACCTGGTTAAACCTCTAGAAAATGGTGGAGCGTCCGACCAACCTCCACCCCCCACTCCCCCCCCAAGCCAGTATGGGGGCAGGTTCGCAGAGGTAAATTTAACCAAGTCAGACACTGGCTTCAATGCAGTAAGAATGGTCACATTGGGGTTCAAAGCACTCAGAATGGACACTGAGCTGATATCAGGGTTCAAAACAGTCAGAATGGGTATTGAGCTGATATCAGGGTTCAAAGCACTCAGAATGGGTACTGAGCTGATATCAGGGTTCAAAGCACTCAGAATGGGTACTGAGCTGATATCAGGGTTCAAAGCACTCAGAATGGACACTGAGCTGATATCAGGGTTCAAAGCACTCAGAATGGGTATTGAGCTGATATCAGGGTTCAAAACACTCAGAATGGGAATTGAGCTGATATCGGGGTTCAAAACACTCAGAATGGACACTGAGCTGATATCGGGGTTCAAAGCACTCAGAATGGGAATTGAGCTCATATCAGGGTTCAAAGCACTCAGAATGGGGACTGAGCTCTTTATTGGGGTTCAGTTCCTCTGAGATCCGAAAGACTATTTGGAGTGAAGATTAGCTGTTAATCACTGTCTGTCTCTTTGCAGCTGTCTGGTTACCAAATAAAACACTGACTTTCCGACAACATCGGGACCATGGCTTATCATTTCATACTGGGTAAATAAATATTTTTTCATTAGTAAATTACATGAGTACTAATATATTATCTCTGTATTACTGTTGATATTATATTACCTCTCGATTTTTACTTCATCTGCTAGAAAATCTGGAGGCTTCCAGTGTCCAGCGTGAAATATTTTCGGCTAAAACCTGTGAAAATTTCACGGAAACAATCAAGCACTGTACAGCTTGATTGTATTACTGTTTTAGTTCCTAAGTCTTGGGCAAGCAAGGTTGTGAAAGCAATATCATAATTAATGCTCCCTTAAATTAAACTCATTTCCCAGGGGAAAGGAGAGCATAGTAATGAACACAGCTGCCTGATTGATTTTTGTATGAATTCTGAATACAGACAATCTGAGAAGCAGTTGGAGTCCCTCCAAGCTGAGTTAGAACTGCATATTTTAAGCAGAGCTTCCTGAATAAATCTGGTGCCACACGGCGATAAGGTCTGTTTCTCACCGTCAGGTGTTCTGACTGATGACCATTTGTGTTCGTCAAGTAATGGAAAGCACAGGTTGCATTTTATTGGTCAGAGAGAAACAAACTCTCCTTTTCATTCCAAAATTGTCTGTTTGTGTAATACATTTCTTGCCTACTAAATTCAGTGCAATGTTTACACCTTTGTAGCACGAAAGTTCATATTACAAGATGGAGAAATAGGTAATTACTACTTCAATTCGACTCTCCAGCATTTGTGTTTGTTGTAGACACTGTTTAAAGTTAAAACCACCTTGATTTAAGCCTTTACCTTTATGTTGCTTTAATTTAACTTTATTTAACTTTGTTCTCATTAAAACTCTGTCCACAGTCACCATACCTACTTGCTATTAACCTTTACCAGATGTGTTTGGACAAAGTTTTTAAAATCTATTGCCTCTGGTATGGCCATAACAATTTTCAGGTCACACCTCTTCCTTTTTCTTCAGTTTTTAAGTTTAAGTTTAACTCACAACTTCTGAGTCATGTACCTGGTTGCCTAATCACTACACTACACAGTGGAGTTATTCAAGTGAACTGTGACTTTGTGCCTGATTGCGCTTTCTAAATATAGTTCAGCTACTCATCGCGCACTCAAACTAAATAATTCCGAGCATATTGTTAGTCTCAAAAATGAGAGTTCGTTTAGCACTCTCGTGCAGATTTCCGTTGCTATTGTTGAGGATCCAAGAAACAAAAAAAAGTCTTATTTCAGAGTATTGAATAATTCATCATCCTCACAGTCGCGGAGACGCTCCACTTTGTTCTGTAAGGATGACACGATACATCTGTTCACGCTGCCTTCTCCAGAAGACAAAACAACCTTGATCGCTACCTGTACTGATGAGCCTTGGGAAAGCTAAGCCTTCCGAAGTAGATCAGGGATGATAAACGGGTGAGAGAAATTATCTCAGGCCAACCCAACCGAACAACCTTTTTTACCCCAGAAATATATTTCCCGTTCTCTGACGCACGTCCAGGGCGTTACCTAATATATCTTTTGTTGGGAGTAGCTGAACTTACAGGAGTTCTAGAAGGGCCATGGCATACAGACAGATGAAGATGTATTTTAGGCTACACAAGGTGGAGAGCCTGTTTAGTTTGAGTGCTACTTTAATGGGAATCCTTTTAAAATGTCTTTTCAAGAAGATCATTCATTTTAAAGAGGACTTGAAGGAGCTGATTGTGTAAAATTGACCATCATGAGAATTCAGCTCAGCATTGCTTATATATAACCAAACAGCTGCCACCAAATAAGATACAGGTATATATGCAAATCATTTAATATTGAAAATGTTACCAAAACCTGAATACCATCTGGTAAAACATATAAAAAAAAGATTTTTAAAAAGTTGCTGTGTGTTATTTAAAATTAATTAACCCAAATTAGCAAATTGAGTTTTAATGACGACAGACATTAAACCTGGAATGGATTATGCGACAATTTCACGACAGGTTTATGACTGTGTTCATGAGACCCTACCACAAGGATGATTAAATAAAGATGGATTGATTTAAACATCAATAAGGTTAATTTCTAGGATTTCTATGTAATTAGAGAGGATTTATGCCTCCAAGTGCACGCATTTGTCTCGCTATCAGATTATGATTTTTTTCCCCATATCCCCTCAGATATTTTAACCAATACTTCAATAGTTCTAGCCCATTGTTGTTTCGATTATTCCGAATATTATGTTTTCTTACCATTTCCGTCGGGCAGGGATTTCTGTCCATGAAATATACCCTGCTAACATACGTTATACATATTTTATAAGTAAGCTCGTTGAAAAGCCATGAAAAGAAATACATTATATAAACTTGCACAGACAATATTCAGATGAATCAGCACCGCCTGGCTGGTCCACAGCGATCAATTAAATCCTATGATGTTGGGTTTATAATTCATATGAAGACTATAACTTCTCTGGGGCCTCTGGTAGCACAATGCAGTCTGCTTTATGCTAAATGCGGTTCTATAATGAACCTCTTCAGACGTCGGAGTCCACATTTCACATCCAAGGAAAACACCTGAGACAACTGTCAGTGTCAGGGTTCAACATCTGAAGAGTCTGTGCAATATTTAAATATTTCATGCAATAAATTATGGAACTGAATTCTTAACGTAGGCGCGTTTAACCCGTTTTGAATAATAGCCTGTATGACTGCAGTAGCTTGGGAAACATTAGCTCCATTTCAAAGCCACTTTAAAGTATTTGTGCATAAAATAAAATTCCAGGACGAAAATTATGTGCAATGCTTTTATTCCACCCAACTAAAAATAGAAGAGCAAACATTCCTCTTTAGCTGGAGATCATTTCCAGAGAATCTTCTGAATATAATATGAACACATACGAGAATGTAAGAACAGTTACTCAGTTTATCAGACAGTGATGGTGGGTAAAACATGAACACAGCTTCTCACCTTTGTGTGCACAGCATAATTCTCTGCGCTAAATCGATTTATTGGGCAGCACGGTCGCCTCACAGCAAGAAGGCCCTGGGCCTTTCCATGTGGAGTTTGCATGTTCTCCCCGTGTCTGCATGGATTTCCTCTGGGTACTCCGGTTGAGGGAATATCTTTTGGATGAATGGTGTTCCCATCCCTCCAGTAAAGTTCTAGAGACTTGTAGAATCTATGCCAAGGCGCATTGAAGCTGTTCTGGCAGCTCATGGTGGCCCAACACTTTACTAAGACACTTTATGTTGGTTTTTCCTTTAATTTGTGACCCGTTTGTACTGTATGTCCAGCATGTATAAAATGGACACATGTACAAATGCAGAAGTTGTGTAAGTTGTTCTGATTAAGAGTGTCTGCAAAATGTCAGCAATGTAATGTGTAGGCAGTGCCATTCTCACATTAATAATTACATTCTCTGAGGGTTGATTATTTCAGTCATGAGAAGGAGATATTTTGTAAGTGATTCACATCAAATGACCCTCTGTAATGTTATTGTGATAGTACGAGTAAGCTACATGGGGATACTACAGAGCAACATCCTTTGTATTTGACGGGTACCAGATTGCGTTGCTTTTGTACTGTATTAGTTGACATTAAAAATGTTTGCTATTTGCTACTGCTGTGTGGTTTATGAATTGCAGATATTTTCCTGTCCGTTGTAAGTGTCGCAGGCGGTAATATCAAACCACACTCTCTGCTGCCTCCCTGGTATTGCAGCTTTCAAATCAAACATACTGTATTAGTGTTGAGCGACTGTGTGGACGTCACGGAGGCTATTGACTCTAAGCATCGACCTCAACCCTTAATAATACATTCGTCAGGTGAGATTAGCTGCAGTGGAAATACTTTCTGCTCCACTGAGAGAAGGTACACCAGCGCTTGATTGTTTTTGCGACAGTTACGGTTTATGTATGTAAAAGTCTTTTCTCGTGAAAAAAAAAGAAAAATAAATAAACAGAACAGAAGCTTGTGTTTCGGTCCATTTGTCGTCCAAAAAACTGTAACAGCGGATCATCTGAAACAGCGGTCCATCTGTCGCTTATTTGTCCCTGGTAGCGGGTAATGGACGTCCGGCGATGGCGGGCGGTAATTGTGTTGTTGTCCCGGCGCTGTGCGCTGGTCTCGCCGGGCCCGTGTGCCCCGGCAGGCCGCAGGCGGCAGGTTTGCCGCGGTTTCCCGGCTCCGCGGGCAGAGCTTCCGCCGACGCTCTCCGAGGACCCTTCCCCGGCGACGCCCGGCGACGCACGGCGACGGCCGCGTAATTGGAATGAGCGAACGCTGCTTCCCAACACGGGCGAGCCGTCATTATCTTTAATGGAGGGAACAACGGCAGATAAACCGTGGCGGGCTTTGGAAATGGATCCGGTAAAAGGTGTGATTTTTCATATCCGGGACCATTTTAAAATGGGACTTCAGATTGTGTTTGTGTGTGTGTGTGTGTGTGTGTGTGTGCATACGTGCGTGCGTGTGTGTGTGTGTGCATGTGTGTGTGTGCATGTGAGAGTGTGGGTGTGTGTGCATGTGTGTGTGTGTCTGTGTGTCTGTGTATGTGTGTGAGTGCATGTGTGCGTGTGTGTATGCGTGCGTGTTTTAAGTGAAATGTTTGCATGAATAAATAGCGAGTTCATTCATGATGGCCATATAAAGAAACGTGTGTTCCATTCTGTGAATAAATAAGGACGACCCACCAGCTTTATTGTATTAATCACAAAAAATATGTTTTAAGTGAAATGTTTGTATTTGCCGAAAGCCTCAAAAGACAGGAAATGAAATTGGTCAGCCCTAACAAACATCAGCCTGCTCTCCATCTAGGGGTATCAGCACAGATCTTTAACTGCTACAGCTCTGTACATGTCTACTGTTCTTCAAACAACATGTACTCACCAATGGGCAGATTGCTTAAAATTCAAACCTTCTCTCAAAGAGCCTAGTCATTGCTTTAACTTAGTAAAACCAGGGATAGCCTACAGTACTAGCTACAGTATATAAGCAGCGGTATTCCTGGATGTAACTTAGCTCTTCTTAGCCTAGCCAAGTAGTCTAGGTTAAGGCATCAAAAATGTGCATTTACAACATATATGTAACGTTATATACATTTACTAGCTAACTAGCAATATGATCTGAAATGTTTGTTTAGAACGGCCTCCGGTTCTCATCTGATGTTTGTTTAGAACTTTGTAATTATTCAAATTTGGAGAAGCTAGCCTGATTTTGCAAGATAGCATCGTGTCTCCCCATGTTAAGTCTATGGTCATTTCCCACTTCCAAATTTAGAATTTTTAGGTATTTTTTATAAAGTCTACAACCATGCAAATATAAAAAGCATTAATGTCTCAAAATGGCCAATAGAATGAGGGTCTTGAATCAGGATTCGTTGGGTTAAAATTTTGTTATGTTTGCGCAAAAAAATTCTGAATATTATATGCAAATTTTAGGAGTAGTTGACAAGTCCATGGCGATTGTAGTCCACCTGTGAAATGGCATTGAGATCGGTTGTGAAACTGCGGAGATATCGAGGTTCAAAAATCGCTGGGAGAGCTGACTAATGCAAATGTGCGTGCGTGCGTGTGTGTGTGCGTGCGTGTGTGTGCACATGCGCATGCTAAAAACGTGTTTAGTTCCTTCCAATGCTATACATGCTGTATGCTAAGTTGTACTATTAGGATTTATAATGTCATTCCCACCGGAAGTGATACTTCTGACCTGATTCCTCCCCGTGACCCTGGCAACCTGCTCCCAGATGTCAAGCAGCCTCAGGCCTGCAGTGCGAAACCCCATTTGTGCTATCAGCTGTCTGCGGCCAGAGCTTGTTAGCTGCCACACTTGAGTGGTCTTTGCAAAGCAAATCCACTGGCAGTGGCAAGTTCTTTAATGGCCATCACACAGTCAGTCCTAATCAGGCTGGTACAGTGAGGCACGGTCCCAATGTCATTAAACTCTGCTCATCTGTCTTGCTCCTTTGGTTGATGGAGGCTCTCTCTCTCTCTCTCTCTCTCTCTCTCTCTCCCTCTTCCTCTCTCTCTCTCTCTGTCTCTCTCTCCCTCTCTCTCTATCTCTCTCTCTCATATATATATTTATGTGTGTGTATATATATATGTGTATATGTGTGTATATATATATATATATATATATATATATATATATATATATATATATATATATGTATATACGCACACATAAATTCATTCACAGTTTGCTTTTGGAGCACCTTGTACGAAGTCTGTACTCTTCAATGTTTGGGCCAAAGAGTACAGACTCGGACTTCCTTAAGAATGTGCAAAATATTGATATTGCATTTTTATTAGAGAAATGATGGCGTGAAGATATGCGCACTCACTGTCCCTCAGGCCGTAATGAAATTATATTGCCTTCTACAAAACAGAGCACAATAAGGCGAGGGAGGCACTCGGGGGTAATGTCGGTTTGGGGGAACTGTACAGACACATGGTTATTACCAAAAGGGGAAACGCATATGTGGCTTAAATTAGATCAAATCTAAAAAAAAATTTTTTTTTTAAAACAGAAATAAGGAAATACACGCGTGTGCCGCTTACACACCCCATCAGAATCCCCATATTTTGAGGAGAAATTTTTCAGCTCTCTGCGGAGATTGGCCATTTCCAGACCCAGGGAAATGTGCCGCTCTGTGGCGATTTCAATGCCAGAACAGGCGCAGAACCTGACTGCGTTGACACACAGGGGAACGGCCACAGATTTGGACAGGAGCCCCGATACATCATTCCAACATCCATTAAAATAAACGACCCTGTTGTCGTAGTTAATCAGAATGGTGGCACATTAGTACATCTTTGCCAAGCCTTAGGCCTGTATATTCTTAATGGCAGGAGCAGAGGGAACTCTTCTGGGAGGTTCACGTACTGTTGGGACAAATATAGTTGATTATGCAATCACTGACATGGACCCCTCATATATCAGCGCATTTACCGTCAGGCATCAAACCCATCGCCAAACTAATGCGTTTCTGTAATAAATTCAGCAAATCAGAAACACTCAGACACAGCCCTGTAAGCTTTTCCACTTGAAACAATCATGCAGACAGGAAATTATACAAACAGTACAGATGAATTTTAAAATTCTACTCCTTCAACTGAAATAACAAACTCTAATAACATTTTTTTTTACCAGCCAAACAAAGACAACATAAATCTGGCTGCTAAAGATATGTGTGTGGTTTTCCAGAAAGCTGTAATAAAAGTTAACCTTCTCAAAATAAATAAAAATAAAACAAATTTTCAAGAAAATGGTTTGACATGGACTGTAGAATCATAATATCAAATGGAAAAACATCAACCAAACATCCAATATTTATGGATTATATATAGTGTAACTCAATTAAAAATTACAAACAGACCTTGAAACAATAAAAAAAACTATCGCACAAAACAAATGTACAAAACACTAAATTAAATTGAATAATCTACTGATAAAAATTAGCTGTGGAATATGGATAACAAAACCACGATAAATATTTTGGAAATATGTAAAAAGAAACCCCATAAAACACAATAAAATTCAAGAAAATATTCATATTCAAGCAAATTTAGTGGCAGAGCTCTGGCATAGTGACAGTCCAATCGCTATAGCAGAGCTCTGAAGATAGGCCACTAAAACACTGGATGAACAGATGAGACATGCATTAATTTAATTGCAGTGCATTCATTTAGCATTAATTAATTGCAGTGCACTAATTTAGCATTAATTTAGCAGAACGCAAGCATGCAGACGATAGGTACAGTGAGGAGCGCTGATGCAGGCCAGCTGCTCGCTCGCACGCTCACTGGTGGCGGGGCAGGACAGCATGGCGTGAATTAACGAGCCTCCGCCGTCGTTTCGATCGCGCGGCCCCTCCCGGCGCACTTCCTGTGGAGACCCCGGGCCGCCTCGTCTCCGCGGCGCAGAAGCCGCCGCTTATCTGTGCGACGCGCGCACTCGAGAGCGGGCAGCCCGGCAGCCCTTTATCTGTTAAGGTACAGCGCCTCCTGAAGCACAGCTGCCGGGTTCTCCTCTCTCCCCGGGGCTCGCCGGCGCTCCTCCGGACCGCGGATGACATCACTGCCCTCTATTAAGCCTTCGGGCTGCAGCCGCGGCTCCCCCGGGCGGCTCGCGCTCCTGATTGAGCTCGGCGACGGGCTGGCACACGCGGGCATTCCACGGAAACGAACAGCATAACAAAACCCCGCGCGCTGCTGGAACATCGCAGGCTACGAAGCGTTAGCACACCAGCGGACCAGCTGATTCACTGAGACAGGCAGTTGCTTGGGAGGCTTGTCTTTATTTATGAGCGAGAGTTAAGGACAGGTTTGGATTGAATGCCTATGAGCCCACATGCAGGCAGCCCAGCCTTACACAGGGGCGCCACCAGGGGTTCTGGGCCCCATGAAAAGAGCTCACATTGGGCCCCTCCACCCCAGGAAATCCTATGTTCTAATATTTTCTGTGGGTCCCTCAGTCAGGGCCCTTGGAATCATCCTAACCGCCCCACCCCCTTTACAGCGCCCCTGGCCTTATGAGCAGTCACATGGCCTGCTCTGAACACGCTGTAAAACCTGGTGCTACTGCTGTTCAGATCCAAACATGAGCCAGCTATCATTGACTCATCCAGGTGTCTGCTTCTTTGACAGATTCCGTTGTGGAAATGTGTGAATCCTGTCCGAATGTGTGAAATTAACACATTTTGTCATATGTGTGGAAGGAGACAGTCGCTGTACATAATGCTCTGACGGACAGCTTCAGCCCATTCCCTCCCTGGGAGGCCAAAGCCAGACAGGTAGCAGGAAGAGCTGCTCCTCCTCTGTGGCGGGTGTCAGCCTTGCCTACCAGCACACACAGCTGGGGATGAGTGATAATCAGCCCAGGTGTTCCTTGATGACTTCATCAGATCACAGCTCGCTGTCTGCTGAGAGGAGGACACTGACAACAACACTGGGCGTGCTCGTTTTCGGGCACCTGGTACCCTCCCGGCTGTGTGAGAGGCGGAGACCAGGAAGGGCGTGGTGTACGGTGGTAATGAACGGGTATATAAACAGGATGGTGGCTTCGATACAGATCCGCCCATAAACAAGACTGATCCACAGCAAAGAGGAGCAATAAGAGCCTCACCTTCTCACAGTGAGCTGTCATCACCAACAAGTGACTCCAGCAACGACTATCTGCTTCTGGCGCCTCTACTGTAAGCATAGGCTCACATTACACTGCTGATGCTGTATGCCCTGGTTCATTACGCCGTGTGTGTATTGGCTGGGCTGGATCTCGGGTCTTGCCCAAGGAGAAAATGTGTAAAGGGTGTAATCTACTATAAATAATATTACAGCAATGTCAAAACATCAAAACTAGAAGCTGCATCACAGGTCACTGTGGCAAAACCCCAGCACCATAAATCAGGAAAAACCTGTTTTGCTTGTACCTGGTAAAATACGAATCACATTTTCACTACATGCCTCAGTGTGTTGTTTTGTCAAATTCTTAGTGAGCCTATGCACATAAAATGCACATAAAAATAATGTGAATTTCAAGATCTGTGGTCTCAGGGACGAGTTTACCTCTTGAAAATGTTTTTGATCTGAAAAAGAACTCATTTCACTTTTGAGATTCCAGTTTCACTCTCAAAACATTAAAATACAGTTGTTACATCAGCTCAGCTGTACAGTAAATACTGAGCTGATTATGAGGGTGCAGACTCTCTCTGTGGGCCCAGGAACTCACTCAGGCAAAACCATTTGGGGACCATTCACATTAATATCACATTAATATTCATGTATTCCAAAGCATGCGTGCAGGTGAAGGTTAACCCAAAGTGAACAGTGGTACTAAAGTGGTACCTGAAAAACTTTCAGTGAAAGGTTTACATAGAACCTTCAATATGCCTAAGGTCACAGGCACCTGTTCCACAGAATATGGAGGAAGGACTACATGGTTATTAGGGGTTTGCCATCCAGTTAGCATGGGGAAGAAGCTGGCCATATTCTGCTAATATCATGGATTCAAGGTCACCATCAACTGCCTGAGCCAACTATCTGAGTGCTCAGTGATCAAGGCCTGGCAACAGGTTAGCACTGCAATCCTGGGCCTTCTGCTAACTACCATCATCTGGCCAACACAGGAGCAGACACCTTTAATGCCACAGGCCTGTGCAGATTCCCTGGTGTGGCTGGTTGTATCGAGGAAGCTCAAATTCCCATTTCCAAGCCCCGGAATTCAAGAAAAAAAAAACAGAAAGTTCTGTAATGTTATTCTGCAGGATATGTGCAGAGGGCGCCTTCCCTTTGCGTACGCATAGGAACCATGATGCCAGTGCCTTCAGAAGGGGATGTTTAATCCACTCCAGATGGCTCTTACTGCAAATGGGAAATTACATATCCTAGGAGACGTTGCATATCCAGTACAGCCATGGCTGCTGATGACGCATAGGGATAACAGAAATCTATGCAACTAGCATACTGTATTCAATACAAATTTAGCCCACTCTTTTTCTTTAATGAGCCAGATCATTGAACAGGCATATATGAGATCGGTATATATGAGATCCAGTAGCAGATAGTTACCGAGGGTGGCGAAAACCATCACATATGGATTTTACAATGTGATTGGCTTTTCTACTTGCATTGTGCACTGCTATTTTAGGCTTAACTATATACTTTACTAATGGTTTGGCTACATGTTTTGCTAGTGGTTTAGCTATTGCATTGGCTCTGCTAACGGTTCTGCTACTTGCTTACCAAGATAATGAATTAATTGCAAGCCAGAGTCTTACAGCTGGATCTATGCCAATTCTGGCCTGGCAGTGCTGAAGAGTGGCAAGAACAGGACCCTGACATTCTACCACAGTCTGAATGACATAAATGGCCAATGCTGACAATAAGCTCTGTGTAGGGATATAGGTGAATAGAAGAATTCAGAAAAACACTGGCGGAAGACAGTTATTTTTGTTTGTTTGTTTTTTTTTTTGGTGAGAACATTAAATGCTATTTCTACATTTCTGTTGTTTTAGTGGATAATCTTAATTTTGAAAGGTCTCAAGAAAGATGTTGAATGACAAAGGTTGTTTTCAAAGAAATATAAACCACACCATAAAAAATAATTTTGATTTTTTTAATAGTATCAATTAATTAATTAGGGCTACAGTGAGGCCTGGAGATGGGGCTGCAGTGAGGGCTGGAGATGGAGCTGCAGTGAGGGCTGGAGATGGAGCTGCAGTGAGGGCTGGAGATGGAGCTGCAGTGAGGGCTGGAGATGGAGCTGCAGTGAGGGCTGGAGATGGAGCTGCAGTGAGGGCTGGAGATGGAGCTGCAGTGAGGGCTGGAAATGGAGCTGCAGTGAGGCCTGGAGATGGAGCTGCAGTGAGGGCTGCAGTGAGGGCCGGAGATGGAGCTGCAGTGAGGCCTGGAGATGGAGCTGCAGTGAGGGCTGGAGATGGAGCTGCAGTGAGGGATGCAGTGAGGGCTGGAGATGGAGCTGCAGTGAGGGCTACAGTGAGGGCTGGAGATGGAGCTGCAGTGAGGGCTGGAGATGGAGCTACAGTGAGGGCTATAGTGAGGGCTGGAGATGGAGCTGCAGGGAGGGCTGGAGATGGAGCTGCAGTGAGGGCTGCAGTGAGGGCTGGAGATGGAGCTGCAGTGAGGGCTATAATGAGGGCTGGAGATGGAGCTGCAGGGAGGGCTGGAGATGGAGCTGCAGTGAGGGCTGCAGTGAGGCCTGGAGATGGGGCTGCAGTGAGGGCTGGAGATGGAGCTGCAGTGAGGGCTGGAGATGGAGCTGCAGTGAGGGCTGGAGATGGAGCTGCAGTGAGGGCTGGAGATGGGGCTGCAGTGAAGGCTGCAGTGAGGCCTGGAGATGGGCTGCAGTGAGGGCTGGAGATGGAGCTGCAGTGAGGGCTGGAGATGGAGCTGCAGTGAGGGCTGCAGTGAGGCTGGAGATGGGGCTGCAGTGAGGGCTGGAGATGGAGCTGCAGTGAGGGCTGGAGATGGGACTGCAGTGAGGGCTGGAGATGGGGCTGCAGTGAGGGCTGGAGATGGAGCTGCAGTGAGGGCTGGAGATGGGGCTGCAGTGAGGGCTGCAGAGAGGGCTGGAGATGGAGCTGCAGTGAGGGCTGGAGATGGAGCTGCAGTGAGGGCTGCAGTGAGGCCTGGAGATGGGGCTGCAGTGAAGGCTGTGACCTTCTTCCAGTAGCTTAGTTCTGCTTAGTGCTTTACATTCAGAAGAGTTCAGAAGCACTCGCTGTACCATCTCAAGAGAAAACAACCTTATTTGCCCTGTCATTCGTTCCCTGAGGACGAACACCAAAGAAGGTTTGGACACGGGCTATTAGCAGAGATGAAAGAGCAGGGTTGGTAGAGTGATAAGGCAGCACTTTCATGCAGTAGTAGTTCACTGCTGGCATGCAGCCTCGCAATGACAAGCTCCACCTGTAGTCTATGTAGGCTGCATATAAAAGACAAAGGAAATATATTTAATAACATGGAAATCTCTGAAACAGATTCACATGTTTTTAAATGAGCTAGCTAGCCAGCTGAGAATCACACTTACTTCAGAAGAGAATGCTAGTGTTGCACTAGGTCTGCTGTCACTCGCGTAATGTTGTATTATTATAATTGGCTCAAAATTGTCTCGCAGTTCTGTCATGGATAGCTAGCTAGCCACCTATCTAGCCAACACCATCTTCATTCAATTATGCACCCTTGTACTATGAAAAGCTATCGATGCCAGAACCTCTTTAAGAAGTCGTCTCATCACGGTTATTTTTGTTTTGGCATTGATGGTATTCCATACCTATGTGAAAATTTGCTTACAGCTTAGTATATGCTAGCTCAGTGTTGATGTTACTAAGATATTTGATGTAAAACAAGTGTCACAAGTGTGACTTTTTCTTTTGGATATAGAATATGCTGCCCCAGGGTTGCGTGTGCACCTCAACTGTGATCAGGGCTTGATGTTAACTTTTTGGCTCACCAGCCGCGGTGGCTTGTGGTTTTTGAAATAATCCCCATATTTTAGCAATCTTGGGGATTTATGTGTTTTTTTGCCATATTTGTGTCCAATGGCCACATTAATGCAGGAGGGTTTTTTTAAGACTGAGCGATGACCCAGACTGGAACAACAACAAAATAATTACTCCTGTTTCTTTGAGTCAATCTTCTTTTGCTGTCTTGACATTTGTGTTTTTTATTGATCATAATAGCCTGCTAATTTATTTATTTATTTTACACGGCCATTGGTAGCACTGCGAGATTCAAAGAGAAAACGCTTAATTTCGTAATTTGAATGAAAAGTTAAAAATGAGATGTCACGCCGTAGCTGCACAACATGAGAAAATTAAAACAGAAATCACTTTTACTGTTATTTATTATTAGCCTGTGTGGATAAAATTAGTTTTGATCAGAACACCGAAACATTATTTGTAGCTTCCTGCTGTATTTCATCCCACTTTTGTTACAGGTGTCATAATAAAACTATAAACAACATACATTTATTGTATTATTATTGTCAAATTGGAATATTTTGGCTAAATAGTTAGGTTTATCAGAATGCAAATTATTCAGATAATTTTCTAAATAATTGAATAATTAATTTAACTAGTCTTTCTGTGTTTTGCCTCTAATCCAATCACAACTAGGGTCATTGACCACTCCTAGCACTGTGTCTCACCTAGCATTTGGCAACCGGCTTGCTACATCGTATCCATAGCAGTGATGTAATTTAACCTGTGCCACAAGCTAAATAACGTGATTACATATAATGGTCACTTGACAGTGACTCTTAGCATCTTCGTCAGTTGGCTGCAGTAATTCTAAAACAAATTATACACTATCTTAATTGGGTAAAGAAAAAAAATCATAAATACCTCTTGGCAAAAAACTCTCTTAAATCTTTTACTTGGTATCCTTTGTGGACGGGATTGGCTTTCATCCATTGTGAGTCTGCTGAAACACATATTGTTGCATGCCGCACCTTCTACTGTGAGAGAATGACAAATTAGAATTGACTATGCGTTTTTAGTACACTGTGTATCTAAATCAGGTCTGCTTATAAAAAGAGTGGGTATTTATTGCTATGCACAAATGCACCTCTGTTGCCTCCCATTTTTTCAAGTTAATTAATAACATCTAATATGTCCTGGAAGATCAATGGGTTTAGATTTTAATTGAAAATTGCAACTACATTGCTGGAAGACATTAGCCCATAATATATTGAAGTGGTTCCATTTGGTTGGAGCACTATTTTATTTGGTTTACCTATAAAAGGAAATTACTGCTGGCGATCCCTAGAGCTTCCTGTCCACTGCTCTGTTTAGGGTGAGCACTTTGGCAACGGTCCCTATGTGTGGTCTGAGGAAAGATGAGGTCCGTTCTGCCTTCTCTCCGCCTCTTTGGATCGGAATGAAGGTCAGTAACTTCTTCCTGCTGTCATTGAAAGGATACATTAACACGTCCATTTTCTCCCACTGCGAACTGTGAGGGGAAATAATTTCACTGGATTAGAGTTGGAATAAAGTTGTTTATTCAAAAGCCTAGATAATTAACTGGACAATTATTCGTTATTCATTTATTTATTTTGTGGTGCACATGATGGTTGAGGCTATGATTTTTCTCACAAAGGTCTTAGATGCAAACATTTAAGACACAAGTAAAATCATAACATAAGTATAATATGTGAGCCGGAAGATGAATAATAATTAATTCTGCCTGGTGATTGTAATGTTATAATTAAATGTGGAAAAACTGATTTTGTATGTGAAGTAGGTCCAAGAACATGCAAATTGGGCTCACACTGTGCACTGTAGGAGCTGCAACCGATTGGTCGGTGCATCTGTGCACAACCAATCAAAATTTTGTTATTTTTGGAAAGTAATATTATAGACGTGTTAGAGCCAGAGTTAGTAGGAAATAGCGGCTAGCTGTACTGTTAGAGGGTGGCTCTCATTAAAAGCAGCTCTCGTTAAAAGCACATTTCAGGAAAGTGGTTGACTGATATTTTGCACAGCATGGAACGCAACTGTAGCTAGCCAATTAGATGGAGTGGCATTGCAGAGAAACAACATAAAACTTATTTGTTAAGAGGCTTTTTGTGGGGGGAGAAACAGCAAAATAAGTGTAAATGCGAATGGTCTTTTCTGACTTCCAAATTAGACAAGAAATTGCAGCGATAAATGCAATTGTTTATTCCTGCATTTCTGTGAAATTCGGGCTGCATCCACGCCGAGGTTCTCTTCAGTGGTTCAGGAGCGTTTGTGGACCTGTAGGACATCTTGTCTTGATGTGTGGGGATAGACATGATAGACACAGAGATAGATGTTACCGGGTCTTCTGTGTTTTTAAGGAGGGGAGAATTTTATACATATGAATAAAGGCAGTTTGTTCACTGACAACCACACAGCAAATTAGTGGTGGCAAAAGATATGCAAGATATGCAAAGCACGTCTTTAGAACACTTCTCGCCATGTTGCATAATGCCACAAAGCATTGTTCTGCTGATTACGTTATCTGAAATGCACTAAGGGTGAAATGCTTTAACCCCTTTACATTGCCCGGGGTACCTCTTGGATAAAATGGTGTTTACACTCCAGGGGACAGACATGCAAACTGGTACACTGAGGATTCACACCTTTTAAGGAGCATACTGTACATGATGTTGATAATCAAGTCCTTCATTGGTCTGGGGGAGGTCAGTAACCAGGTTGACCTTGTACCTACTCTCTTTTTCAGAGTATACTTGTAATTTGTGACTTTAGTTCAGTCTTTGAGACTTTGGCTGCAGATTATGCAAACCCTGAGCTTATTGGCCCTGTTTGAGTGTTATCCTGTTCCTTGTTCATTCTGTACTAATGGAGTAAGTAATTCAGCTGTAGTCAGAAGAAGAAAAAAAAGGTGCAATGTCCCAAAAAGGGCTGCAGAAATTAAATGTACGGTCCAGAGATTTTGCACTGTGTGGTTTGCCTTGACCTTGAAAGAACTGAGCAGAGCAGTGACATGTGTGAACAAGACAGAAGTCTGAACAGAGATAGAGAGAGAGGGGGGGAGAGAGAGAACAAGAGATACCGAGGAGAGAAGGGAATGTGAGAAAAGAGGAGAAATGAAAGGTGGAGTTAAAGACAGACAGAGAGAATGATGAGAGAGTGTTCCTGCCAAGTAGAGTAGCATGACTGGAATGAGCAGAGTAAGTGCAGTTAACAGTACTCATTCAGTAATCAGTGCTAGCTGTAGCCCCATCTGGGCAGGGAGAGTTACAGTGAGCAGGATAGCCCCCGTCTCTGAGATCAGCTGCAGTATTCAGACAGGAAGCCACAGCGTGTACAGCAGCAGTGTTCAGACAGAAAGCCACAGCGTTTACAGCAGCAGTGTTCAGACAGGAAGCCGCAGCGTGTACAGCAGCAGTGTTCAGACAGGAAGCCACAGCGTGTACAGTGTACAGCAGCTGAGCTGGCAGATTTGAGACACGGTCAGGGACATGGTCCGCTCGACAAACAAATTTGGGTTATTGTTTTACTCCGTGGTGCTGGCTCCGGCCTGTCAAACGGAATCGATTTTGGGACATCTTCAGATCTCAGCTGCAATTTGTCAAACAACGGCTGAAAAGGTATCGCCCAGCCCAGCCCCCCAAACATCCCCCCCCCCCCCCACCGCAGCACCACCCTTTTCTGCTCACGCAGCACTGCATCCTCCCTAAACTCAGGCTTCAGATCTCATTTGTCAGACCGCCATCAGCTGTAGGGCTGCAGTCAGGGGGGCCTCTCAGTCTATACGGGATACCCCCCCACCCCCCCCATCCCCTGTGTGGCCAATGGTTTGATTCCTCATGGGACTGTATGTACTACCATCCCCTCCTTTCTTCTTTTACCCTGTATGAAGAAAGTGAGGAAAAAATACACAGGGAAAGCTGTCTGCTCTCCTTTAAAAATCTATAATAATAATAATAATAATAATAATAATAATAATAATAAGTGCCATTGGGCAAAAGTTCCCAGACAAAATGACGGTTTGATTGCTTTCTTTGTTAAAAAGGTGTCTGACCTTTTGCATCATTGCACCATTCTTTACTCCACAGCAGATATTTTTACACACATTTTACCATCAGGCTTCAGATGCATTTGTCAGGCTTTTTAGTTTGTTTTTTTATCTGTGAGCGCTTTTTGTCCAAAATTTAACATCTATGAGCGCAGCGACTGTTTTCTTTCCAATATCAATTATTTTGCTGAATGCTTTCTGAGCCAAATAGAAATATCATTATCCAGCATGAAAAGATTTTAGTGTCAAGAGCTGCTTCACTCGTACTAGATTGTATAGAGTTGTCAAAACAAACAAAAAACCTTCTGAAGATGAGCACTGTCCCACAGTAATTCTCTGTTAGCTTTAGGCACAGATATTCACTCCACTGGTGGACGCATTTACAAAATTGAATTATGAGTCATTTTTGCTCGTATCGTTTAAGAACATCAATTTGTTGTTAACACTCTTTCTATTCAAAACAGAGAGCCAGAATAAATGGCTAAAAATAAAACGGTCTGCAAAAACACTTTCGTTCAGCGGCAGTAGATTTCATGAGACAGAGTAGTGTGGGGGCAGGATGAGTGGGGTAGGGTTCGACTGAAGCCCCCCCCAAACCCACCATCACACCCCCCCCCAGCCCCCGGAGCGCGGACCATCGGTCCGGCGGGTCAAACGCCGTCCCGCCTCGGCCCAACCCCGCGCTCTGCGTCATGGCGACCGTGGTGCCAGAGGCTGAGTCGGCGTGCGGAACAGCTGGCGTCGCCGTGGTTCCCCCGGCGCTGCCCCTCCTCCCTTCCCTTCGGAGACCCTTCGCTTAGTATTCCCTCCGAGTGCGATTTCATCTCTCAGCGCTGGCTGATGAAGCCGTTTGGCAGAATACCAAAGTAAAGACAAAAACAGTCTGTTGTGTGCCGGAAATCAAACACGGCGAAGCTAACAATATGCATGAGGTCTAAAATACACAGCCTCAGATCTCCAGCCTAGCTTCTGTGGAGCGTTCTTTGATCTGCCTCCTCTAAGGTGACTTTTGACTTCACCATCCTCCATAACTAATGCTTTCTGACAATCTAAGGATCACTTGTTAATTACATTTTCAAGGTTTTGTAAGGCATCGAGGAGGGATATGCCTTGCATTGCTGTTGTTTTTTTTTTTCTTTTTTTCTTTTTTACCTTTACACTGTAATCAAGATAGAAGTATATCCAGGTTTGTGAATGTTGATGAAGTGTGCAGGACATTCATGACCTTTCCTGCTGTAAGTCTGAAAAGTTACCTTTGGGGTGGGGGGGGGGGGGTGCACAGTGTTCTTCGTTATTGAGCTCATTGTGAGGACAGTGAGGATTGATTAATGTATGTTTATGTCCTGAATCCAGCAGTTTTAATGGCAAACACCCTCATTTCATGTGTGGCACTCTCCATACCAATCGCAAGTGTACCAACAGTTAAAACTTCTCACTTATCCAACATGTTCAAAATATTTAATTGAATTTGGTAATTATCATTAAATATATAAATTATTCATTAAAATCACTACATTTGTTGACAGGCAGAGCAACCTGTTGGACCAACATTTATCTAAATGTACAGCTCCCAACCAGATTAAAATTAAGAAATTCAGAAGAAATTAGTCAACATCTACAGACAAAGGTCTTAGACCCACAAAATAAATGAATGAATGAAAATACCAAACCACAGCCTGTTTCTCCAAGGTGGTCCCAAGAAAACCAAGATCAAAGTTCAAAAACCTGAGAAGGCAGCCGAATATTCCTTAAAGCCAGGGATGAAATCGTAAACATTCCAGATTAGCTGAAAGACAAAAACAGCACAGCCTGCACACACCAAACACCTGAAAAAAACACCAGGCCCAGATGCAAGTTTCAGATTCATCAGATATCAACCCCTGAATGTCCTCTGCAACAGATGTTAACTGGCTGATGTTGATGTTTACTGAAGTAAAGAAAAGTCCGCATTTTAAGTTGTTACGGGAGGGGGGGGGGGGGCTTTTAAGAGAGAGGGGGGAGCATGGGTGAGGTGTGGGAGTAGGGTCAGACAGGGACAGGTCTTATCTGAAAGCTGACAGAAATATATATTAAAATTGTCTTGTGTTGTTGGAAGGGAAGCAAAGCCTTACACTGGCTCAAGTTGAGCACTGCTAAAGTAAATAAAAGTCCGCGTTTTGTGTTGTTGCAGAAATTGAAGGCAATTGAAGTTTACTTCTGCTTATAACAACAGAAGTGACATACACCACCATCTTTTTACACCTCCATGTTTTACACCACCATCTTTTTACACCTCCATGTTTTACACCACCATGTTTTACACCACCATCTTTTTACACCTCCATGTTTTACACCACCATGTTTTACACCACCATCTTTTTACACCTCCATGTTTTACACCACCATCTTTTTACACCTCCATGTTTTACACCTCCATGTTTTACACCACCATCTTTTTACACCTCCATGTTTTACACCACCATGTTTTACACCACCATCTTTTTACACCTCCATGTTTTCCACCACCATCTTTTTACACCTCCATGTTTTATACTCCCATCTGCTTTACACCAGCCTGCTTTACACCATCAGGTTTTACACCATCTGCTTTACACCAGCCTGCTTTAGCTCCAGCACTACCCTTGCCTTCTTCTGCACATTTCCCCAAGCCAGCAGTACATCACCACACACTCTTTCATTTTCTAACTCATACTCTGTACGTGACAAATACGTACAAAGATTGCAGCTGAGCTGAAGTTAATATCAGTTTAGATAGATCCATCAGATGAACCTATGGTGTGTGGCAGAAATGTTGGCCTTCTCCTTGCTTCGCAGAAAAGGCTAACTCAAACAGACTAACCGCAGTACAAACTGTATCACATAGGATATAGCACTGTACACAGCACTCGGTGGTCCATGTGGGTCAATTCAGACCAGTTTAGACCATGAACTATACCTTCACATGGTCTGTGATCTCCTTATGTACATTTTTTTTGTTTTGATTGTGGTTAGAGATTTTAATTGCATCTGAGTTCAATGGCAGGACCACTGTTTGTGTTTGCGTATCCAAGGAAATGCATTTGAGAATGATTTGACGCTGGTTGGACAACTGTCTGAAGCAGAGCATTGCATTAAAATATTTAGGATATGCTTGCAGTTTGCAGATCATGATATGATTGAGCTAATGAAATAATTAAGAGCAGAAGCGGGCACAAAATCCTGAAATGGAGAAACCCTTGTTGTGTCCTGCATTAGCTCTCATCACATAATGAGAGCACGTGAATAGCATACACGCTATTATACACGCTGGTTCAGGGAATCAGACCTGTCTATATCACAGTACATTCATGCATAGAGAAACGGCACTGTGTAGCTTCCATTATAGCTTAAGAAGAGATTTGAGAGATATGTATGAGATTCATTTTGCCAAATCCATTTGCGTTGTTTTACATTGTACTAATCTGGAGTCAAGTTGTGCATAGTTCATTTAAAAAGATACAATAAAAAACCTAAGAAAGCAATAAATTCATGTCATCATAATCTTATTATACTGACCAATCTTCTTATATTAACCAGTCTTTTCGTGTTAATCAATTGCTCCATGAGGATATTTCTCTGTTTGTTCAATGAAATGATATTTGTTGAGACTGGGGGTAATGTTTGTGTCCAACGCTTCCACCTGAATGCTCTTTTGCTGAGGCTGCTTTTGTGCTGTTGTACACATGGGTGCAATCCTGAGGATTAGAGCCGTTCTCCTACTGTTCAATAAAGCCATTAACGCTGGATCTCTGCGTGTCACGGCCATGCAAGACGGATGGAAAAATCAATGGCAGGACAATCGAGCTGTTGCAAGTGTAGTATTTAAACTGTCCCGAGTTAAGTCTTTATGAAAGCGCGTGATGATTGACAGCTGATATAATTCTGGGGCACATTCCTCCGACGGGAAGCGCTGCTGTCCCGTCTGCACCAGGAAGGAACCGAGTCCAGTTAAACACAAACCCTGATCTTTGATCTTCTGTATAAATGTCCCTGTTCAGCTAACAGTTCACGCAGCGGAATGCTTGCAGGTCATGTGACCGGTAGCAGCATGACAAATATAGGCAATGGAGAAAAAAACCTCCAGCTGCACGCTTCTGTGCTTCGTAACTTATATTGTGTAGCAGATTTTAAAAGAATAGATAGTTCTTCCACTGAGAGCAAAAGCTAAGCCTGAGGCGAGCCATCAACGTTTGAATTCCCTGGTGCCCAAATTTCCTGCTAAGACAAGAGTTTCCTAAAATGGACGGATCTATGATATCATTCCTTAGCATTGTGATTCACCACGTTCCTGCCATTTTTCAGCCAGAAATATACAAATCTATAATCTTCATTTTATTAAGTGGTAAAAATTTGAAAGCATCGAACATCGGCCATCTGTTTTTGAAGAATTAGATATTAACCTTACAGAAATAGGGATTGGGTCCTCTGGCTCTTTGCCTCTTCTCAAATTATGTGCTGCAGGTACCTATTACAACTCCAGCGTTTTGATTTGCAGAATAATTTCCAGGATGTCAGAAGCTCTATTGTTGATTATGAATTGCATTGATTGGGTTTTGGGTCCGGTCACGTCATGTACAGACTCTTTTTTAAGCTCCATTACACTCCAATAACATTAGACTGAAGCCTTACCAAGATCAATTATTCAGTACCCGCATGCTTCAAAGACCTTATTTTACCTGGACATGTGCTGTAACGCCTGCTGAAAGGTGAAAAAGAGCAGGATTACGTTCGGTATATCTAAACGGGAAATGTTTTCATTGTGTTTTTCGATCTCCTGTATTTCTATTGTCAGTAATGCTGCATGCACATGAAATGGAAGATTAAATATTATGAACAATTTCTTGGGTTTTTTTTTCTTCTCTTATTTGAGATGGTTCATAAGTTTCATTAGGTTTTTATTTGTAAGTAAACATAATAATTTGTGTTTTATTTTGGTCAGTTTCAAATATGTTATTTCATGGAAACTGAATGTAATGAGTTGCACTGGTGTGTGATGAGTTTGATTTAGAATATTGGTAAATATTGTATTTCAGACTGTATAGTTTAGTTTCAGTTTATGTTCAGAAATTCCATGAAAAGAAGCTAATGTTATTTTGGCTGTAATGATATTCGAGCTAATCTATTACTGACTTGAGCATCTGCAAGAAACACGAGACTGAAATGTCCTGGTATGGTACAGTATCAACTTTAGGACTTCAGGCACTGGCCTGCAAATATCAGCCTATAAGCATTTCCATCCAATCCAGCTGCATTCCACTTTCCACCTTCATACCTCAGTCAGTAGCCTTCCCTTCAAGTGTACACATCTAAAGCAGCATTATCCAAATCATCTAATGCAAGATCATCCTAGCCAGCCCTGCTCCTCTCTCCTAAACAGCCTTCAGTGTGTAAGAATACCTCATTTTAAACTTAAGTCCCACTTCTTAACTCCTTAATGATGTTTCGTTAGATTTTTAATTTAAAATTTTTTTTAACCTTTATTTACCCAGGATGGGTTCACTGAGCTCCTTTGCAGTAACGCCCTGCTTCACACTCATACACATTCACACCTGGGAGCTGCCCAGTACAACCACAATCCTCTATTGTTGGCCACTGAGCAGGCAGCTAAGGTCATGTCCTTCTAAACCCTAAACCCTACGCATTGCAGCATTCCTAAATGGCAAAAATGGTTCTTGGAGAGCGAAGAGTTATGTCTAAATGCATGATTTAGAACTTGAGAATAGTCAATCACATAAGTGTGGAATTTACGTACATCTTCCCAGAATTCTGCATGTATAAAATCCTTTCGGGTAAGCACCCGAATGACCAGACGTGTGATTTTCTGTGTCCAGTTCTTTCCGTTGTTTGCAGATGAAACCTTTACTGCTTCCATGAAATAACAGTAGAGTTTCCATTGTAAATGGTTCTGAAACCATGCAGGGGGCTCTAATGATGTATCGGTAATTACCGCCATTACACAGTACTTACTTTCACTCCTGCGCGAGCTTGTTTGGTTAAATCCATGCCAATGGTGCCTTGGGTGGCAGATCTAATTACGTGTGGCCATAAATGAACAGTAAATTGCACTTGAAATGGCTCTAGCCCTGGGTGTTAGCAATCTTTATGTGTTGCAGCTTCTGCTATTCCTGAGTATGTGCATAGGAATCCGTTTCAGAGTACTTAAGGTTGTTTTATGACTCTGGTGTACTTCTTAAGTGCCTGTTCAAATAAGACGATTCACTGACCTAACCCTAGTGAGGTTATCTGGGGCTAAGCAAGCTATGCCCATAGCTTTCTCAATTTTTGTGCTCCTCATGATTTTTACGACTTGCGAATTTTTATTCTTTTTTTTTTTTTTTTTTGAAGCAGAGGAGATTTGCCTGTAGAATTGCATCTAGAATAACCAAATGGCAGCTGCTTTGTTGCATTTCACTCTGACTGAACTCTTAATTACACCACAGAACTAATTAATTATTTTGGTGAGCTAATGCATATTTTACAGTACGGCCCGTCTGAGGCAAGTACTGATTTATAAACTTATGAAAAAGATCTTTAGCTTTGGGGCCCTCAAGGAGAAGCTCTGCTCGCCCACTCCGGGGTTTTCTGCAAAATGCAGAGTGCTATTTCCTTGCCAAAGGCGTAAAACTGAAATAAAGATGAGAGGGAATGAGGTGTTTAATCCCAGATTGCAAACTGCTTCATTGCTCAGTTTATGCCTCTTGCTGCTAGAATGTCAATCAGGGGGATTATTAACACTAACAAAGGTGTGGATTATGAACACCAATAACCAGAAAACCAGAGAACGTTCATGAGTCTGAAAGAATAGGCTCTTGTGGCACTAAAGCCCCAAAATGTATTCTACAAATTCACATTAATTATGGAGCAAAGCTTGGGTGATAAAGGTAATACTTGCTTGTTGTGAGGTGGCAGACCTCAGTTGCACCATACTTGATTTGTGTCAGCAGGGTGTATGGGGACATTATTATCTTCCAACCAAAGGAGCTGTTTTGTAAATCCTCTTGACTGTGGTGCATGTGGTGCAGTTAAGCTTTGTCCCATTGTTTGGATTTGGAAAAGCAAGTTTTACCAGCTTTCAAGCTTTGCTTCAGAGGTGTTGTTTGGAGATTTTGAGAAGCATTCCTATGCACCTTCCCTTAAAGCATGTGTGTGTGTGTGTGTGTGTGCGTGTGTGTGTGTGTGTGTGTGTGTGTGTGTGTGTGGGTGGGTGTGTGTGTGTGTGGGTGTGTGCGTGTATGTGTGTTTTACAGTACAAATGAAACTCACATGAAAATGTAACCTTTGGGGAGGTCATGTGATGCTGTCCAAAAGGCAGCTGACTCTGATACGAATCCTTCCTTGCAACCAGTCGGGGGGTTGATTCCCCATCATTAGTATTTTCTATGCTGTGATCCCATCTCACTCTCCAACCCTCCATTCTTTCCCTCTAACCCAATAAACTGGAAAGCTGTACATTCACCTTCAAAACAAAAAACTAAAGAAAGACTAAAATTGGACCTATGAAGAAACAAGGCACTAATGGATAAATAAATATTTATGAATAAATAAATGAAATATAATTCATAGCCTCTAGCCCCGCCACCAGACAACAGGCTACTTGAGCGCTTAGGACATCGGATTGTAATGGAATGAGAGGGGCTGCCGGCGGGCGGGATCATTGATTACCTCATGTTCATTAAGCTGTTACAGCCGCGGGCGTCGAGTCGCTAATCCGCGCGCTCGAGAAGGACGCGCGCCTATTGACGGAACGCGAGTCGCCCGGGAGGGAGATCAAGTGAGGAGCCCTCCGCTGCCTCCCGTGCCTTTTGACTGCCCGAACTCTTCGGCTGCGATTAGCGAGAGTTACCTGTAGTACTCCTGCCGCTGTCCTCTTTTAGCATACAGGGTGGAGAGAGAAACATTTTTTTCCGCTGAATAAAAGATGATCCACGAGGCGTGTTTGAAATGTAATGCACCTGCCCGCAGGTGAAATAAGTAAACTGCTCCGCGGGGAGGGAGAGTGCCTGTCTGCCTCCCTGATCTATTTACCCGAGGCGTCCCGCTCCAAGTTTCACGCGTCAGCGTTCGCTCATTTCTTTTACAGATGTACTTTGAAGTGAGTGATGCAGATGGTCTGAAGTTGCGTGTGATTTAGGTTAAATATCCTTGTGTAAACCAACCCCACAATGCGCCTGATTTAAGTCGTACGCATTACTATGCATGCAAATGAACGGACTTTGTGAACCAGCAGCATGAATCTGTGCTAATATTATGAAATGAAATATGGATTATAAATACACCATCAGTGCTTGAGTTATAAATTAGTTATAAGATGAACCTATAAAATATTTATATTACAGCATAAACACCACTGGTATTATATGGATTCCATGAGTAAGCACTTTTTGGAAGTGCATTTTTGACAATACAAAAATATATTGTAATTGACAGGAAACAGATGGTGGGCAGATATATTGGCATTTTGGGGGATTAAGCTAGCGTATGTGAGGTTGTTTTATGAGTGAGCTGCAAAATCTTTTGCATGAAAGAGTCTGAGCTGCCTGGTTTGGTTTTTTCTAACAACTCTGTGGAAAGCAATAACAGGACACCAAAGATGCTAAACACATTGTGCTATAAGCTTTATATTAACATATAGCCAGAAAGTTATAGATTACAGAATAGATTATATTGGATATACAATATATATCAGTAGTGGCTGGTGGGTGTGAAAACAGGGTAGGACAGAGATATTTGGGTCCAGTAATTTGGGGTGGGAGTGCAGTTGCATTTTATTTGCAAAAAATAAAATAAATACATTTAAAAACTTCATAAAATGGACAGAATGTTCATTTTGGATGCAATGTCTTAGAAGTCAAAACAATGAAGAAAACTAGAAACATGCTAATGAATCAAAAATGAACTTCTAATGTTCCAATGATCTTTTGAATACACAAAGTTCCGATGACTAATGAGCATACTTTCAAATTGACAAAATATTATGTGTATAATAATGAATTAAACTCTGCATATTTGAGAAATGCAAACGTTTTAATAGGTGTGTATTTTTCAGATATCATGTAAAGATATAGTCTTAAACTAAATATATGACAACAAATAGCAAATATATACAGCTTTCAGCTGTAGAGCCCGCACTGTAACCAGAATTGATTGATTACAAATGTAAAACTGTGGAGCACAATGCAAAATCAAGAAAACCTCATGGAGCTCGCAGGAGGTCGGTCCATCCATAGAAGACACCGAGGGATCATTGACCTATTTTTTGGAAGTTAAAATGTCTGCTTTGTGGCTTAGAGTGGCATATTGTAACACACTGGAGAAAAAAAACACTGCAATCGAACACTGCACTGAAGCGCTGCAATCGAACGCTGCACTCTAAACACTGCACTTGAACACTGCATTTAAACACTGCAATCGAACGTTGCACTCGAAACGCTGCACTTGAACACTGCATTTAAACACTGCACTCAAATACTGCACTCGGCCAATGCACTCAAACACTCTACTTGAACACTGCACAACACTGCACACTGCATGTCTTTTTTTTAAAGCTGACTGCTTAGGGAGGATGTCTTACCTGTGTTTCATTTTTGCAATGTAAAATATATATATATTAAATATACAGATGGGTGACAAATTTACATAATGTAGATGCTTCCATAGAGGTGTACTGCATGATACCATTATGCAATTAACATTGTATCATGCTCTGTGGCATGTATAAAAATGCTGAGCAGGCCCAGTTTCCCTCGATTTTGGATCAAAATGGCAAGAGGAAAAGATTTAAGTGACTTTGAAAGAGGGTTCATTATTGGGGCACGGATGGCAGGAGCTTCAGTCACAAAGACTGCTCTACTGGCTAGAGTTTCAGTAGGAACAGTGACTAAAGTGATATCTGCATTTAGATCTATGGGAAAGGCATCAGTAAATAGGGTCAGAAATGTTGGTTGAAAGAGCACATTTGATGACCGTGATGGTTGTGCATTAGTGTGATATGTAAGGAAAAACAGAAGAGCAACTCTTCCTCAGGTGACTGAGAATGACAATGCCAGATGTGATCAGACTGTTAGCAAGAACAGTATGTCGACAAGTAACACAGGGATATTATTGTGGGGTTGCTGTGCATAAACCCCTCATTACAAAGATGAATGCACGTTTGAGAATTCAGTGGTGCAAAAACCATAGGCACTGGTCTACAAAGATATGGAAAAAAGTGATATGGTCAGATGAGTCATCCCTCACCATATTTCTGGCAAGTGGGCGAGTGCATGTGTGGCGTAAACCAAGAGAATGGTACAGGCCTGAATGCTTGACCCCTACAGTGAGGGGGTCTGGTGGCTCTGTTGTGCTGTGGGAGGAATTTTTCTGGCATGGTCCCCGTAAAGTTATTCTTAGTGATCACCTGTATCCTATGATGAAACATTTCTGTCCTGATGGGAATTGTATCTTCCAGAATGGCAATGTCCCCATCCACAGGGCACGAGGGGTCACTGAAAAGGTTTGATGAGTACAGAAATGATGTGAATCATATTCCATGGCCTTCACAGTCACTACATCTCAATACAATTGATTTTGAATCGAAGTGTTAAACAGTGCTCTCCACCATCATCATCAAAACATAAAATGAGGGAATATCTTTTGGAAGTATGGTGTTCCATCCCTCCAGTAGAGTTCCAGAGACTTGTAGAATATATGCCAAGGTGTTCTGGTGGCTATATTTTTACTAAGACACTTTATATTAGTTATTCCTTTCATTTGTCACCTTACTGTACACACACACACACACACATATATATATATATATATATATATATATATATATATATATAGCATCATGATTGTGGGATGAAAGTGGAATTAAAACATCAAGACATGACTCAATATACAAAACAAATGTAAACATGTTTTGGGCAAGCTAAGTTTATATCAGAATTCACCACTTTGATTGTTAGGTTCTGATATTTAATTGACAAATAATAATTCATGCCATTTATTTATTAACCAGTTGCTCTTTCATTTCTGAATGTATGTGATATAATTATAACCCTTGAACTACTAAAACACTACAACCCTTCGCTCACACAGCACTCAAAGGTTCACACTGTTCACACAGATTTACTCTCAGAACAAGTGCGTTCATCAGAATAATTTGTACACACATCTATTGTGCTGTCAATAATAATTGGATGAATGTATACACATTCAAAAGTAATACCACTGTTGGTTATGAAGTTGTGCTAAAGGTTTGCGGAGTATGTTGTGCCTGTATAATAATCATGAATAAAGTGTATTTGAGGCTTAAAGTTTGATCCAGGAAGCCATCATGGTGTTCACTTTTTTAAAAAATCAGTACAATCACTCTGTGACCTTAACTGCCCACTGCATTATTGAGAATAATAATTATTTTGTAACTCTACAAAATTATCTAAGGAAACAAATATCCAGACCTTTGACTACTCAGCTCAGTGTCACTTTACCAATGATTAATATCATCCATTTTTAAAAAGAAAATAATGTAGTACTCTCAGACAAGGTGAACTTGCTCCAGGGTAGGGGGGTCAGGATTCTTAGATGAAGTATGTGTATAGTGTGCATCTAATGATGACTCAATAATTATGGAAGTAAAACCAATCACAATTTGAAAACTTGTTTTAATGTAACTGTCTCTATCTCTGTCTCTATCTCTATCTCTATTTCTATTTGTGGGCCATAGGTCCACTTTCCTATTACAAGCTTCCACAGCAGGTAAGACCGTTGCACTTATTATCATCATCATGATCATCATTATCATTATTATTATTATAATTATTATAATATATATTTTTTTAATATTAGTAGTAGTAGTAGTAGTAGAAGTAGTAGTAGTAGTAGTTGCAACAGCAGTAGTAGTAGTAGTATACAATTTACTTAGGTAGCTGATATTTTTACTGCAGCAGGTCAAGCACTTTACTCAAGAACACAACATAAGAACCCCAGCAGGGAATCTAACCCACAAACTTTCAGTCCCCAGCCCGATTCCCTGACCCCTGTACTACCTAACTAACCCACTGTTGCATTCCTGGAAAGTTAAGGTACATGATCCCAACAAATAAATTGGTCCATCCTCCAGGAGGACAGCCCTTGAATGGTGAGGAAGGCTGTTGTCACCGCTTGAGTGCTCATGACTGGCGCTGTCCGGTGCTGGACTGCACTGTACGGTGCTGAGCTGCACTCCCAGCTGTGCTCGATCACATCATTAAGCAGCAAAGGTGTAGCAGAACCTGCATGAGGGGATCAACAAGACACCTTGTGTGCAATGCTACCTTAACAAATACAGAAAATGCCGACCTACACACACATACAAACCGCTGTCTGTAAGTCATTCATTATAACTGGCTAAATACAGGCCTGCCATTAAAATTATTGATATCAAAATGAGGCCAATTTACAACAAACAATTGGCTATCCTAGATCAACAAGCTCTATTCCAAAGCAATGCTACCCAATGTTTCATGATTATTTCAGTTCAGTTTGGACCTGTGTTTGTTCATCTTATCATCTGAAGAAAATGTAGTCATTCAAAGTTTATGTGTCAGCAAACTGTAACCTGACCATTCTGCTTTTGAGGTGAACTAGTAGTTTGCATTTTGCAATGTAGCCACTGTAGTCCTGTCCGTGAAATTTTCTGTGGACAGTAGCCACAGACACATCCCTGCCTGCCTCTGAAGAGTTTTTCTGATCTGTCAGGCAGGTGTTCGGGGGTTTATCTTCATTATGGTGATAATTCGGTCAGCAGCTGTAGAGGTCTTCCTTGGCCTACCAGACCCTTTTCAATTACTGAGCTCACCAGTGCTCTCTTTCTTCTTAATGATGTTCCGAAGAGTTGATTTTGGTAAGCCTAAAGTTTGGCTTATGTCTCTGACCGTCTTATTTCTCAGCCTCATAATGACTTCCTTGACTTTCATTGGCTCAACTGTGGTCCGCATGTTGACAAATGCTAACATCAGGCTGTCTGAATAGGATCAAACCAGTATCCTGATGTGAGATCCCATAGTTGATAGGCAAAATATATGCTAATGTATCAGTGTAAATACTGTACACATATTGCACTGAAAACAGACTCCAGAGCTGTTTGTCCCATTAAATAAAGTATTTTAAAATTCAATATCTTCTCATGTAGCTTTCTGTGCCAATTCTGTTGTACAAATTGAATTGGTACTGAAAACTATATGAGCAGATATTACATTTTTAAATATGTTATTTAAATATGTTATTTAATGTACTCAATAATTATATTGAGTACATTCATTTATGAACCCCTGTTGTGGGTGATGTGCTTTACCCACCACATCACCTCTCCAATCTAAGCCTTAGGAGCATGTGGAGATGGTCAGTCAAACCTCAGTGTGTCCTATTGGTAAACCTCAGTGTGTCCTATTGGTAAATCTCAGTGTGTCCTATTGGTAAACCTCAGTGTGTCCTATTGGTAAACCTCAGTGTGTCCTATTGGTAAATCTCAGTGTGTCCTATTGGTAAACCTCAGTGTGTCCTATTGGTAAATCTCAGTGTGTCCTATTGGTAAACCTCAGTGTGTCTTATTGGTAAACCTCAGTGTGTCCTATTGGTAAACCTCAGTGTGTCCTATTGGTAAACCTCAGTGTGTCTAATGGTAAACCTCAGTGTGTCCTATTGGTAAACCTCAGTGTGTCCTATTGCTAAAATTCAGAGTAGCTCACTGCATTTTGAGAGCACAAGTACAGAAACACCCTTTAACAGGAACCCAGGCTGGCAGTAGTTAGAGGACGGTAAAGCAGGATGGATCATAAATGGGTTCAAACACACTTATTAAATGAAATACGGAAATGAAATGCAGCTCAACGCTGTGTAGTCTCGTAAACACAATCTTTGTGAATAAGAACTGAAAAAGAACCATGACAAAAAAACAGTCACAAATGGCAAAATTAGCAGGGTAATTTTGCAATGGTGCAAACTGCAAATTAGGATCCGCACGCACGTTCCTTCAACATATGAGGTCCTGCTGCTGATTAATTGGAAAAATCCAAACCAACAGATATAACCAAACAGGATTTCCCAGTGGAATTGCCGTGTCTAATAATTGCACTTTCTCGGTTATCAAGATAACATTATTTATTCACTCACACCAAACAGACTTATTGCTTTATTTTTGGATCATGCAGAACTTGAACATAAACAACACAGTGTATTTATTTATTTTTATTATATATTGCACCTGAATTTAAAAAAGCAAAAGTTCTACTTTACAATTTGTCGAAAGCAAAGCGGTAAAAAGGTGACAGCACCGCCCGTTCGCGGTGGGAAAAACAAACCGCCAGAGAAAGCAAGCGGGGGCGACTCTTTATTTATTCCGGGTTCCTCTCGGGCGACCGGACCGTGAATGGAGCGCGGCTGATCCGGGGAGACACTGCGCTCTGAGCATCCCCCAGATGAGATCGATATCCGAGAAGAGCGTCCGCTCCCGATAAAAGCTCCATTTCCAGCGCCTCCGCGGCGGGGGTAATCAGGCGCCGGCGCGAGGAGTCATTCCTTTCAGCTCCAGAGTTCTCGGGTCGCCCGGCTGGTGGAAAGCCATTTAAAGGTGTTAATATAGCCTAGGGGAGGGACAGGATAAACAGCTGACCCTTATCTCCACCTCAGTCGGGAGATAACACACACTTTCTGTTCCCGGACAGCAATGAAAGGATAGTGGTACTAAAAGAAGAACCAGGAAACACATGTAGCCTGCAGTGTTGCGTAAAGCACATATCGAGTGGAGCCGGTCTTCTTTTGTATTGTAAAGCGCATCTTAGATGCTAAGAATACAGGAATTTCAGAGGCCGTTGAAATCACTGATGCACAAAGTGCACAAAGTTGCCTGTAACATACCTTTTATTACAGGCCATGTAGAAATTCATCATAGTTTCAGCAATGTGTTTTTTTTAGGTAAAATGCTAACAATGAAGATGCAACCAATATTGTTTATGAAATTTTACATTCAATCAGTAATGCAGCACACCTGTACAGCAAGATAAATAGCTTCCTTTCTCAAAATCACAGTGACAGTTCACAGCAAAGGTGATAGCTGTGGAGGTCATGTTAACAATATTACACATCTTGTTCTCCCTACTGTTTTATTTAGGCAGATTCGGGAAACATGGTCTGTGGTCTACACTGAGCATGCTCAGGATTTGGATATTCACGTGTCTAACGTAGGTTTGGAATGTCTGTCTTCAGCCACACCCAGTCACTCGCATGCACACCTGGGCATTCACAGACCTGTGTGCACAGGGCCTGTGTTATGAAGCCACTGTGCTTCAGCTATATGCTAACAGGGTAGCTCAAATCATTTCAATATGCAGTGCTAAGTTGTTTTAGTTTTCATGTGTAGTTTTGTCAGTGGCTAGGTTTGTGCTACAGTATTTATGTATTGAGGTTATTCATTATCCCATCAAAAGGACACAGCACAGTATTGAGACTGAACTGAGGCTCTTGTTTGGGACCTTGTGGCTACTGAATTAACTGAATTAGTATGAAGAGTCAATTCATTTTCCTTGAATGTTGAACAGAATTAATTCATAATCACCCAAAATGCATTTTTTTCTCAAAATATAGAAACAAATGATGCAGCCGCGCATGTGGTTGTGGCAAGTTATTAAAGTTTTCATATGCACAGTTTCCATCATTACAATTTTTTTGCTTCCTCAAGGAGTACGCATTAAAATTCAGTGACAGAAAAGAAACTGGGGGAAGAGAAGGACTGATTCATTGATGATGGCAGCAGGGTTGATATCCCCACCATAAAAGTTTAATCAACACCTTATGTGAGCTGCACCAACATAGGCCCTTTCAATCTTCATGGTGTAGAAGCATTGTCGTGTGTGTGTGTGTGTGTGTGTGTGTGTGTGTATGCTGTGTTTTTGTTTGTGTAAGTGTTTTTGTGAGTGTGTGTGTGTTTGTGTGTATGCTGTGTTTTTGTTTGTGTAAGTGTTTTTGTGAGTGGGTGTGTGTGTGTGTGTATGCTGTGTTTTTGTTTGTGTAAGTGTTTTTGTGAGTGGGTGTGTGTGTGTGTGTGTGTGTGAGTGGGTGTGCACGTCGAGCTGAAATATGAACATTTCTGAAATTGCCCGTAACCCTTTTGAACGCCAGAACGCCAGGGAAAGCCGCGTAGCTTCCAGTTTATTTATAGCTTCCTGTTCGAGTCGGGAATGACATCAATGGGAATGGCATATAGGGTTTAGATCCCAAAGCACGGCTCGCGAAACGGCACCCGGATCACATCAAAGTGTTTGTACCTGCCGCTCCCGTAATGACCGCGTCTGAAATTAAACCCAATCGCCAAATCCAGTGCTATGCATTTTACTAGCCCCTTCATCAGACCCATGCCAGGACGCACGCACACAAAACTACAGTGTGCGCCTCGGACAGAAATAAAGAGAAAATCTGATTAATGACATCAGTGGGGATGCTGCCGCTATTGTGGCAGATATGAGATGCAATGTGTCAGAGTCTGCTGAAAAAATTGGACCGACTAAAATAATGACCCTAATGCAGGGATATGTGTGGGAAACGGTAAGGGGATAAACAAATCTGGATCAGAGAGAGTGATTAAGCATGTGGTAATTACAAAGTGTTTTCACTTAATTTTATTTTTTTATACTTTGGCGAGCAAGAGAGAGACTTCTTGTGATTCATCTCCCTGCCTGCATTATTTCAGTGTTTCTAGAAAAGAAGAGAAGGCTGGTCCTTTCTATCCTTGTTACTCTGAATAGTATATGGCACATTTGTACCATAGACACATGTACATGCAAGATGTCACCATCAGTGATGTATAACTGTGCAAGGAAAATTCTAGAACCTAAAAAAGACACAATTAATAAAAAATCATATTTCAGGCTGCGTGCTGGTCATTTCAATGCCATCTTATATGATGACAAAGTCTCATTGCACTACAGGCATTTAGCAGATGCTCTTATCCAGAGCAGCTTACACAACTGTTTGCATTGTGTTCATTTATATTGCTACATTTCTCACAAGCACAACGGTAGAGTCCTGCCTGGGAATTGAACCTGCAACCTCCCAGCCCTGTCCCCCAACCCACTGCACCACACTACCACCAAGTCAGCTATACAGCAGTGCCTGCTTGTCATTGCTGTATGCTGCAGATAGACGTGCTTAACAAGTGCCTTCATAACTGCGCAATAAACATAGCATAAACCTGTCAAATCCAGTCATGACGACATGTCTGTCAGATGTACTTGTGCCACATACAAAAATGAAATTTTAATCAAATTCACAAAGGAGCTCCAGATTTATGGATAAAATTAATTAAAATAAGAATGGTAAATATGAACCATACTGGTGCCTGAGCACTTCCATTCATTTAATCTCTCAGAGCACCAGACGTTGAAATGGCCAGTAATGAAAATGTCTACTGATGGAATATAACAAGAAAAAATATTATTTTTTTAACAGCATTCAACAGACACAAAATGCACAACAAGAAAGCAATGCAAAGCCTGAAAATGAAAAAAGAGATAAAAAAAGAAAGAGATACAGCTTGGCAGTTCATTTGAAGGCAGTTTTTTTCTCGAGCAAGCTGTGTGCTTTGATTTAGCGTGCATGAGAAATAATTTGGCCTGTCTTGCCACGGCTGGAATTTGATGTAAGGTTAGGTCATTCTGACTTAGATTTAAGAACTTTGGCTGAAAGAATATGCAAATTTTCAAAAATGAATCATCAGCTTTGTCAAAAACAACGTCCTCCGAAGCACCGTGTGCTTGGTGGTTATTTATGTCTTCCATGTGAACATAATTCTTTCAGGTCCCATCTCTTTCCCTTCAACAAAACCCAATTATATATTATTACCTTATTTAGGCTTTTCAAAATGCATCTGTGAGGGGGGCATTCACTCCAAGCACTACTGCATGTTCTATAACATTTCGATAATTTTGAAGGCTGACTGTTTTATGCAGTTCTTGTAATGAGTTTTTGCTGATTAAAACGATTCTGAATGCAATTGTACGCATCTGGCCTCTAATGATAACGCCCTCGATTTTTCCATTCGCTGATTTAGAGTTTCTCCTCTGGTCAGTCTTGCACCGCAGACTAGCACACAGATATCACGGCCCAGTCAGGCTAGCACACAGATATCATGGTCCATTCAGGCTAGCACACAGATATCACGGCCCAGTCAGACTAGCACACAGATATCACGGCCCAGTCAGACTAGCACACAGATATCATGGTCCAGTCAGATTAGCACACAGATATCACGGTCCAGTCAGGCTAGCACACAGATATCACGGTCCAGTCAGACTAGCACACAAATATCACGGTCCAGTCAGGCTAGCACACAAATATCATCGTCCAGTCAGACTAGCACTGAGATATCATGGTCCAGGCAGACTAGCACACAGATATCACAGTCCAGTCAGACTAGCACACAGATATAACAGTCCAGTCAGACTAGCACACAGATATCACGGTCCAATCCGACTAGCACAGATATCACTGTCCAGTCAGACTAGCACACAGATATCACGGTCCAGTCAGACTAGTACAGATATCACAGTCCAGTCAGGCTAGCACACAGATATCACAGTCCAATCAGACTAGCACACAGATATCATGGTCCTGTCAGACTAGCACACAGATATCACGGTCCAATCAGACTAGCACACAGATATCACGGTCCAGTCAGGCTAGCACACAGATATCATGGTCCAGTCAGGCTAGCACACAGATATCACGGTCCAATCAGACCAGCACACAGATATCACGGTCCAGGAGTATCCTCTTCCAGACACTGCTCCCCTTCATTAAGCTCCATGCAGACATAATTTATCACTCAGAGCTGTGGTCCCTCGTATCCACTGTGATCTCCTTTCCACTGGCAGACACACAGACAGTCTCCTCCGTCTCTGTTTCCCCATCATTCCCTCTCCTCTCTCTCACTGGCGGTAGATCTGAGCTGCCCACTGTGAGGACAGCCTCTCGCTACCAGGACAACTACAATACTGTACAATCTCTGCATAGACCGTGAACCCAGAACCAGGTCTTGGTGAATGCTGAGGGTCATGGATGCTCACAAGCTTTGAATTTTGAGGGAAACTTTATTGTGTGGCATGTAAAAAACACAATGAATTAAAATTTTCATGTTGAGTTTTTTTCGGACTTCTTTCAGCAACGGTTGATTGTTTTTATACTGTCGGACAGAAATAATTTAATCATGGTAGTGCGCCTCTACTATGTTTCAAAATATTGAACTCACCAAAAAAAAATGAACAATTACTGTATATAATTATGTAATACAATAATATAATACAATCCTCTATTCACTAAAATGTGAAAACCAGGGCTCGGAAACCCAAATGACACACTTTTCCAGATATTGAATGTATAACATCTGCTGCTTTTTGGAATGATCCCTTATGATAGAGCAATCATACAGCGGATGATCAGGAACAGCTTAATGACTGTACACCTGGGATTTATTCAGTTAGCTTGGAACATGACACGAAGGCTGCTAACTGCCTCGTTGGTATGAGAAACCGTCCTTTTTTTCTCAAGCAGGAGACGCATCGATGTGCGGCTACTTCCGTTGTCTTAAAATTGCGTCTTTATTGCAGCGCAGAGCCACCGCTCCTGACAGGACTGAGGGAATATCTCTGACATCCTCAGGTTCCAGAACACTTAAAATCTTGTAGTGAGGAGCAGAAATGCACTGACATCCTGCTATCTGGTGCCCACTGAATCCTGTCTACTGTCAGAAGGACAAATGAGACTGCGTGTCTGGCCTGCGCTGGAGGTGACAGTGTCATTAAAAATGAGCTTGTGAGCAGCCACGGCAGCGGGAGGGGAGGGTGGGGGGAGGTGGGGATCTGGGAATCGGGGCAGCATTGTTTAAGGGAGAAGGGGTCGGCAGCATTCCGTCAGCGTTCCGCGGGCAGCCTGTTAAGGGGTCTGCTCCCGGCTTCGAGGCTTGGCGTCAACCTCGATTGAAAAAAAATCTTTTGAAAAGCACCGTTCCTTTTTCAGGGGTCAAGAAGTCTTACTTCCACGATGGAAATGTTCTCTCCGTGGATTTAATGAGCTTGGACTCCGCTCAAACTTTGTTCCCCTCCATCTACCCACCCGCCCCCCACACCCCTCCTCCCGCCACCGCCGGCAAACAGTAAGTTAGCTCATTGAAGCAGGAACTGTCCTCCATCTAGTCCAAGCCTTTGTTCTGTGCGAGCCTGTCAGTCTGATCTATAGCTGCTTTCACACGTCTGTTCCCTGATTGTCATTGAACTGCTCAGTCCCCGGAAACCTGTCGTTTCATCTTCTGCCTCCGTTCATTAGACGTAACCGCAATATGGCGAGACCAGACCGGAACCAGGAAGCTATCTCTCACAATTTACTGATGATGACATCACGGCTGTACAATTAAAAGAGAAGTCCTTCTGTCTGTTTGCTCTTCCTGTCCACTCTCTTTGTTTCCTTAAATACCCGCTGGAGGCAGTGTCAGGTTGCAAAGATGCAAAGGCTACATTTTTTCATCAACACCCAGGTCAAGTACAGCCCAGTTGGCATCCTTCCCAGAATTCCACAGTGGTTGTGTTAACATTTTAGTAAGAGTAACTCTAAAATAGCCCATGACACAACAGGCTAACCATGCCATCCCATTCTTGTAAGAACAATGCTTGTCCTGTTATCACAAGGTAATGACTACACTTTATCAGCACAAAAAAGAATTTAAAAAAATTTGGAATTATTTGGCTCAAAAAAATCTTAACTTCCATCATATTTTAGATTTGTAAGTTCACATTTTAAACAAGGATTAGACAAAAGTTTAAGAACATCCATCTATTATCTATACCCGCTTATCCTGGGCAGGGTTGCAGGGGGTCCTGGAGCCTATCCCAGCATGCATTGGGTGAGATGCAGGAACACACCCTGAACAGGCCACCAATCTATCACAGGGCACACACACCATTCACTTACTATTCACTCACACACTCATACCTATGGCAATTTAGAGCCTCCAATTAGCCTACCTGCAGGTCTTTGGACTGTGGGAGGAAACCGGAGTACCCGGAGGAAACCTGCACGAATACAGGGAGAACATGCAAACTCCACACAGAAAGACACAGGCCGGATTCAAACCCGCGACCTTCTACTTTAAAAACATTTGTTAAAAAAAAATGCATTTCAGATGGGGACACACATTGGCCTGTCCTAACATCTGTCCCTTAATGGCGAAGGCTGATTTTAATAGCTAAGTGTGTTTAAGGCACTTTCTCATTAATTCAATAACAAATCTTTAGAGACAGCCAGTGAAGCATGTAATAAGATTTCTGGAGAATCAATGGCAGCTTGTTACTTTGCTAATAATCAGCCAGCCCCCCAGCGTGGGCCCTTGGAAATTCTGAATGGTAACTGCTGTTATTATGCATGACCTTGTTTCCCTTTAATGAAGTCTGTTTTTCATTCTCTAAGATGCTAATGAATTGTTGAGGGCACGGCTAATTGTTGTGGTTTGGAAGGGCAGAGGCCAAAGGATGTTCTTCAGCAGTTTGTTTACTGAAGGACAATACTTCTGCCAACTCTTTGAAAGATGAAGGAAAAATGAATGAAACAAAAGAAACTGGCATTATCAGTCAGAACTGCACCATCTGAAGAAATTGATTTTTTTTAAAAATCAGAATGATATTATAATGAGCTATAGCAGTGATCTCCTATGATAATACTTTATCTACGGAACATTTACAATCAAGAAAAGAACAACGCATTCATGCCAAAACAGTATCGAACCTCATATAGGTAGACCAATACAGCTTCACAGCCACATACAGGTAAACCAATACAGCATCACAGTCTCATACAGGTAAACCAATACAGTATGACAGCCTCATACAGGTAAACCAATACAGTATCACAGTCTCATACAGGTAAACCAATACAGTATCACAGCCTCATAAAGGTAAACCAATACAGTATCATACCTCATACAGGTAAACCAATACAGCATCACAGTCTCATACAGGTAAACCAATACAGTATCACAGTCTCATACAGGTAAACCACTACAGTATCACAGACTCATACAGGTAAACCAATACAGTATCATACCTCATACAGGTAAACCAATACAGTATCACAGCCTCATACAGGTAAACCAACACAGTATCACAGTCTCATACAGGTAAACAATACAGTATCACAGTCTCATACAGGTAAACCAATACAGTATCACAGCCTCATACAGGTAAACCAATACAGTATCATACCTCATACAGGTAAAGCAATACAGTATCACAGCCTCATACAGGTAAACCACTACAGTATCACAGTCTCATACAGGTAAACCAACACAGTATCACAGTCTCATACAGGTAAACAATACAGTATCACAGTCTCATACAGGTAAACCAATACAGTATCACAGCCTCATACAGGTAAACCAATACAGTATCACAGTCTCATACAGGTAAACCAATACAGTATCACAGCCTCATACAGGTAAACCAATACAGTATCACAGCCTCATACAGGTAAACCAATACAGTATCACAGTCTCATACAGGTAAACCAATACAGTATAACACCTTCATAGAGAATATCAAGATCCACAACCATGCAGAGATGGTTAAAACTAGCAGTTTTCCAAACTATTCATCTTTTGGACATATTCCTTGAAATGTACATTGTTTTTATGGAATCACAGACAGTAATGTATGGCATCTGAGAGCCAGAATCTACAGGCAAGGTCTGACTATATATATATATATATATATATATATATATATATATATATAAATGGGTGTATGTATTCTGATTCAGTCAATGTACACTGCAAATGTGAAGTGTAATGGCCAGTACAATGTGTGAAATAACAGCAGTCTTTGTGAATCATTCCCTTCTTTCCTATTTGAAAGATAACTTTGGGTTCCTTTAGGAGAAGGGGCATGATATTTTTTGCTGACAGGAAAGACTGGAATAATTGCCCAGGGTTGGCAGTAAGCACACAGACTCCCCAAGCAACAGGCTACTGCCGTCGTAAAATATTCCATTGTCTTCACCTAGACTTAATAAGCTAAGAGCTGCCAGACCCCAGATGTAAAAAGATAAATAAATGAGATTAAATACCTGTTGTTGTCATAAATATATTCATTATTAGGGTGGCCAAGAACCAGAAGTGGCTAAAATGTATGTATTTATTTATTCTTTTATTTATTTTTGCAAAATCCCAAATGATCTTTCAATGACTGAAATGACAGGTTTCCCTCTTAATATACACTAAACTCTTGGCAAATCGCCAGCAGAACCAAAAGCAAAATTGGTGAGCCGTGGCAGCTGTTGGAGTGTTTAGTGTTATGTTCTCACAGTGGCAGCTGTTGGAGTGTTATGTTTTGACAGTGGCAGCTGTTGTAGTGTTATGTTTTCACAGTGGCAGCTGTTGGAGTGTTATGTGTGATGTTTTCACAGTGGCAGCTGTTGGAGTGTTATGTTTTCACAGTGGCAGCTGTTGGAGTGTTATGTGTGATGTTTTCACAGTGGCAGCTGTTGGAGTGTTATGTTTTGACAGTGGCAGCTGTTGGAGTGTTATGTGTTATGTTTGCACAGTGGCAGCTGTTGGAGTGTTATGTTTTGACAGTGGCAGCTGTTGGAGTGTTATGTTTTCACAGTGGCAGCTGTTGGAGTGTTATGTGTTATGTTTTCACAGTGGCAGCTGTTGGAGTGTTATGTTTTCACAGTGGCAGCTGTTGGAGTGTTATGTTTTCACAGTGGCAGCTGCTGGAGTGTTATGTTTTCACAGTGGCAGCTGTTGGAGTATTATGTGTTATGTTTTCACAGTGGCAGCTGTTGGAGTGTTATGTGTTATGTTTTCACAGTGGCAGCTGTTGGAGTGTTATGTTTTCACAGTGGCAGCTGTTGGAGTGCTATGTGTGATGTTTTGACAGTGGCAGCTGTTGGAGTGTTATGTGTTATGTTTTGACAGTGGCAGCTGTTGTAGTGTTATGTTTTGACAGTGGCAGCTGTTGGAGTGTTATGTTTTGACAGTGGCAGCTGTTGGAGTGTTATGTTTTGACAGTGGCAGCTGTTGTAGTGTTATGTTTTCACAGTGGCAGCTGTTGGAGTGTTATGTTTTGACAGTGGCAGCTGTTGTAGTGTTATGTTTTGACAGTGGCAGCTGTTGGAGTGTTATGTTTTCACAGTGGCAGCTGTTGGAGTGTTATGTTTTGACAGTGGCAGCTGTTGTAGTGTTATGTTTTCACAGTGGCAGCTGTTGGAGTGTTATGTTTTGACAGTGGCAGCTGTTGTAGTGTTATGTTTTGACAGTGGCAGCTGTTGGAGGTTATGTGTTATGTTTTCACAGTGGCAGCTGTTGTAGTGTTATGTTTTCACAGTGGCAGCTGTTGTAGTGCTATGTTTTGACAGTGGCAGCTGTTGGAGTGTTATGTGTTATGTTTTGACAGTGGCAGCTGGTGTAGTGTCATGTTTTGACAGTGGCAGCTGTTGGAGTGTTATGTGTTATGTTCTCGCCGTGGCAGCTGTTGAAGTGTTATGTGTGATGTTTCCTACTGTGGCAGCTTGTGGAGAGTTATGTTTTGACAGTGGCAGCTGTTGGAGTGTTATGTGTGATGTTTTAACAGTGGCAGCTCTTGGAAGTGTTATGTTTTATGTTCAACTTTGCTGACATCGGCTGAAGAATCAGAGTGACATCCATGTATAACCCCATTAAACTGCCAAATTAGATTTTTCTGTATCAGAAACCCTGAAATCTACTAGTTTTATCTCACAAATATATAAGAAATTGTGGAATTGCCATAGTCAACTCCAGAGGTATAGCTAGTTGTTGTTGTTGTTGTTGTTGTTTTTGTTGATGTTGTTCTTCTTCTTATTATTATTATTATTATTATTATTATTATTATTATTATTATTTGATGTTTGTGAAAATGTATACAATAATACAAAGTTATAACAGCAGACAATGTAAATAACTGTTTCTAAAATATTAAGGTGATGTAACAAACAAAAAAATTGCTTTTTGTCTACGACAACTTAACAGTGTGACAGTGGCACAACAGCAAGATTGTGATGGGAGTACAGTACAGACATAGTACAGACATAACAACCACCTGAGGACCTATGAACATTATGTCAATCATCATCATCATCATCCGCTGAGGCATCATAATGTGCTTACTTTGGTATATCACAACCTTTGAAATGTAATCTATATTATCATTATTTGAATTCTAAAATGACCAAATTTGCATATCTGTATAGCAGTATGTTATATCTAAAGACATTGGCCCCGTTTATAGGGCAGGATAGGTCCTAATCAATGTCGGTATTTATCATGACAAACAACAATACATGTTAATGTTAAACATTTAAACAGGAAGTTAAATGTTTAAGTTGTACATTTCGCAAGGATTTGACTGTGGCCAAACAGGACACTTTCCCCATTGCTTCTAAACGAGTGGCAATTTTGAAAAACAGCCGCCAGATTTTAACAAACACAAAGAGTCTGTGTTATCCGAGCCTTGGAAACCCCTTCACTGGCTACCAGTAGTGGCCAGAGTCAAAATCTTTTAATGATGTCAACAGTGCAGCCCCTGAATGTATTTCTGACCCCATGTGTCTCCGATAGACAGCTCAGATCCTGTGTTCAAAGCTTCCTGCGACTTCCAAGAGCCTGTCCACAAACACAGGCTCAGCTTGTTCAGCACAGACCTCCACACTACGGAGGACAATGCCTGAGCTGGCTACAAATTCAAGTCTCTTGTAAAGACACGTCTCTTCAAAAGTAATTTAGCAGCTGTACTTAGCAGTTTTTTTTTTCTTTTTTTGTACATCACATTGATTTTATTGGCCTAGATTTAAAATATTTTGAGTCACATATTTTGTACCAATTCCTAATTCATCTTTTTATTGTTCTTAGCCATTCTGTACTGAAATGTTTTTTGTTTTTTTTTTTTTTTGGGGGGGGGGGGCATAATTGAATTATTATGTTCCTGTGGTCATAAATGTTCTCTTTAAATGAACATTATTATTATTATTATTAGTAGTAGTAGTACTTTTATTACCTTTTTGATGGACATTACCTGTTTGTTTATGGTGAGCTATGGTTAACTGGTTAGGTACGCTAATGAGCTAGGTTCATTTGTTAGACAGGAGCAAGCACAATGTTTTTACGCATCAGATGGCTCAATAAGATCAAGATTAAATCAAATAAAATCAGCTAGCTGAATTTGAAGGCGCTGCTACATCTCCTAACATTGTCATTTTAACAGATACCTTATTAACTAGTAAAGTCACTCATCAACTATTCTCAGTATGCTGTAACACTTTAAAATGTATATTTTTATAAAGAAAAACAATGTAACTGGTATTTCAGAAGCAAACAAATACGTGCACCTTTGAAATGTGTAATATATTACTTTTATCTTCAACAAAAATGGGCATGTAGATCCTCAGCATCAGATGACTGGACACCTATGGACTTTGGCTGAGAACAGGGCGAAGGTGTGAAACAAAATGGTGGTGAGTGGATGTCAGGTGAAATGCATAGGATCCATTGCCTGTTCCCTGACCTTCCGGAAGGCACGTTGAGCATTGTTCTTATTTTATATACGCTTGAACAGCTCTGAACAGGAAATGTGTGCATAGATTTAACTTCTAAAAACAAGAATGACCTTTCTTCACACGTTTGGAAAAATATTTGCACTCTCCCGGCTTTGACAACATGAGAAGTCTCTTCCTGTGACCTAGGAACTCTTCCTCGAAGAACTTTCCTAGTTTTATTCATACTGCAAATGTTAAAGTAGACCAGCTCTAGAGGCTGGGACAGCAAATCACCAACATTGATCTTATACCCTTTCAACCATGTGCAATTTGGAAGACTGATTTGGGCCTTTATCTTGCTGGAAGTCAATTTACCACCAATCCTGAAATGGTGGGCTTTGGAATCAATCAGTCTGAGATTTCTAATCATGGCCTTCAAGGCCACTGTCTGCGTGACACACCAGCGCAAACCAGACACACCTTTTATCTTCCGTCTTCTGCCCTTTCTCTTCACCCTTTCTGCCCAAAGCATATCATATTATATCACCTGTGTCAATTACCAGGAAAGATCCATTTTTGGCTGCAAGACCGTACAGTAATTCACTTGCTAACCATCTCCCCCCAGAGTAAGCGCAGTGTGATCAGCCCACCACTAGATGGCGCAAAGACACTGACACGTTCCTGAAACATACACTCGCAGCCCCTGAGCCGTTCATGTCGTTTCACCTGAGAAGTATAGTAACTGCAATTCCACTGAGGAGTCTCAATATTCTTCATGCTCTGGAAGGTTAGCATAACTCTCAGGAATAAAACTGCCGCATACAGATTTACTAACAACACCATGGGGCATAAAATGTGATCGGAGATTGCAGTGGCTGAACTTCTCCATATATATACTTCAGCAAGACAAAAAGCACTTGGATGGTTTTCCCATACACAGACGTGTCCTGGAGGCGGGACATGGTACGATGCACAGGAGATACATGGAGAAAAGGTGAAAGAAGGAATAGAGTTTTTTTTATGTCAGTTGGCGTGAAAGGTAAACAGGTATTGGGTTTGTCAGGAGGAACACTGGAGTCTTTAGACTTCCTGACTTTATACATTTGGCTCAGAGGCTAAACTGAAGAATAGTCTGCTGTGTAATAAAACAAATAAAGAAATGTCAGCTTAGGTCATCTTAATGGATTCTGTGCTTCTTTTTCTTTTGCTCTCACTTTATTCTTCTTAAAGAACTTCTCCAAGAACTGCACGTCAAATATCTACAAAATAATCATCACCATGATCTCTACTGTAAACAGTAGATGCCATTATATAGTTAAAGTAGTAGTGCCTGCCATGGATTATGTTTTAATTACTGATGACGAGTTCACGTCATCAGTACAGACATCGGTGTGTAAATGAGGGCGTGGTGGACAGCAGCCGCAGTCAGCTTTCGAGTGTGAACGGAATTAGCAGGAACTACAAAAGAAACCCCTCACACGTACAGTAGCGCTGCTCTTTAAGTAATTCAATATTCATGGTTCTGTCCAATCAGGGCGGCGCTCCAATGCAAAGATTAACAAAATCTATGTACACCGCACTCAACCTGACTCGGTATCCACTGAAAGCGTTCTGCCAAGTTTAATATGTGTAACTACTGAAGGGAAGTAAAATGCCATTTTCTCTGCGTTCTCTTCCACTCGCCATCCTTGCGCGATCACAGGAAGCGGGTCTTTCCTTACAGCAAAACAGAGCGTGTAGTTTGTTCTGCTCCGCGATTCGTTAGCGGGGTAATCAAACCTGCGATTTAGGGGCCCTTCTGGTTCTCATTAAGAGGCCTGTGGCAGCTCCTCCAGCTGTCATTACCGCGTCCCCCCCCGGCGCTGCCAGGATAAATATCTCAGCTGCCTCGGCCTCAGCGGGCCTCTTCCTTTATAACTTCCTCCACAGCGAAGAGCAAAGGTTAGCATTAGCCGCAGCCGAGGCTTTCTCCAGCTACGCCGCGGATCACAGGAAGCGCTTCTTAAAACTTCTTTGGTGCACAGTTACCAGCAGGTTCACCGGGAGATCAGACCCACAGGGGAAATCTACTCTCTCTCACTCGCTCCCAAGCTGCTTTTCCCGCTCAGGGAAGAGGTTATTCTGAATGAGCTTGTTTTTACTGTATCGGATGTCAATACCGATGTTTCGAGGGCGCGTCTCCTGGTTAATATTTGAGGAATCGAGGAAGGCTACTGTCGGTCTAATCGTGTACCAGACTATCGCCGGTGTTCCCATCACTATGGGTGGGATAATTCTTCTGCTCTCTTACATTCAAAGGATTCTCATGTAGACCTTTCTTACGAGAAAGAATTTATTTTTACTGTTGAATATCTGTAAACATTGATCTAAATTGCATGAGCATTGAAAATACTACTGGCATCCTAATAAGCAAACTGCACAACAGTTGAACTTTCAGACTAAAAGTGATTCTGAGCAGCAGATTTATGAGACATAGCCAGTTGTGTGTGACCCCCAAAGCAGGGAGGAGCATAGTTAATCACTGTGCCCCACAGTAACTCAGAAGCTGTGCATTATTGATATATTTTAAGGAATATAAATTTATTCTCAAAGTAAGAGAGCCGATGCAGGGCTGAACTCCTGGCTGCTGGAGAAGAGTCAGGATGATATGTATATTTTGAGCAGTCAATGCAATATTACAATATCGAACTTGCTTATGAATTTCTTTGATTTTGTTTTTGTTGCTCTCACTCAGTGTGGAGTTTGCTGTACTTTCATCTACGTTCTTACTTTTTCTGGCTGAGCCAATATTCTCAAACCCGTTCAGAATTTTAACACAATGGAAATTAATCTGTAGCTTTTACTCTCCGTCGATGATAATCAAAATCATATTGAGTGTACATAAATAAATAAACTTGTGGTGCGGTGGTGCGCCAAAATGGTATTTATTTATTAATTAATTCATTCGTTCATTTCTGAAAAGGAGAACAAAGAGAGAGCCGTATTCGCTCTGTGGATCTCTCCTGCTTTCATATTTTGATGCACGTCCATTGCCACATTAAATGATCTATCTGATATGATTTAAGGAAAGTGTTCACATCAAGAACGCTGCACCGTTTCCCCCGAGCCGTCCAACGTTCAAACTGTTTTCTTTGCGTGTCCTGTCAGCCCGTAACATTTAGCTCTCCGAAATCTCACATTTCCTGAGATGTACGATGACCTGTGCCACCTCTACTTTATTTACTGTCAAAATGTGAATACTGAGCATTTAAAATTCACCCTTTTGCTCTAAATTGGCAAAGGGCACTAGCTTGCAGACAACTATGGATATTTGATAAGTTGCTCTGTTTAAATTTGCATAAATAGCTAGGATGAGTGGAGGAGACAGCTTCCGGGCACTTTATTTACATCTATGCAAGTATGCACGCTTCATAGTCTCTCTCTGTATTATCAAATTATTTTTTCTCATTTAACTCTGATCAGTTCATTTGCATCTGCCATACTTTTATAATTAAATCTTTAAAATTTTGTGTGTGTTCTTTTTTTAGTGCTGAATTACACAGTTTGTGTGCTGCCAGGGTGATAAACTCATGGTTGTAATTTATTGTTCATATTAATGTAGACCTCGTTCATTCAATTTCCATATTTCTCTTCGCCCTGCATGTTCTAGGGTATTCCTGGAGGACTGCAGATCCACTTGCTGTAGATTGCAAAGCGGTCTGTCCGTAATTACAGTGGAAATGTCCCTGGTGAACTGTCTCTTCTCATATCTGAGTCATTATGCCGAATAAGAAGCACTAGCCGGTGACCTCGGCTGGCTTGTCATGCGGTGTCATGTCCAATTGTTAGAGCTCCCCCTCTGGATAGGAGGACTTTCTTCTCACAGATGGCTCTGCATATTTCAGGAGGGTGTATAAATTTGGGGGGAGTGTGGTGACCAGCACCACATTGTTTCAGTTTAATTTAAGCTTATCAGACCATTTGATTTTATTTATACACTGTTACTCTCTGACTGATTCTTTCATTAAACCTGTGGGAATTAATAATCTAGTTCAACGGCTTGGTGGTAATTGGATTTCTAATTTGAATTCAAATTAAAATATCATCATGGTTATGCTCTTATTTAATTACAGTTTGGCTGGCACGTCGCTATTACTAACACTGATGTGTTATCATTTTGTCTTCATTTTGTGACAACTGTCGCAATTATTTTTCTCAAATGCATAATGCAAAGCACTCTGTGCCGATATTGGGATGCCACACAGCTTTTGATTAATTTTATTCAGTTGTCAGGTGAGGATACATTGTTACGTTTTACCTTGAATGGCCAGTTCGCCAATTACCCACTCTTACCGCGGTTGTGGCTTCTCACCGATGCGCACTGGGAGTCACACCTGTCTGTCTGCTGTGAACAGAACACGCGGCAGGTCGTCTGTGGCAAACGGCGGTGATTTCACACCTCCGAAAATGAACCAGGGGTCGGACCGCCCCTGGGGGTGATACTTCTGTTTCCTAACTTCAATGCAAGAACAAGTACTGCAGAACAACATTTAGGTTTGTTACCGTCATTTTCATCTTCGGTTGGAATTTTTCACCCATATTCATTTTTAGCCGAAAGTCCAGTTCTTGATGAACGGGTGAACAATATCATGATGGGAAGGGTTTATACGTACTATTCCTTTGATTACTGATTACTAAATCGTTAACTACTCATTACAGAGTAATATCTGATATCTAGGTGCTTTCCTGAGTAGTCAAACATTCATCATTCGTGGATTGTTACTGCATTTAGCCCTAATTTCAATTAGTTACACCCAGAACACCAAGCAGATTCCTTGTCATCACACTGGATATTCAGTAACGGAAATATACTGTCCTTGAACAAACATGGTATGCACTCATGGTATAAAACTTTGGGCTGTGTTCACATTGCAGCTAAAAAAGGCCCAACCGCGTTGTTTCCCTCATACGCGACAGTTCAAATATTTTTGGAGGGGTGTAAATGGAAAAACGTCGCACAGACATGACTTTTCAGCTCCAATCTGTGCCACATCTGTTTGGGGAAATGAATGGGATACATAGCCATGCGACTGTCGTGTAGATGCTCAAATCAGAAATGTTCAGTGCTTTTAGTTTTTGCCGGTATTTCGCCTATTATTGTTGTTGTCGTTATGGTTGTTGTTGTTGTCATTGTTGTTGTGGTTGTTGCCAGTGTCGTGGTTGTTGTTGATATCGTTGTCATTGTTGTTGTTGTTGTTGTGTTTGTTTTTGCCGTTGTTGTTGTTGTTTTTGTTGTTGTTGTTACATACTTCCCCTTTCAGTTAATCATTCCTAAGCTTCACATTTTCATTTTACATTGAATGCCTTGTCTTGCACCAGGAATATACACATAATGTAAATTTCAACTTGCATTTTTACAGAAACTGATCATAAACAAATCGTAATAAGACAAAACATATCCTGATAATTCAAATATAACATTTTAGATCAATGATGACAAGGGCAAACGTCAGAGGGATTTATTCCTGTCCGCACTTGAGATTTTTAAACAGCTCTGAAACAAGCCCATTCACATGAAAGAATTGGGAAAGGAACTTGTCAAAGATGGTGGAAATGATTAGAAAGGTAAGGCATCAAACCCATCCACTGATGAAATGTCATGGCATTAAAGCAGTTTTTCTATAACCTTTTGTGTCTACATATTTTAGAAGTTGCTATAAAACTTACTATAAAGTTGTATTCGTTATTTAATACTTTATTGCCCCATGGGGTAATTTGTGCTCTGCATTTGGCCCATACTGTTTACTTAGGAGCAGTGGGCAGCCACAGTGCAGCGCCCGGGGACCAACTCCAGTTCTGAGGCCAGTGTCTTGGTCACGGGCAATGGCAGGAGTGCACCTAACCTGACATCCATGTCTTTCAGTGTGCGAGGAAACCCACACAAGCACGGGGAGAACATGCAAACTCCACGCACAAAGGATCCGACTGGTCACAACTCGAACCCTTAACCTCCTTCTTGCAAGGCCACAATGTGAATCACTGTGCACCATGCGAACATCCGGGTTTGGCTTTCATCCAGGGCGTAAGCTTGGTTTGGGGATGATGTATGCACTGTAAGGAGCGCGGTAGAAGATAACCTAGATCATTTTCACCAAGGGCAAACTGGAGAATTACTCTGAGCACACATGGAAACATATGCACGCGAGACTGCCTTCCCTGTTCACCATTCAGTGCGCGCGTCGACACCAACAGCTGGCTGCTAGAAGGAAATTGAGATATACGTAACTGAATCCCAGGGCTGGTTATTATGTACAGAAGTACCTGTCGCATCTCCCCGCCATGCCAGGATTCTGCTGCTCTCTGAGCTTTGCGTCTGGTTCGCTGCGTCTTATTTTAGCAGGCAGGAGATCTGCGTATCCATCAGTTTAATAGCCGCTGTGCGCACGCATGAGCATTTCTATTTGTTACACTCAGGTAATATGACAAGCTCGCTGTAACAGTAAAAGTGATGCAGAACCAAAATATATCCAGTCTAATGCGCGGGTCGCGTTTAATCCCCTGCAAAGCACTCAGCTCTGTGTTTACAGCCTGATGTGTTTTGCTGGTTCTTTGAGCAGCCCTTGAGCAGTGCCAAATCCAGGCATGCATCTGCCATAAATCTATGCGATACTTTTTGTCCCGAAAGAAAATAAAATGAACCGGTTCCTGAACTACAGGAACGATATATTTGATAAAAGACCGTCCAGCAATTGGTTCTACTGCACAGAATAGAGAAGTTAAAAAGAGCAATTAAAAGAACAAGAAAATTACAACAGCCTTTTAAACACAAAGAATAACAACTGCCAATACTCCCAATAATCCAATAAAAATGTGTTTGATTATAACTGTTCTTTTAATATTAAAATTTTCCTTTCCCTGTGTGTGTGCGTTAATGTTTGTGTGTATGTGTGTGAAAGAGAGAGAGAGAGAGAATAAAAGAGAGAGACAGAGAGAGCCTCCATCAACCAACACACAGAAGATGAAAAACACAATATAATTAAGGGTAGCAGTGCAGATTATGAATATAAGATGCCATCCAAAGTAGCCAGAAATAATAGGCAGTTAACTGTTTCTTCATACATGTATACACCGTATGTATGTCATCCTACCCCCCCTCCCCCCCACCCCCTCCCTCAACCAGGATAATGACATCAGAAAGTCTGTCCTGCCCCTTTACTTTGTAAATATACATGGAAAACATTAATACAGACATCCACTGTATCAAACTAGCCCCCATTCTTACAGATATGGGATTATATACTGGTGCCCACTGGGAACACGGACAGCAATATGAATTGCATTGGCATGACATTTAGACCCCAGGCTTGCTGTGTACGACATTTGTTAGATTACTGTGGAACAATAGCGCTAACGTCTGATGGGGTCACATGACACCTGAAGCATGCAATGTTCCTGTTCAGCTACCGAGATGAGCACTGTCACTTATTCAAGCGCCCCCCCACCCCCCACCCCCTCGCTATGGGGGTGGGGGGGTGGGGGGGTTGGGACACTGCCAGCCATAGTGAGAGAATATAAAATCATACTGTTTCTTTCCTCCGGTACTTGAGTCTTTATGTGCATTAAATTGTCTTTTGCGTGTGTGTGTGTGTGTGTGTGTGTGTACAAGTGATATGGCCACATAAAACAGAGGGAAAATCATATTTGCACTTGATACAAATGTTACATTCATCTGTCATGTTCTACACTGTTATAAAAATGATTTCTGGGAATGATTACAGGAAATTGAAAGTGTGCATTATGACTGTAGAATGGATGCGGCAGGTAAGAAAGCTCATTCAGACACTACACGTGCCACAAATCAGGAGATTTCATTACCCAAACATTCTGTGTTATTTAGAGAAAGGATCATGTTGTGAAAATGCATCCTTATATTCACATTAATGGCTTCGGAAGGTATATCGGAGAATAACTCTGAACCGTCTGTTTGCAAATCTTTTATGAAACAACTTAATGACAATAAAAGAATCGATACTTAACACTAGGCTTCAAGCAATGTGTTTTTTGATATTTCTAGAGTGCCTCACGTTAGTTATACGTTCTGTGAAAACAAGAGAAACCTTTTCTGAGTATCAATCTGCACCCAGGCTGACCAGCATCAGATGATTATTTATTTTTAACATGCATTCCCTGGCTTACGACCAAATGTGGATGGAAACCAGGCAGTGTGCTTTGTGAATGTCTCCCTCTCTGAAAATCTTGAATAACTGCAGGTGTGAAATTGTGTATTAGTAAACTAGCTTTGTGTTGGATGTGCAAAATTAGACAGAATCTCATGAGAAATCTCAGACAGCCCACAGAGCATAATTTAAACCATTTCAAACTCAGCTCAGGGTTGGTTGCAGAGCCCCACTCCATGACTTTGGTGGCCCGGGGCAATTGCGGCCAGGTGGGGTGGGGGGTCATTTGTCAGTATTCATGGACCAGGGAGCTGGCTCAAGAAGAGTAGTGGGTCACACAATTCAGGGTTTTTGTTATTTAAACCCTGAATTGTGTGACCCGTCCATGGCTGTGGCCCCTAACAACCGCTTACACCTATTATTGCCAGCAGCCGGCTCTGATTGGCTGAGAGAAAATCACCTGAAATTGCCAGGGTGTAATTGCCATTATTATCTGCCAATTTCAAAATTTGCCGTTACGTTTGCACAGAGAGGGAACTGTGAACCATCAACGGGACACTAAAAATAAGCTTTTAAGCTCAATCTTCAACAAGATAAAAAGTCATAAACACGTGAACATGTACCATGTCCAATACATACAAACGATCCATCCAAATCAAACTAATAAAATGCATCGCTCCTTTAAGCAGAAACATACTCGCCCCCCCCAGCCCCTCCCCCCCCCCCCCCCCACCTGTCTGTTTCTTCCAAAAGTGGCCAACATAAAATAATAAATTCTATTCAGCAGAAGTTTTTCAGTGTCACTGAACCTTTATATCTTGTGACAGCTTTTGTACACGATGAGTGGGTGTAAGCAATTATCAGGATTTTGCAGCCTTTTTGCATACATTAATTGTACCTGTCTGGTAACTGAAGCTTTGAAGTTTACTGGTTTGGGTGATCCCTTTTCCTAGCCGCTTTGTAACCGAAAGTTTCAGTACACAGGGGTGCAGTAATAAGACTACTGAGGAATACAGACTGATCTAAATGGTGTACTGGATTTCACATTTTTAAACTTCCTACAAAAGAAAGTGTTTGACTGTCTTTTGCAGGCTGGAAGAAAAAATATTCATATTTCAACAATAGCAGTTATTTATTCTGGAGGAAATTGATTTTGTTTTGGAGTTCTTTACTGAAAATACATTTTTGTATTCCAGAACATAAAAACCTGACACGCCAATCCAATAAGTCTGTCGCTGTTTATTATTATTATTATTATTATTATTGAAATAGGTTGGCAGACTATATTTTTATATATTAGGAAAGTGTTAGCATTTAAATTGGGGACACATACTGTGTAATCAACGTTTAATCTGTGGACACCGGCTGTGGGTAAAGTCTAACCACTCTGAAAAACAGCACTGTGAAATCCAATGAGGGTTTGGGATCGCGAGCCGTTCGCCATGGACTTACTGCAGCTGTCGTTCTGCCCTCCCCACGCACCGGCCTTATTAGACAGCTTGGGCAACACCTTCAGGTTCTTGGGAATAATGACCGTTATAAGAACTGATTACGATGCTACAGAGAACACCAAGGTGTGACTGTCTGCAGAATTACGGAATTCGGGAAAGGTGTTAGATATATTTAAAATCTCATTACACAGATATCAGATATCTCAGCAAGAAAGCACCTGGCAGTGCCAACTGTCAGTCAGCTAGTGGTTTCTAAATTGGTGCTTCATCGGTCTGCTAGGACTGTACGCCTCTTATTGTGATTGGTAGTTGGCTTTGCCGCATCTGTCCGCTCATTGGCCAGTGCAGTGACCTGTGAGAAGGGGTGGGCGTGGTCACTATTTCTATGCTTTGGAGACCTTTCCCTGACTTCTCCTTCCACTGTGGGTGAGAGTTCTGCCACAAAATGGCCACTAGCCCTCCATCACCTGCCCTGCTCCACAAACACACACGCACACACAGATGACGGCATTTTTTAGTTAACCTTGTCTTTTATTGAAATCATTATCTATTCTAATCACATTCTATTCAGACAAAATACAAAAAAGAATGTCAAGATGTTGAAATTATAGCACATTCTGGGGTATGAATTGTGAGCGTCTTGTGGTTTTTGAGTTGATATCTTTGTGTGGAAATTCTTGTGTGGATATCCTTGAGTGTATAACCATGTGTGGATATCCTTATGTGTATACCCTTCAGTGGATATCCTTGAGTGTATACCTTTGAGTGGTTATCCTTGTGTGTATACCCTTCAGTGGATATCCTTGTGTGTATACCCTTGTGTGTATATCCTTCTGTGTATACCCTTGTGAGTATACCCTTGTGTGTATATCCTTCTGTGTATACCCTTGTGTGTATACCCTTGTGTGTATATCCTTCTGTGTATACCCTTGTGTGTATACCCTTGTGTGGATACCCTTGTGTGGATATCCTTGAGTGGACACCCTGTGTTCTGCAGAAGCTTTGCTTCATTAAAGAGTGATGACTCCAAGCTCTTCTTTATTTTGCTGTCCTAGGACATGCCAGCTGTGTTTTAACTGATAGCAATATTCAGGTGGTACTGGATAACAATCTCCAGATTTATGAAATCATAATTTTTTCAATTTGTGTCTGTCCTGAACTTATATAAACACAACAAATAAACATACATTTGTTTTTTTTGTTTTTTTTTTTGTTTTTTTTAATAAATATGTACTGTATTCAACAATCAAAAAATCGTAATGTCTCAATCTATATTTGAGATAAAATGCTTGCGGAGCAGTAAGTTGAGGATGCCTTTTTATTGAATCCAGGCTATATTTAGCCATCCAGAGCTGAAGCAGTGGAATGGTTTGAGAGATTGTATATCCACAGCACAGTGTATCTGTGGGAGATAGCATATCCACAGCACAGTGTATCTGTGGGAGATACAGTAGCATATTCACAGCACAGTGTATCTGTGAGAGATAGCATATTCACAGCACAGTGTATCTGTGAGAGATAGCATATCCACAGCACAGTGTATCTGTGGGAGATAGCATATCCACAGCACAGTGTATCTGTGAGAGATAGCATATCCACAGCACAGTGTATCTGTGGGAGATACAGTAGCATATTCACAGCACAGTGTATCTGTGAGAGATAGCATATTCACAGCAGTGTATCTGTGAGAGATAGCATATCCACAGCACAGTGTATCTGTGAGAGATAGCATATTCACAGCACAGTGTATCTGTGAGAGATAGCATATCCACAGCACAGTGTATCTGTGGCAGATAGCATATCCACAGCACAGTGTATCTGTGAGAGATAGCATATCCACAGCACAGTGTATCTGTGGCAGATAGCATATCCACAGCACGGTGTATCTGTGGGTGGGGTCCTCATAATACAAGTTAAATTCTTTAACTGAATGCAGTAACCTCATTTCAATTGCTAAAAAAAATTCTTCCTCAAGTACATGTTTTCTCCTTGGTTTGTCACCTCTGAGTCTGCAGTTCATGATGGCTTTGTAAACGTTCTTCTGCATGTCGTGACTTAATAAATGCAGCTGCCTCACATGCACTGCAGCAATGGCAGGTTTGTGTGTGTTTTCCACAGAAAATTTGTCTTTTCTTTTTTTAAATAACTGCTCCCCAAAGCAAAGCCTGCACTTCTTATTCTTGTGTACAATGGAAATATGTATTTAATAAAGTAAACACAAAGATTTTTTGGCATGAAACACACAAAGAAAATGAATTTCATTTCGAACATACATTAAGATGTATGAATCTAAGTAATATCGCATTGAGGTGAATTATGAGTCAGTTTTATGATCTGGTGAGTTTTCTTCTATGATTTTCGATACGGTCATACAATTTTCAACCGTGTTTTTAGATAACACCAAGACAGTGATCACATTTTATCACTTTAATCACAGGTTCTTTTTTTTCTCTGCCTCTCTGTTGCTTTCTATTCCAATGAATAACTTTCCATGAATATCAAAATCTGTCTATAGACAGTGTATGTAATACACATGATAACTGCATCAAATACAAGCCAAATGCAAGATAAAGAATCCCTTTTTCATATATTTGGATGTTTGTGTCTAAAACAGTTTGGTATTATTCCCCATAAATGCGTGGAAATCCGATACAGAAATCTCAGAATGAGTTGTTCCGAAATCATCGCTTGGCCTTGTTCTATGCGAGTGTGTAATGAGGCAAAATGAAAGTAAATAAAACATAAACACCTCATCCGCCCGTTCGCTGCAAAACGACAATACAATATTTGAGAGATCATCCGTGTCGCAAGCTCCCTCTCCGTCTTGTTTGTCTTAACGAGAATCTAATAAAAACACGCCGCAAGTAAGATTGCCACCGTGCGCGCACGGGCGAGGGAAAGAATCCGCGTTCCGTTCAGAGCCAATATCATGTTTTACTGCCACGGCAAATGAAGTGCGAGTGGTTTTTTATTGGCTCACATTATTCAATATCGCCCGTTTAGTCCGTCCGATCTTCGGCTGTCAGTCATTCACACCTTTGTGTTTTATGGCTATCGTCGGAAGGAATCAGCAACGTGATGCAGCCGGTGAGAAACCCTTCTGCCGCACCGGTGCTGCTCTCCCGAGCTGCGGTGAGGTGACAGTGATCTTAAGAGAGTGAGAAGCGCTACTGAGATGGGCTGGATTATACAATCAGTCAAATTCAATCAGTCTCACAGAATGGAGATGGCTGCAGAATGCTTCACAAACCACGTGGTTTAAAATCTGGAGTTACCGGGATGCAGGTGTGTAGTAACGTACCTGCGTACAGGAAAAAGGTGCTTTTTTGTTGACACAGATTTCCTAGCGCCATATAAAAAGCACCAAAAGAATCGAACACAATTAGAGAGGAGAGAAACACATTTCCAGTGTCTCAAAATAGACAGATCAGTTTGACTGGAGAGCTGAGCTATCCTGGGTGAAAACTAACCTGCAACAGGAGCCTCTGCACTGATCAGACCTGCATAGCAGAGGGGGAGATCTGCAGAGAGAGAGGGGGGGGATGTGGGGCTCATGTTTTAGGTGTCTGATGGTGGGGGTGTGTGGGGCTCATGTTTTAGGTGTCTGATGGTGAGGGAGGATGTGGGGCTCATGTTTTAGGAGTCTGATGATGGGGGAGGGTGTGGGGCTCATGTTTTAGGTGTCTGATAGTGGGGGGGGGGGGGGTGTGATAGCTTCACAGTATGGATGCCTGATATGGAGACACTGAGGCTGATTGCACTGGCCAGTATTCAGCAGGCCATGTTGGCCAGGGCAGATGGTCCTGCAAATAACTTCCTCTTTTGCATTACAGCACACACACAAACTCCAACCAAGTTTCTGCATCTGTGGAAGAAGATTTCACAGATTAAAAAAATATTTCACAGATAAAAACTGTCCCAAGATTTTGTGTCTAGAAAACGAGATATTCCTTTTGTTTTGCTGCAGTGATGGTTCTTTGGATATAGATTAAAACAGATCTAGCCAGAGCGGTGCCATGGCTCTGTTGAAGAAGTCTGGCGCATGTCCCTTGGATGGAACCACTGACTAGTGTGGAAATTGTTTGGCATTGAGAAAAACAGAGTTCCTTTTCAGACTTTGTGGAGCTATGATCAGCACACACTATTCTGAAGTCATCAACATTTGGTTTGGTTTTGTCTTATCTCTCAAACCATTCTCTAAATACTTTTCCGGCTCAGGGTGCTGTCTTTACAGACATGTATTTTTTCATGTCTTCTAGTCTTTTCTGTGATGCTTTTAAACTAAAAGATAATCTTAAGTGTTATTTCTGGTAGCTTTCCAAAGATGCATAGCCAACAGGACAAAGCATGCAGCCTTGGGGATTTAATAAACCTTTTTTATTTCATTGTTGGTCATCAATTTTTATTCTGCGCTGTTTTGTTTGCTGTCTGCGTTCGAATCCGTCTTTTGCCGCTGTCCTCTGAGGGAAAGCATAAAAATGTCTCTGTATCACCACAAATGCAAGCGAACCTCCGGTTTTGAAAACAGTTTTGGAGTGGAGTTTACATTATGTTAACTATTTTTAACGAGCAGATCTTTTCTCAGTTCCTGCTAAGTTCTTTGGCATCTTGAGTAGAATACGGATCAGAAGTTTCCCATTCATTTCCACAATTATCAACCATAAAAAATGATGCCGCTATAAACACAGTAGCTTTGCTTGTTTACCATATTTGGGATATCATTTAATAGTACAATTTGCTCTCAAGGTGCCCAATCAAATTTGTGCTAAATTTATGAAAAAGCATCAAGGGGATAAGGATGTCAACTTATGCCGTTGTGGATGGCGCAAACTTCAATATAAAGATATGTTGGCTTGACAACAGAAGATGGTAATATCAGACTCAACAGCCTCAGGCTTCTGTACCACACAGATATTCCTTTAAAAGGGTTCATGCTTTCTTCTGCTCTGCCCATCTCTTCCTATGTACCAGCATTCTGTTCTTTGATGGGTTCTGAGATCACGCCGTCTGTTTTGCAGGCTACAGGGACTTTTGGGCAGTTTTGTATCTGATTTTCTTTTTCTCACAATGCACTTTGAAATCTTCTCGTCATTTGAGTGTCATTTCAGCTGCATTTCTGTATTTAAGCTATAGGAGTCATACCCAGCAAAATAATATTCTAATATACATATAAACATTTTAGCCTATATACAAAATATATATATATATTGGGATGGCAGGTATGCCATCCCGCCAAGTTACGCCTTGGCGGGGGCATGCCCCATACCTATACAGCACCGAGAGTTTGGCACTTTTCAGGGTTCCTCACAGAAATAACTACAACAGCCACAGACACTCAGCCCTTAAAAATATTACATTCTGTACATTCTGACCCCATTTCAACAAACAGAATTCATAAACAACTTCACATGTCCACACAATAAAGCCCCAAACCAAGGGGATTTTGCGTTTTCTCCTTCTTCTTCTTCTTCTTCTTCTCTTTCTTCTTCTTCTTCTTCTTCTTCTTCTCATTCTTATTTTTCCTGCCGCCTATCCCACTAACAACATGTCTCCCCATTGGACATTTCACTGACACCAGCCAAATCTTCACCTACACGACCCAATCAAAAACGCGCATACACACGCAAAATACCCATACCTTTTTACTCTGAAACATTTCCAGTTTAAACAGTTAGTCCGCCTGTGGCCTAGTGGGCAAGGTTACAGACTTCAGAACACGGGGTCGTAGGTTCAAGCCCAGCTAGGAACATGTTTCTTTAACCTGCTTCGACCCTCACTACTTATCAATTATTGCTTTTTCACCATATCTACCCGCCGTTCACCGTTCAGTTATTAACCGGCTACAATATTGCTAAGCCATATGCATTATGACTTACCGTCTGTACGTTCAGTTGTTAACCGGCTACAATATTGCTAAGCCATATGGATTCAACGGGAGCTCTTCTGTGCTTACTGGCCTGTGTTCTTCTTTAAAACCACCGGCAGGTTTGCTAATGATATTTCACGCATTGCATAGCTATGGCATGGTGCTGCACTAACGAAGTCACAGACTGGTAAACCTCCGGTTTAAGGATTGAATCCCGACTCGCCCTCAGGCAGATCATTTCCTCTTTTACACTAACATTTTCTTACGGTTATATTTGCTTTACCAAAACTCACTCACGGCCACCCATATGCATTTCATGACGGCAAATGTATTCCTTTTATTAAAAAGCTACACCAGTTCACCGCTGTGCCATTTCTACTAACTATATTTCTTCACTTGGCTACCGTACAAAACCTTCTTATCAGCAAACGCCACGTTTCTACATTCATGTTACCTCGCCCTGTTCCCTATCTAGCCACATAGTCTACAAACAATTACTACGTATGTATGTTCTGCAACTCCGCAATCTGAATAGCTAGTCCGCCTGTGGCCTAGTGGGCAAGGTTACAGTCTTGGGAACACAGGGTCGTAGGTTCAAGCCCAGCTAGGAACACGTTTCTTTAACCTGCTTCGACCCTCACTAATAATTGTCTACTACTTATCAATTATTGCTTTTGCACCATATCTACCCGCCGTTCACCGTTCAGTTATTAACCGGCTACAATATTGCTAAGCCATATGCATTATGACTTACCGTCTGTACGTTCAGTTATTAACCGGCTACAATATTGCTAAGCCGTATGGATTCAACGGGAGCTCTTCTGTGCTTACTGGCCTGTGTTCTTCTTTCCTTTTATTAAAAAGTTACACCAGTTCACCACTGTGCCATTTCTACTAACTATATTTCTTCACTTGGCTACCGTACAAAACCTTCATATCAGCAAACGCCACGTTTCTACATTAATGTTACCTCGCCCTGTTCTCTATCTAGCCACAGGGGCTACAAACAATTACTACGTATGTACGTTCTGCAACTCCGCATTAAAACATTACATTTAAAATCATGATTCACTCATAAGTATAACTACTAGCACTGAACATGAGAAAAACACATTAGTTCAATAGATTGCACACGTTATTCAATCCTCCACTTCAACAACTATTGTTAAATACAGACTGTTATATATACCGTTTGATAAGGAAACTAAGCTCGCTCATGGTCACTTCATTTACTTCGCACTATAGTCTGTGATCATGTCAACCTTCACCTACATGCCAATTCTGCTAAAAAACATATTGTTTCAACTACGCAATTTCATCATTTCGCCTAATTTATCTCACACTTGTTATTTTCTCATATGCAAAGCCTGCTGGGACATATGCGTCTGCTCCTATTCTCCACAACTTTTCCGGTTCTAGCTTAACAAAACAGCAAAGAGGATTCCTACCTGCAGATAAGCCTATGAAAATGCCTTATAAACCTTACAAACACTAAAAGTGCATCTTCACGAAATAACAGACAACGGAGCAGGACAGAAGGGTACACAAGTTGCGACCTAGGCAGCTCTAATTCTACGGGCTTGCTGATTCTTTTGTCAATCAAGGCTCGTTGGATGCCCGTCATATCCGTGAGTAGCCTACATAGCTACACTGGCCATATTTCACCTTTTATGATGCGTTTACAATTACGCCACCGCACCATTTGTCACAGCCACTGTTTTACATATATAGCAAACCGAAACTGCTAAACGTACACGCTCATCAGACTGTACAAATTCATACAATGATAGCCATAATCCACAACCGTTTCTTACAGGGTCACTTCGCATTTCTCACTCTCGTAATAAAACGCTTTGCAAAAAGAAATGATATCTCATAAAAAAGCACGTTTTCAACGTACAAAAATGCCAAGTTACTCAAAAGTATTGATATCAAAATGACGCCAAGTTACGGTACTACAAACAATATAGGCTATCTTGCCTCACAGAAATTTAATAACATGTATTCCAAAGCAATGCTACCCAATATTTCCTCAATTCTTTCAAGTCACTTGGCCCTGTGTTTTGTAATCTTACCATATTACAATGTCATGCAAACGTTGTGTCAGATCAAAGTGTCAAATATTTCGTATTGCCTCATGGAAACATTGAAATTCATGTAGAAAACTGCTGGTCAGTCACTACAGGAAGCATATTTCTCCAGAAAACATATGTTTATACTTGCTTCTGAACTGAATTTGACTAAATGTACAAGTGATTGTATATTTGCAACGTACAATAAATACATGTAAAATACATATTGTACATACATACATAGAGAACTTCTTTATCCCCATGGAGACATTTCCCTCGCAGCATGTTACATTCACATTTACGAACAGACATTTATACCAAGAAACATACAATCATTCACGCAACAGAAAGGCTGGCCACCAAAATACATACATACCAATACAAATTGGACATATAGATGCCTATTCAATCAATCATGACTGTGAGACAGCCATCCACACATATGTTTGGCCTGTTCATGTACTGCACGCTTATATACACACAGGGCCAAGTGACTTGAAAGAATTGAGGAAATATTGGGTAGCATTGCTTTGGAATACATGTTATTAAATTTCTGTGAGGCAAGATAGCCTATATTGTTTGTAGTACCGTAACTTGGCGTCATTTTGATATCAATACTTTTGAGTAACTTGGCATTTTTGTACGTTGAAAACGTGCTTTTTTATGAGATTGGGATGGCAGGTATGCCATCCCGCCAAGTTACGCCTTGGCGGGGGCATGCCCCATACCTATACAGCACCGAGAGTTTGGCACTTTTCAGGGTTCCTCACAGAAATAACTACAACAGCCACAGACACTCAGCCCTTAAAAATATTACATTCTGTACATTCTGACCCCATTTCAACAAACAGAATTCATAAACAACTTCACATGTCCACACAATAAAGCCCCAAACCAAGGGGATTTTGCGTTTTCTCCTTCTTCTTCTTCTTCTTCTTCTCTTTCTTCTTCTTCTTCTTCTTCTTCTCTATTCTTATTTTTCCTGCCGCCTATCCCACTAACAACATGTCTCCCATTGGACATTTCACTGACACCAGCCAAATCTTCACCTACACGACCCAATCAAAAACGCGCATACACACGCAAAATACCCATACCTTTTTACTCTGAAACATTTCCAGTTTAAACAGTTAGTCCGCCTGTGGCCTAGTGGGCAAGGTTACAGACTTCAGAACACGGGGTCGTAGGTTCAAGCCCAGCTAGGAACATGTTTCTTTAACCTGCTTCGACCCTCACTACTTATCAATTATTGCTTTTTCACCATATCTACCCGCCGTTCACCGTTCAGTTATTAACCGGCTACAATATTGCTAAGCCATATGCATTATGACTTACCGTCTGTACGTTCAGTTGTTAACCGGCTACAATATTGCTAAGCCATATGGATTCAACGGGAGCTCTTCTGTGCTTACTGGCCTGTGTTCTTCTTTAAAACCACCGGCAGGTTTGCTAATGATATTTCACGCATTGCATAGCTATGGCATGGTGCTGCACTAACGAAGTCACAGACTGGTAAACCTCCGGTTTAAGGCTTGAATCCCGACTCGCCCTCAGGCAGATCATTTCCTCTTTTACACTAACATTTTCTTACGGTTATATTTGCTTTACCAAAACTCACTCACGGCCACCCATATGCATTTCATGACGGCAAATGTATTCCTTTTATTAAAAAGCTACACCAGTTCACCGCTGTGCCATTTCTACTAACTATATTTCTTCACTTGGCTACCGTACAAAACCTTCTTATCAGCAAACGCCACGTTTCTACATTCATGTTACCTCGCCCTGTTCCCTATCTAGCCACATAGTCTACAAACAATTACTACGTATGTATGTTCTGCAACTCCGCAATCTGAATAGCTAGTCCGCCTGTGGCCTAGTGGGCAAGGTTACAGTCTTGGGAACACGGGGTCGTAGGTTCAAGCCCAGCTAGGAACACGTTTCTTTAACCTGCTTCGACCCTCACTAATAATTGTCTACTACTTATCAATTATTGCTTTTGCACCATATCTACCCGCCGTTCACCGTTCAGTTATTAACCGGCTACAATATTGCTAAGCCATATGCATTATGACTTACCGTCTGTACGTTCAGTTATTAACCGGCTACAATATTGCTAAGCCGTATGGATTCAACGGGAGCTCTTCTGTGCTTACTGGCCTGTGTTCTTCTTTCCTTTTATTAAAAGTTACACCAGTTCACCACTGTGCCATTTCTACTAACTATATTTCTTCACTTGGCTACCGTACAAAACCTTCATATCAGCAAACGCCACGTTTCTACATTAATGTTACCTCGCCCTGTTCTCTATCTAGCCACAGGGCTACAAACAATTACTACGTATGTACGTTCTGCAACTCCGCATTAAAACATTACATTTAAAATCATGATTCACTCATAAGTATAACTACTAGCACTGAACATGAGAAAAACACATTAGTTCAATAGATTGCACACGTTATTCAATCCTCCACTTCAACAACTATCGTTAAATACAGACTGTTATATATACCGTTTGATAAGGAAACTAAGCTCGCTCATGGTCACTTCATTTACTTCGCACTATAGTCTGTGATCATGTCAACCTTCACCTACATGCCAATTCTGCTAAAAAACATATTGTTTCAACTACGCAATTTCATCATTTCGCCTAATTTATCTCACACTTGTTATTTTCTCATATGCAAAGCCTGCTGGGACATATGCGTCTGCTCCTATTCTCCACAACTTTTCCGGTTCTAGCTTAACAAAACAGCAAAGAGGATTCCTACCTGCAGATAAGCCTATGAAAATGCCTTATAAACCTTACAAACACTAAAAGTGCATCTTCACGAAATAACAGACAACGGAGCAGGACAGAAGGGTACACAAGTTGCGACCTAGGCAGCTCTAATTCTACGGGCTTGCTGATTCTTTTGTCAATCAAGGCTCGTTGGATGCCCGTCATATCCGTGAGTAGCCTACATAGCTACACTGGCCATATTTCACCTTTTATGATGCGTTTACAATTACGCCACCGCACCATTTGTCACAGCCACTGTTTTACATATATAGCAAACCGAAACTGCTAAACGTACACGCTCATCAGACTGTACAAATTCATACAATGATAGCCATAATCCACAACCGTTTCTACAGGGTCACTTCGCATTTCTCACTCTCGTAATAAAACGCTTTGCAAAAAGAAATGATATCTCATAAAAAAGCACGTTTTCAACGTACAAAAATGCCAAGTTACTCAAAAGTATTGATATCAAAATGACGCCAAGTTACGGTACTACAAACAATATAGGCTATCTTGCCTCACAGAAATTTAATAACATGTATTCCAAAGCAATGCTACCCAATATTTCCTCAATTCTTTCAAGTCACTTGGCCCTGTGTTTTGTAATCTTACCATATTACAATGTCATGCAAACGTTGTGTCAGATCAAAGTGTCAAATATTTCGTATTGCCTCATGGAACACATTGAAATTCATGTAGAAAACTGCTGGTCAGTCACTACAGGAAGCATATTTCTCCAGAAAACATATGTTTATACTTGCTTCTGAACTGAATTTGACTAAATGTACAAGTGATTGTATATTTGCAACGTACAATAAATACATGTAAAATACATATTGTACATACATACATAGAGAACTTCTTTATCCCCATGGAGACATTTCCCTCGCAGCATGTTACATTCACATTTACGAACAGACATTTATACCAAGAAACATACAATCATTCACGCAACAGAAAGGCTGGCCACCAAAATACATACATACCAATACAAATTGGACATATAGATGCCTATTCAATCAATCATGACTGTGAGACAGCCATCCACACATATGTTTGGCCTGTTCATGTACTGCACGCTTATACACACAGGGCCAAGTGACTTGAAAGAATTGAGGAAATATTGGGTAGCATTGCTTTGGAATACATGTTATTAATTTCTGTGAGGCAAGATAGCCTATATGTTTGTAGTACCGTAACTTGGCGTCATTTTGATATCAATACTTTTGAGTAACTTGCCATTTTTGTACGTTGAAAACGTGTTTTTTATTAGATATATATATACACACACGGGGGGGGGGGGGGGGGGGGTCATAATTGTTGTGTTATGAACTAAATATTTTTTAACCTGGGTATGTGTGTGTGTTGTAGGGGGTCTATTTTCATTTTGTGTTTCCCTTTGCTTTTGCAACACAAGTTTAAATTTGAATTTGAGTGACAGAGAGAGGGAAGGAGAGAGAGAAAGAAGGAGAGAAAGAGTTGTCATAGATATTAACAGCACTTTTTATCCTGTCAATGCATATCTTTGACACACAATATTTTATGAATAAAGTGCATCAGCTGAAATAGCACAATTCCTTCCTTGCTGTACCATTATACACATTTCATTACACCTTTAACCTTCAAAGTGAGTAATTATACAATATCAGACCAACATCATTATCCACTAAATAAAACAAATGATTATTGATTTCAATTCATTTAATTACAGTAACACCTTAAATGTTTAAGTGTGTAATTCCATACTGAGAAAGTTCACAGGACTGCTGGTCTAATTTCTCATGCATTCCCAGACCAGTCTTTCCTGCTTAATATAAGCGGAACTCATATTGGCAAGTTCTTCATGAGAAAATAAAAATAGAACCAAATTTTCCTGTTTTTTTTTTTCTTCTAATTCTATCGACAAAGTCCAGCATTTTAAACAGAGGAAACCATTCAGAGAAGCCTATTCTGAAACGGCGGTTGGTTACAATGTCCGTAGCTGTGCGTATATACATTGCCCCCTTGTGGATGCGCAATGCAATTGCACGATGATCTGGAGCCTGTCTAGTCACCGTCTTAAAACTTGAGAGTAAAACTGTGAGACTTAAACATATGAAGCTGGGAAACATCTCCAGCAGGGTTAATAAAGGCCTCGTTTACAGCTCTCAGTGCAGCCAGCCCTTCAGCCGCGTCCTCCACAGCTAACAGCAGCGCCCCGAGGCTACTTCCTGTCAGCGCTACCGCGCTCCCGCGCTCCTCGAACCCGAGCGTCTGTGTGAGTCACCAGCCCACCTGAGCGCTGATGAAGTGCGCAGGCACGGCCCACGGAGGGTCTTTTATCAGGCAGAGAGAACTACCGCGGAGAACAGACTGAGCACCTCACCCTGGGGTACACGGACAGATCATTACTATTACACGAGGGGGAGGAGGGGGAGGGGGACGGGGCGGGGGGGGACACCAGCGTCTGTAACTAATTTAACAGCAAACAACCCACACTTTATTCACAAGTGCAAGCCTGCTTTGCCTTCAGAGTAAAAATATCCAGAATATCGTGGGAGCAATATTGACGGAAAAAGAAGAAAAACTTGAACACAGGTACAGACTTTCTGGCCTGGGTATAATGATGCTGGCTCTGGTACCTGAATAGCGACTGAGCGCAGTTCTGCTATTGACATGAATACGTTTACAGGGTGTGGTAGTGTTCCGCATTTGATGCTATGTGAGAGCTTAACCCCTCCTCCCTCTGAGTATGAACCCTCCTCCCTCTGTATTACCCCCCCTTCCTCAGAGTATTACCCCCCTCCCTCAGTGTATTACCCCACCTCCTCAGAGTATTACCCCACCCCCTCAGTGTATTACCCCCCTCCCTCAGTGTATTACCCCCCTCCTCAGTGTATTACCCCCCCTCCCTCAGTGTATTACCACCCCAAGATCCCTCCTCAGTGTATTACCCCCTTCCGCAGTGTATTACCCCTCTCATGTACCCCCTCGTATACCTCGCAGGTATTACCCACCCTCAAGTATACCCTCTGCAGAGTATTACCCCCTTCCGCCATGTATTACCCCCCTCCTCAGTGTATATTACCCCACCCCCTCAGAGTATTACCCCACCCCCTCAGTGTATTACCCCCCTTCCTCAAAGTATTACCCTCCCTTTACCTCCTCTGTGTATTACCCCCTCCCTCAGTGTATTACCCCCTTCCTCTCAGTGTATTACCCCCTCCTCAGAGTTCATATACCCCCCTCGTGTATTCCCTCAGTAGTATTACCCCACCCCCTCAGTGTATTACCCCCCTCCCTCAGAGTTGTATACCCTTCCCTTCCCTCCTCAGTGTATTACCCCTCCTCAGTGTATTACCCCACCCCTCAGAGTATTACCCCACCCCTAGTGTATTACCCCCTCCTCAGGTATTACCTCCCACCCCCTCAGTGTATTACCCCACCTCTCTCAGAGTATTACCCTCTCTCCATCGTGTATTACCCCCCTTCCCCCTCAGAGTATTACCTCCCCACCCCTCAGGTATTACCCCCTCCGCAGTGTATTACCCCCCTTCCCTCAGTGTATTACCCCCCCCTCAGAGTATTACTCCCATACCCCCTCAGAGTATTACCCCCTCCCTCCTCAGGTATTACCCCCCTCTTTCCTCAGAGTATTACCCCCCACCCCCTCAGAGTATTACCCACCCCTTTCCTCAGTGTATTACCCTCCTCTTCCGCATGGTATTACCCCACCCCCTCAGAGTATTCACTCCCCCTTCCGCAGTGTATTACCCCCCTCCTCAGAGTATTACCCCCTTCCTCAGAGTATTACCCCCCTTCCTCAGAGTATTACTCCTCCCTCCCTCAGTGTATTGACCAACCCCTCAGCGTTTTACCACAGACACTAGGGCGGCAACATCCAGCACCAAAAAATAAATGAGTGAAAAAACAGCTCCTACTTTCACATTCTTAAGCAAGAGCAGAAAGGTCGACCAAAGACTGCAGCCCCTCCTTTGGTTCCATATGAGAGTCTTATGTCTCCAAATGTTTTCTATACTTTATGTCAGTAATATTGATACAATGCGTAGGCCTTCAAAAAGTGCTAGTGCTGGAACACACATACGAATTGTGGAGTGCTTTCTCTTTCAAACAGCACTGTATGGATGTACATTTCTGTTCTGTTCCAGTCAATGTGTTCTGTGATTTAAACTAAAAGAGATCGTGTCTACATGTATATTCTTATGAGGGCTGCATGCAGTCCTCTGTACTTTCCCAAATTACTGGAGGACCATGCAGCAACGGGACAGGTACGCAAACACAAATTGCCATTCCAAATTGGGAGGGAAAAGAAAACAGTAAAAATCTGGTCCCCAAATTTTACCTTAAGAACAGGGCGGGCCCTTAAGTTCAGTCTGAGCCTCAGCTGTCAGGGCTGCTGTTACTAGTCCACTATGACCTGGAGTCCCCCATGCAGAAGGATTCAGCTGCCCTCGCTCTGCTGGGGTTCTCTGGGCCCAAACAGAGCCAGACACACACACACACAGGCTACCATAGAATAACCAATCTGCGATATCTGTGTCCTCCAGGGGCGACATAGCTCAGGAGGTAAGACCGATTGTCTGGCAGTCGGAGGGTTGCCGGTTCAAACCCCACCCTGGGCGTGTCGAAGTGTCCTTGAGCAAGACACCTAACCCCTAACTGCTCTGGCGAATGAGAGGCATCAATTGTAAAGCGCTTTGGATAAAAGCGCTATATAAATGCAGTCCATTTACCATTTACCATGCCCTGCTGTGGCTCTGACTGTCTCACAGAGGCCGGTAAAGCAGTCAGATATCAGCTGACTTTCAGGAAACCGTACCGCGAGCCGAGGGCTCTCAGCTGCTTGCGGCAGGCGTTTAATTACATGTTTGTTTCGACTCCCGCTGGTGAATTACATCAACTTATTAACTTAGTGAAATTTTCTGAAATAAATGGTTGCCTGGCGTGTTGTTGCTGCAGAGGAGGAAAGACGTGAGTCTCCGTTATTTAATTCCGGAGTGAAGGAGCGAACGCAGTGCGGTGTGTGTAGGAAGCCCTTTTACAGAAACAGAAACAGGCAGAGTAACAGCCAGCACTGCAGCCGGCATCATCGTGGGGTCCTGTGTGTTTCCTTTATCCAGCAGTAGTGGGGACCAGACAGTGTGAAAGGTCAAAGGTCAAACCCAGCATGGACCCTAAAGCAGAATATTAGTGTTTGACTAAATTTTCTTACATTTATAATCATATCGTGTTAATGCGATATCCCTTTCATTTGTTAGAACTATTTTCTGTCTTTACACAGCTGAGAAATACTCTAAAAAGGTCAATATCATCAATTTCTTGCATTAAGCAGTTTATAGTTTATCAGTTACTGAGGGCAACAACACTCAGACTGATATAACTATATCATGAATCCAGGCGGAACAAGCTATCCTAAAATATGCTATGATTCATTTTAGCTATTTATTTGCTATATCTAACAAATGTATTGTCTAATAAACATGCACAAACAGTGAATCGGATCATGAAAGTGAAGAACAGATGCCACACACAATGCAGAGACTAAAAGAACGTTGTTTCAGACTGTTTCTTTAACAGTAGTGTGGCTACATAACGCTTGGAACTATCGATCAGTGAATTCGAGAATAAATATACTTGCGCTTAAGTTCCAAGTCCTGTTACTCATAATTCAATGGGGGCCATCGGTTTGAAATAAAGATGGCTATTGCTACGGGATTGTAACCAGCATTTAAGGACATTTTACATGGAAAATTTGTGGTGCGTCTTTGTGTGTGTCACTAGGGTTTCTCCTAAACCATTTTCTTCAAAGAAAAGGGGTCAGGAGAAACCCTTCACGGGTTACTTCAAAGGCTATTTATGCTCTGGCTGTGAATGGAAGCCCATTGCTGTGGCTGCAGGGTTAGCCTCTCTGTAGCAGGGTCAGTGTGCTGTGGCTGCAGGGTTAGCCTCTCTGTAGCAGGGTCAGTGTGCTGCAGGGTTAGCCTCTCTGTAGCAGGGTCAGTGTGCTGCAGGGTTAGCCTCTCTGTAGCAGGGTCAGTGTGCTGCAGGGTTAGCCTCTCTGTAGCAGGGTCAGTGTGCTGTGGCTGCAGGGTTAGCCTCTCTGCTGCAGGGTCAGTGTGCTGTGGCTGCAGGGTTAGCCTCTCTGTGTGTCAGTGTGCTGCAGGGTTAGCCTCTCTGTGTGTCAGTGTGCTGCAGGGTTAGCCTCTCTGTTGCAGGGTCAGTGTGCTGTGGCTGCAGGGTTAGCCTCTCTGGTGCAGGGTCAGTGTGCTGTGGCTGCAGGGTTAGCCTCTCTGTTGCAGGGTCAGTGTGCTGCAGGGTTAGCCTCTCTGTAGCAGGGTCAGTGTGCTCATGGCTGCAGGGTTAGCCTCTCTGTGTGTCAGTGTGTTGTGGCTGCAGGGTTAGCCTCTCTGTAGCAGGGTCAGTGTGCTGTGGCTGCAGGGTTAGCCTCTCTGCTGCAGGGTCAGTGTGCTGTGGCTGCAGGGTTAGCCTCTCTGTGGGTCAGTGTGCTGTGGCTGCAGGGTTAGCCTCTCTGTGTGTCAGTGTGCTGTGGCTGCAGGGTTAGCCTCTCTGTGTGTCAGTGTGCTGTGGCTGCAGGGTTAGCCTCTCTGTTGCAGGGTCAGTGTGCTGCAGGGTTAGCCTCTCTGTTGCAGGGTCAGTGTGCTGTGGCTGCAGGGTTAGCCTCTCTGGTGCAGGGTCAGTGTGCTGTGGCTGCAGAGTTAGCCTCTCTGTTGCAGGGTCAGTGTGCTCAGCCCTCTGCTGGGGTTCTGTAGTCCTGCCCCCTCTCTCCTCCAGCTCCTCCGTGGCCCCTGGCTGAGTATCTGTAAGGCCATGGGCTGGGGTTTAAATCAATCCTATGCTCCACAGTGTGCACATAGCGCACCTTTGTAAATGGGTGTCGAATCTGTGTGTGTGCTTGTGCGTGTGCGTGTGTGTGTGTGTTTTGTGTGTGTACTTGTGTGTAAGCATGAGTGAGAGAGAGAAAGTGTTTGTGTGTGTGAGTGAGTGAGTGAGTGAGTGAGAGAGAGAGAGAGAGAGAGAGAGAGGGTGTGCGCACACATGTGCATGTAAATCAAACACAAGCAATGATTTATAGCATCTGAACACAATTGAGAAGTTAGTATTCTATCATTATGTCTGAAGTAGGTTTTTTAATCCTGTTATATATGTTTCCTTGACAAAACTAACCCACCCCTCCCCCGACATTGCCATTGCCCCGTTGCCTGTTTCCATGTCTGTCACTAAGGGTAATCTTGAAAATCTTGCTCTGCTGCTTTACAATTGGTCCATTCAGACGGCTGATCTCACTCCTAATAGGATCCGAGTCACCATATAACCTTTCTGAAGGTGCTGACAGTTGAAGAGAATGGAGGTTTATAAGGGCCCCCTCATGGTACCAATAATCAGGCTGTAAGTACGCTTCTGAGACTCTGTAAAATGGGCGCCATCTTGGGTCAAATGAGCACTGTACGATAGTACATGCAGAAGAAATTGAACGCCGTCAGACTGAACAGCAGGGGCTTGGTCAGCATCTGCTCTGAGCTGGAAGTGCAGACAACTCCAGAATAACAGCCCTGAACCAATCACTTCAGCTCTAGGCTGCTTACTTCCCTCTCCTAGAGGCAAATGAAACTTTTGGGTAAAAATTAGGGTCTATGTAACATACACAAATGCAACAGGGCCAAGGCCAGAATTTACTGTACAGTATTTTCTCAATGTCACCTTTGTGGAGAAAAAAAACTAAAAACTTTTTTTTTAGTATATATTCAATGTATCCACCACGTATACTTAATGATTATAGCCATGTTTCCATTGACTGACACTCCTGGGAATGTCAGTGATCCAAAGAAAAATCATACTTTTGTAGACAGGAAATAATGTGTATTGGAATGCGACTGAGAATTTACCTAAGCACTGGCTAAGCCTAAGCCGGCCAATAAAAATGCCCCCCTCCACAGGAAATGATGTAATGTACAGCTCATGATTATATTTTTTCATGTTTCTATGGGATTCCAAATGTCCACATACTTCTTGGTGAGGTGTACACTATTATGGGGCTGTATAATGTTGTGTCCTTGTGTTACTTTTTGACGAGAGTGGTAGAATAGTTTAGGCTGATTTTGAAAGAGAATTAAGACTAAGCTTGTCTACTCATTCTACTCAGTATTGCATCAGAGGATGACCTCAGTTATCGGAGCCCCATTCAGTCATTTGTTGTCATGGTGTACAGAATCCAGAGCTCATTGGGCCTCATTCACGAAACATGCGTACGATCATAGTTGATCGTAAACTGCGTGTAAGAACGTTTCCACAAACATTTCAGCATTCATTTTTTTTCCTCATCTGTATTTGGTCATAGATTTTGCATAAAATTTACAAACAGCCTGAATGCATCATCACATACACCTGGGAGATGCACAAAAACAAAGGTCTGCACATGCGTCATGAATCCCATATTGGTTTTTGTAGGAACATTTTTAAGAATAAAAGTGAGAATAATTTAAGAAAAGTTTTGTGAATGAGGCCCAATTTGTCCAAAGCAAAGGAACTCACAGCAGATTTTAAACCGCGGAAAAAGAAGTAGGGTGTTTGAGGTGGTGGCAGTGAATCCTTCCTAAAGTTTGCTATGCATTTGAATGAGAATCATGAATGTGCAACATTGCTGTTAGCTCTGTAATGTTACATTCCTGGTTACTGGAATTAATACGTCTGGTGATTGGTATATTTTATTTATTCAATCCAGTGTTTGTTCAGTCCAGATTTGTCAATTGTATGTATGATTTTCACGTTGTATCAAGATTTCATGTAGAAATCAATGTGTAATTCTAAATGGAAAATGATTTCCATCATATTTTTCCATGTTCTTATTATATGTCATATCCAGGGGACAAACAGATAAAGTATAACCTTCCTACTCTGACTTGGCTCCCAGCTGTGCGATCTGTTGACTGAGCAATGACATCATGATGAACTACTGCATTGGAGCGCTCATCTGAAGCATGCACTACTGTAATACAGAGCTCATCTGAAGCATGCACTACTGCAATACAGGGCTCATCTGAAGCATGCACTACTGTAATACAGGGCTCATCTGAAGCATGCACTACTGTAATACAGAGCTCATCTGAAGCATGCACTACTGCAATACAGGGCTCATCTGAAGCATGCACTACTGCAATACAGGGCTCATCTGAAGCATGCACTACTGTAATACAGGGCTCATCTGAAGCATGCACTACTGTAATACAGGGCTCATCTGAAGCATGCCCTGGCCAGATTCTGTTGTTTTTACACTAGATGGCACCTAAACACAGAACACTGCCATGGGAAACAATTAATTTCACTCTGGATGTGGAGAGAAACTAGTCTATCCTCCAGCTCTCCGCATGCCTGCTTCTCTCAGACAATAAAAGCAGAAACATGGATTTTCACCTGTGCTAATTTTCCCATAGTGAACGAGTGTCATTAATCAGGAATTAATCTGCACCGGTTTGAACTAAAATCCTCTGGTGGAGAAAGTGGCTCAGCCAGTAAAGGCTCTGATGGGGAGGCAGACTTGTCCCTATGGTCCCCATGTGGAACCAGGGTGAGCCTGTGATTGGGAGTGTGTGGATCAGGACTGAGCCTGTGTTTGGGAGTGTGTGGAGCAGGGGTGAGCTTGTGTTTGGGAGTGTGTGGAGCCACTAGCCTGTGATTGGGAGTGTGTGGAGCAGGGCTGAGCCTGTGTTTGGGAGTGTGTGGAGCAGGGCTGAGCCTGTGTTTGGGAGTGTGTGGAGCAGATCTGAACCTTTGTTTGGGAGTTTGTGGAGCAGGGCTCAGCCTGTTAATGGGAGTGTGTGGAGCAGATCTGAACCTTTGTTTGGGAGTGTGTGGAGCAGGACTGAGCCTGTGTTTGGGAGTGTGTGGAGCCCCTAGCCTGTGATTGGGAGTGTGTGGAGCAGAATGAGCCTGTGATTGGAAGTGTGGTGTGTGGAGCAGGGCTGAGCCTGTGTTTGGGAGTGTGTGGAGAAGATCTGAACCTTTGTTTGGGAGTGTGTGGAGCAGGGGTCAGCCTGTTAATGGGAGTGTGTGGAGCAGGACTGAGCCTGTGTTTGGGAGTGTGTGGAGCAGGGGTGAGCTTGTGTTTGGGAGTGTGTGGAGCCACTAGCCTGTGATTGGGAGTGTGTGGAGCAGGAATGAGCCTGTGATTGGGAGTGTGTGGAGCAGGGCTGAGCCTGTGTTTGGGAGTGTGTGGAGAAGATCTGAACCTTTGTTTGGGAGTGTGTGGAGCAGGGGTCAGCCTGTTAATGGGAGTGTGTGGAGCAGGACTGAGCCTGTGTTTGGGAGTGTGTGGAGCCACTAGCCTGTGATTGGGAGTGTGTGGAGCAGGACTGAGCCTGTGTTTGGGAGTGTGTGGAGCAGAGCTGACCCTGTGATTGGGAGTGTGTGGAGCAGGACTGAGCCTGTGTTTGGGAGTGTGTGGAGCCACTAGCCTGTGATTGGGAGTGTGTGGAGCAGGACTGATCCTGTGTTTGGGAGTGTGTGGAGCAGGGCTCAGCCTGTGATTGGGAGTGTGAGGAGACTGAACGTGGCCCAGAGTGCCAGGGGTGGAAGGGGCTTAAATCGGGCAGGTCTCCTCAGGTGACTGCTGCATTAATTCCCTCTCAGATCCACTCCGGGCTCTCACCTCACCGCCCGCCACATGCTGTCAGGGAGATACGGCTCTCCTCTGATCGGCGCTAGCCGTCCCCGCGGCGTCTGTGGAGTCCGCGGGATTTAAAAGAGCCGCTCGCTTACAGGCGCGTTGGAGGAGCGCTGCAGTGCTCCTGTAAAGGTACGTGTGAAACAGCGGCTCGAGAGGAGCAAGCACTGACGCCCAGCTGGAGGGAAACGCGGGAGGAGAAACCGCTTTCAGAACTGAGGCAGTCCAGAGGGCTGAGAGCTGACCCCATTTTTCAGCCTGTACACCTCTGAAAAAAAAACATCTGAAAGGTTTCCAGAAAGATTCCTCATCACAGCATAAACTAAATATGAAAAGGAAGTTAAGATCTTGGTGTGGAATGAACCTGGACCCCCACATCCTGTTTTAAAAATCTCAGCCATCGGAGGACCCGTCTTCCGTAATGATGATGAATGGGCTTCCTCGGCTCATAGCGTAAGAAAAGTCTCCATCTAGTGGGCGAGATACAGAATAATGCGCTCCGTCTGTCTTTCGGCCGAAGCGTAAAGGCTTTCATGTGAAGGAGCGTGTCGTGAAATGTGAGCATCTGAGCGACATTCATTTATGCAAATTCTGTTACCCTTCCCTCAACCTGATTGGTCTTTGTCACAAGGCAGACAAGGCAAATTAGAGAGGGTAAGCATCTTTATTTCTGGATTACACCCTTTCGAGTCAATTCAACTTGTTTTCTTCAGCTATCTTGCAGTTCTCAAGAAAAAAGAAAAAAACTGATAATAAACTATCTCTTCGATATCTTTCATTTTATTCACCTGTACATTTATAACAACTGCTAGTACCAAATTATTTGTGGCTCTCCCACGTTTCCATAGAATTATGACTGGAAAATGGGGTAATTTGTGTTCAAGTGGTCAAGGCCCCATAGATCACTGGCATATAGGATCATTTGCTTGCAGGGTCAAGCTTTTCGCACTATCGGAGAAATTGTGAGGTTTCACAGTGCCCACATGCAATGCTGCCCCTTCTGGCCATTTTGTTGTATTACAGAAAATGTAATGGTTAGTCATCCCATTGATTGATGTTGTTAAACGGTCGTGTTATGTGTAGTATCTATAATCAGAGGTATGATAAGGTGTGAAAAGGCATGGCTATGTTTTATGTCTGGGTATTTACTTCAAGTGAAGAAAGAAAGAAGAAATTGTGAGCAGAAGAAATTGACTAACCAGCTAACCCTTACCCTCAGGAACACTCTTGATGTTGTTGCCCCCCTTAAAAGAAGAAACCCTAGTCGGAAAAAGCACACTCCATGGTACAACGATACCACCCGGGCCCTGAAGCAGTCTACTAGAAAATTAGAGCAAAAATGGCAGTCAACAAAGCTAGAAGTATTTAATCTTGCATGGAAAAACAGCTTTCTTCAGTATAAGCAAGCTCTTGCTTCTGCTAGATCTGCCTTTTTCTCAAAACTAATTGAACAAAACAGACATAACCCAACATTTCTAGTTAGTACTGTGGATAAATTAACTAAAAAACAATCATCAGAGTTTTCAACTTATCCCTCCAATCTTAGCAGCATTGACTTCATGTACTTTTTCGATCAGAAAATTGAGGCTAGTAGAGACCAGATTTCCAAACTGTCTCCATCATGCACTATTCCTGTTCATGTTAATAAACAGCCCCGCACCTGGTTACAACAGGAAGATTTACAGACAGCGGTACTAAACTGTTTTACGCCCATCAGCATGGTCGAGTTCTTCAAATTAGTTATGTCCTCAAAACCGACGACCTGTCTACTCAATCCTATTCCTTCAAATTGGATTAAAGAACTATTTCCGGTACTAGGCCAGCATATACTATAAATCATTAACACATCTCTAGTCACAGGATACGTACCTGAGTCACTAAAAGTGGCAGTTATTAAGCCATTATTGAAGAAACCAAACCTAGAACCTGATAAATTGGAAAATTATAGACCTATTTCAAACCTTCCATTTCTATCAAAATTATTGGAGAAAACTGTTGCTAAGCAACTAAGTGCATACCTTAGCTCTAACGGTATCCTTGAAGTATTCCAATCAGGGTTTAGACCCCACCACAGCACAGAAACCTCACTTATCAAGGTTACAAATGATTTACTACTGTCAGCCGACCGTAACTCTGTGTCGGTTCTTGTGCTCCTCGACCTGAGTGCAGCTTTTGACACAATTGACCATGGAATTCTTCTGGACAGACTCCAGGCCTGTGTTGGACTTCATGGACAGGCACTCGTATGGTTTGGATCATACCTATGCGACAGGAAACAGTTTGTCAAAAGAAGAAGAGTCCAGCTCCTCAATAATGAAATACGGTATTCCACAAGGATCAGTACTAGGACCAGTACTCTTCTCGCTATATATGCTACCACTTGGCAATATTATCCGGGCACATGGCGTAGAGTTCCACTGTTATGTGGACGATACTCAGATTTATATTTCAATGAAACCTGGCGAAGCACTGCCGCTTTCACGGTTAGAGGCCTGTATCGTAGATATCAAGGTTTGGATGCTTTCAAATTTTCTGCTCCTAAATTCAGATAAGACTGAAATGTTGGTTTTAGGTCCCAAGATATTAAGGGAGAAATTGTCTACTCTCACCTTAAACTGTGATGGTTGTTTGGCTGAACCTAATATGGTCGTTAAAGACCTTGGTGTCACCATTGATCCTGATCTATCTTTTGACACCCATATAAAAAACATATCCAGAATTGCCTTCTTTCAGCTACGCGACATAGCTAAAATTAGACATTTCCTGTCAGTTGGGGATGCTGAAAAATTGATCCATGCGTTTGTTACATCTAGGTTAGATTACTGTAACGCCCTGCTTTCTGGCTGCCCTAATAACTCGTTAAGTCTCCAGCTTGTGCAGAATGCAGCTGCTCGTATCTTGACCAGAACTAAGAAGTATTACACCAGTACTAGCATCGCTTCACTGGCTACCCATTAAGCATAGGATAGATTTCAAGGTTTTGCTCCTGACTTTTAAAGCTCTGCATGGACGTGCACCTGTGTACATATCTAACCTGCTACTACCTTATAAGCCCACAAGGTCACTCCGATCCCAAGACGCAGGCTACTTGGTAGTCCCAAGAATTTCCAAAAACCTAAAAGGTGGTAGGGCTTTCTCCTACAGGGCCCCACTACTGTGGAACCAGCTTCCAAAATTTATAAAGGAGTCAGTCTCAATATTTAAATCTAGATTAAAAACGCACCTCTATGCTCAGGCTTATAATCAGTTGTAGTCTGGAGACAGGGTGCGAGAAGCCTGTAGTCATAGAGCTTTGTAGGTGGCAATCCTTTCCTTACTGTCACTCGTCAATCAGCTGTGACCCGACTTTACATGGGCTGGCTCTTGATAGGCGGGTATGGTTGTCTACCCCTCATATCTGCATGGGCTCTCCATCCCTGTCCTAGTAGCTATGCAGCCATATACTACTCCTGGCGGGGTCCCCCCAATACATACTACTGCCACTTTACCCACTGTCTGCTATATTGCAAATTCCCTAATTGCCGTTTCTACCCTCTTCCGCACGCTGCCGGCGGGGCTCTTGCCCCAACCCTCGAGAGTGCTTCGAGAGTCGTCTGGTCTCCCCCACCTCTGCGGTCCAGCCCCTCTTTCGTCATTGCCTCCACCCTGCCCACATCTGACGCCACCTGCTGTTCCCCATCACCGCCACCCGGCCCCACCCATCATCTGAGCCACATCATAAACCTAGTAAAACTGACTGACATGTTGGTCAAAAGTAGGCACCCTGAGCCAACCAGAGGATGGGTTTCCCCCTTGAGCCTGGTTCCTTCCAAGGTTTCTTCCCATCTGCCACAGGGAGTTTTTCCTTGCCACTGTTGCCTTAGGCTTGCTCCTTTGGGGGTTTAGGCCAGGGTTGTGCATATGTTGTGTACTGTTATCTGAGGGATACACTCCCTGCAATAACTACATTCCAGTAAAATAATCACTATATTGTAACATCATGAGTTGAAATATGTATCTGTGGTCAACTGTTAGAATAATTAAAACAAATAGGCTGTGTTTTCTGTCAAATATTGACTCCCATCATAAAAGGAACTATGTTTAAATTTGATATCAGATTTTACAGCAAATGCATAAAAGAGTATTATACCTCACTAATCTGGTGACTCACCTTCTAAATTTATTGTGTACTGGGGGCATTAAGGTTCTGTATCTGAAAATACTCCAATGGTGCCTGAATAAACAGTATTGAAGAAGCTGAAATTGTTATCCTGTGCTCAGCATCTGTATTGAGCTATAATTGGAAAGCATATATATGTCAACAGTGTCCATTAAGAGAATGCGTGAAACTTGGCTACAAGTATGATGCAGAAAATAAAAACAGAACAAACATATTTTTCTGGAAATCATTTTCTGTTGGAGTATGCAAAGGGAAAGCTGACATTGTTAATCATTGGTCATTCACTTATATGCATAATGTTACAAAATCCTCTTTCAGCTGTGTCAACCTTTGAAATTATTAGTATTAAGTTGCTCCTTTGAAGACTGGAAAAATATTTATTTGTTACTGTATTATGCTTTGTTAAGTATAATTTGAAATGTGAGGATCAATCAACTGATGTAGCATAAAAGTATTCCTGGCAAATGAGCTACCAAAATCCTTCCACTAATCAATTGTTGTTTTGTTTGAATCGGTATCCATTTCATGTTATTAAATTCAGAATCTATGAGTAAGGCTGTATTTACAAAATTGTATTTCTATTGTCTTCTCCAAGAGATATCTGAATTTTCTCATTTAGAACAACAAATTCACAACTGCTCTTTCCTTAGGCTATCCATGCCAATTGAGCGTTGCCTGTGTACCTCTTTAACATAGCTAATTCAGAGTATCCGGTTAGTTAATCACTGTCAAATGCAGTTGTTACCGTATCACTGTCACAGATGGAGAGGTAGGCCTACTATAATACAAGATAAGCAGGAAATCCTATATTTAATATGCAGGCAGCTTGCAAATGGGCCGTTATTGCATATAGTAGCCGACAAACAAAGACGGTCCACAACAAACGAGAAGCTAAAATCCCCGAGCAAAAACATCGCTTACCGTCCAAAATCAATGTCAGAAGAAACACGCAGCACCCGTATTTGTGTATTACGGTTTAAAACCTAAATCGTCTAGAAAAACTGTGTGACGCTGACGTACTTTAGACTGATCTACGCCCACGACTGTTACGTGACATGCTGCTCTCCAGCCGGTGTGCCTTGAACGAAAAAGTTTAAATTAAAAAAGGAAACAGTCATTGGATATCCTGGATAAAGACGGTTTAAACTGAGCCCTGAGTTATAATTCGACCTCGGTTATGGGCAACACTTTGTCGAGCATACCGACATTGCAAAGAAGGCGTCATCACCACCGATTTGGAACTTTTCCAAATTTTAAAACAGGTCAGTAGATTTTGGACTTTCCTTTTAATCAGCACATATACTGATGCAGTCACTTAAAATAATTTTCAAATCATTTCAGTGATGTATTCGTAAATGGTTTCCATAAAACATATAGTCTCGAGTGTATGCACTCAACCAGTACAGCCGGTTACTTGAAATTAACGCTAGACACGCTGTATGCAAAATGTATGAAGGAGTTTCCTTCAACTGAAGTCGATAAAACTGCAAAATGTGGGAATAAAAAAACTTGAAGCTATTACTCTATTTCCAATTACACCTGTAATCTCAGGGCAACCGTGGTGCTGAAGGACAGCGCCTCCTGATCTGGAGTGTACTTTCTATCCGGCTCGATGTAATTAAAAAGTCGTGACATTTGTTGGCAAAACATACACGCATAAGATCAAATGTAGCCTAGTATTGAAAACGTATGGTCATTCCTTCCCCATCGTGTCCTTTAAATGTTATTTCAACGTCATTATTTATAATACGGTTGCAATGCAGACATGTCAAAAAGCTATCAAGGGCTGCGCATTTAATCAGTGCCAAATACAACATCCCTTGACATTGAATAAATCAATAAAATAAATCGGGATTCTAAATTGAAAGGAGTGTCTTGGCAAATGGTTGACATGCGTATGGATCGAATCGAACGTGTAACAGTAAAACAGTAAATGTCTAATAAATAAATAAAAAAAATTAATGTTTCTCTTTTGGGTGGATGTATGGACCATCTCGGGGTTTCCCGTTTTAAATACGGAAATAAATAAATATAAAAATAAATTAAATAAAAATATAAACTACTCATATCCAAACCCAAATCTACCTACACTGTAAAAGAGGTGTAGGTGGATTAGGCAAATAAATAGGCTACATCTATTTATTCATTACTATTAGTTTTTTTTATCTAGATGCATACTAACCTGTAATGCTAAGAGATGAGGCTCCTATTTTATTTTAAAGAACTACAAAATGATCAGATTTTTCACAGACTTATTATGTTGTATCTCCTGTCATGACTATGTATAACACCTTGTGATAAATGCTATTACACTGCTATAATGTACATCGTATCCACTTTAATGACATTTGGACAGTTTTGTAAAATTTTGCTGCATAAATTATGGCAGTGACACTTGTTATGAGCTGTACTAAACTTTCATCGCTGATACTGAGTGGCCTTATGTCATAATTATGGTAATGTCATGCAGGCCTGAGGTTATATAGTGAAGCAGTGCTACCAAAGGATTTTTGTACTAAAGCAATACACAGTAAAATGTCCAGGGTTAATTCAACTCTAACAGAGTACTTATGAGTCTAGCAGGGACCATATGTACTCTGTAAGAGTTGATTTAACCCCGAACATTTTACCATGTATGTTGTCAGTGTTGTTTTCCGGCAATTAATTCATTACACTATGTTCACCACCATGTATTATGTATGGAATGAGGCACTCAGACAGCAGTACAAAATGCATCCTGTTACAATTTCCATTCAAGTGCAGTCACATATAGTGAAAAGTCGGCCATTATGGTTCATTCCATAAGAATAAAATTCAAGGAAAGACCTTTCTCATACAGTCCTTCGGCTGGATGTGTCCTTGGTATATATAAAATATATATTTACTGTAAATGTTTTTTTTTATGCCATTTATTTTGAAATGCCTGTTAGCATGTATTTATTTTATGTCAAATGAAATACCGGACACATGTTAAATGTCAACTATAACATATACTACTGATAATAGAGAACAGCCCTGAATGGAACGTAAGTAACATTAAAATAATTATTTTCAGATGATACTGTAGGCCAGGGGCACAAGACACTGGTGTTTCAGGAGACGAGAGACAGATGGACAGATTGTTATAGATGGACAGATGATTAATATTTGGCTTAACGAGCACACTGTGTGCACAGAGTCGGTATAAACAGATGCCTTTTGTCTGCTTTTTTGATTCAAGCCTTATTGCTCAACGGCAAGTCCATAATTATTTCAAAGTTTATTTCAAACAAATAACATCTATTTGCTTCTCCCTGTCCTCTGGCTTTCCAAATTAAATTGTCCTCCGTAAACAGTTTCATTATTCAAGTAAACAAAAACATTAGCCTCGATCTCGGGCGTTTTATTGGCAATATTGATTCAGATCCAGCCGTGGAATATGGACCCCGGTGCCTTACTCAGAAAGTTCTAGATGTGCATTGTGTGAGCTAGAGTACGGTGACTAGCAATGTCAGGTCTGTATTTTGGGTATTTTAGCGCATGCTCATATTTAGAGTAACACACAAAGTTTACTTTCTAATTACACACTCTAATTACATTCTAATTTGTTCTGAAGCATGCTAATTAGCATTTTTTTTCCACTGTCAGGAGCCAAATTGAAATGCACATGTTCTGACATTAGGACTGGAGGGAGAAGGAACAGTTCACAGATTTATGTTGTTGGAGCACGAGTAGAAAAGAGTGTTTTACGAGTTCTTAGTGCCACCCCATCTAACATCTGGATTAAAGGATACAGCTGATCCTTAAGCACAATAATGGCCTGAGAGTTTGACATATGTGTTTCCATAGGCTTGCAGTAACGTCTAGGGTAGCACAGGCAAAATTAATCTTTGAATACAGTTGAAACATACAAAAGTTTACTTATCTTCATTAAGGATGTAAAAAGTTAACTCTGTCATTGTGCTGTCATTTTTGTGATTTTTTTTTAACACAAAATGACATGTTTTAATGTGTTATGAGTAAATCCAAGCTGGAACTTTGGGAGCTATTATCTTCGGGGATGATGCTGTTTATTTGGCTGCAACACACTGTCCATCGGTTCTGTGACTACTCATTGCAAATGCACTTATGCAAGGCTAAGCGGGAATCTATCCCATTAATCCATGTTTCCTTGACAACCGAGCGTGAAATGTAAACCGTTTCCATGGCGATTGTTCCTGAGTGCTAATTAGCTCTGTTGCGGATAATAGCGGACGCTGATGAGTGGCGTCCAGAAAGACCACGAAAGCACAGCCGCGTTGTGTTTTTAATTTTCATCTTGACCCTTCTCTTTCTTTCTGTCTTTTTTTGAGTGGATTTAGCTTGGTTTCCTGGTTTCTGTCAAGATTTTCAAACAATTGCACTTCAGTGATTTTTATTTATATGTTCCATCCCCCCCGACAGGCACTGATGCTCAGAGGGGGACTGTAGAACAGATGATGTCAGGGCCATAGCATGAGCCAAGGCAGATGTGTTGCTGAAATCCTGTTTGTACTGGCTACATCCATATTTATGATGCAGCGGCGATGAGCCCACTTCTGCCCCGCGTTAGCAACCAACCGCCATATGCCCGCCTGGTGCCTCCCCCCGATTAACAGACTGCTTACGTGTGTTCTTTAAGGCCAAAGGGCTTACTTTAAAAAGGGAATTTAAAAAACGTCCTTTCTTTATTGTGTCTTTCATCTACGCCGAGCCAGCATGCCTTCAGAGGAGCACGTGTGACACGTGCCGAACTCCGCAGAGACGGTTTGTTCGGTCACGGAGTGGTGACGTTCTGTGGAATAACGCGCTCTCCGTCAGACGCGGGGGGAGGAAGCCGCAGAGGGGTTTGAGCAGCGAGCGGCGCTCACAGACGCGCGAGGATCCGTGGGTGGGAAACGGCGAAGGTGCGGCAGGAGAGAGCGGCCCACGCGTCTGTGAAGGAGGGAGAGAGGCAGAGCGCATTGCGCGTACAAACTGGATGTTCCCTGTGCAAGAGACGCACAGCAGGAGCCTGCTCATATCTGTACCCTTCAGTTTCATCCCCGAGCAAGTTTGTCATCATTATGCAATCGGCAAGGAGCAGTGCTCAGAGAGATCTAAGTATGAATAACTGAAATCAGTAACATATCAAGTAAAGGTTTAAAGTCCCCAGAAGCCCCCACAAGTGTTCTGTCATGCATGGCTTCACACAAATATATTTCTACAATGATATGTCTTAACATTTATATTCAAGCAAATACTTGTTTTTACTACAAAAAAAGGAAGGGATATTTTTTTTTCTTTTTAAAGCTGCTCAAATTCTAACCGTGAGAGTCTATTTCTCCACTCCTCTCTGCTCTTCAGTCATAGATTAATAACCCTGCTGGAAGAGGAGAAAGCACAGGTTCTGTCCCAGGTAAAATGCTGCCCACCTGTTCCGCTAGCAACACTAAAGCATTAATGGACGGCATCGCCAGTGCATTCCACTGTGGAATGCTTCGCTGTGCATAGGTTTGCTCAGTCAATACGCCTCATGCTACGTCTAAGGTGGGTTATTTCACGTGTGGCGTTTGCTTTGTTTGATGTTACGTGATGCATATGGGCTGGGACCCAAACCAGAAATGGAGACTCCCGTACTCACTGATGGAAGAGTACTCGGAGGAAAGCTTCCTTTCCACTGGGGAGATGTCATCACATATGACACATGTTTTCATCACTGAGCCTACAGCAAACACATTTCAGGCACATAACACTGAAGGCTAGGCTGACTCAGGGCAAGCACAACGAAGGAGAGCTCAGTGGATCATTTCACTTTCATTACATTTCACTTATGATCTGAGAATTAGGCGTAATATTCATTGGCTAATTTACATAACAAATTTTTTTTGTTGATTATGTATCACTGTTTTTACAGCTAGATGCTAGAAATTGAGCCTAATATTTCAGCTTGTCTTGTTGAGTGATAATGTTTGATACAGTACACACAGATCCTCATCACTGAGCCTGCTATTTCAGCTTGTCTTATTGAGTGATAATGTTTGATACAGTACACACAGATCCTCATCACTGAGCCTGCTATTTCAGCTTGTCTTATTGAGTGATAATGTTTGATACAGTACACACAGATCCTCATCACTGAGCCTGCTATTTCAGCTTGTCTTATTGAGTGATAATGTATGATACAGTACACACAGATCCTCATCACTGAGCCTGCTATTTCAGCTTGTCTTATTGAGTGATAATGCATGCAGGAGTTCACACAGATCCTCATCACTGAGCCTGCTATTTCAGCTTGTCTTATTGAGTGATAATGTATGCTACAGTACACACAGATCCTCATCACTGAGCCTGCTATTTCAGCTTGTCTTATTGAGTGATAATGTATGCTACAGTACACACAGATCCTCATCACTGAGCCTGCTATTTCAGCTTGTCTTATTGAGTGATAATGTATGCAGGAGTTCACACAGAAACTCATCATTGAGCCTATTATTTCAGCTTGTCTTATTGAGTGATAATGTATGCTACAGTACACACAGATCCTCATCACTGAGCCTGCTATTTCAGCTTGTCTTATTGAGTGATAATGTATGCTACAGTACACACAGATCCTCATCACTGAGCCTGCTATTTCAGCTTGTCTTATTGAGTGATAATGTATGCAGGAGTTCACACAGATCCTCATCACTGAGCCTGCTATTTCAGCTTGTCTTGTTGAGTGATAATGTATGCAGGAGTACACACAGATCCTCATCACTGAGCCTGCTATTTCAGCTTGTCTTGTTGAGTGATAATGTATGCAGGAGTACACACAGATCCTCATCACTGAGCCTGCTATTTCAGCTTGTCTTATTGAGTGATAATGTATGATACAGTACACACAGATCCTCATCACTGAGCCTGCTATTTCAGCTTGTCTTATTGAGTGATAATGTATGCAGGAGTACACACAGATCCTCATTGTTCAAAAACACAAATCTTCGCACGGCCCAGGCAGGGAGGGAGTTTTCATTTTCAATTATTATGCTGCAAGCATTCCATTTTCATTCTGCATTAATTATTTTCAAATAGCAAAGAGAGAGGAAACTGTTTCATTGGAATGATACAAAACATATTTGCTTTGGGGGGAATTACACTGGAATCTGTGAACAACAGTCACTTCTGTTTCAAATGCAGTTTATTTAAACAAACTTTTATTCCCATGAAGAAGATTAAACTGCGTGAGTCGATTTTCAAACAACCGACAATCGAAGACAGCATTTGAGAGCATGTGTGTACGCTTGGCCCTGTCCCCTCAGAGACAATATTCACCAAGGGAACGTACTGTAATGTTTGACAAATACCTTCTCTCCCTATTAATATTGTGCAGCACGCACTAGCTTAAACATTCCCATAACTGCAATGTTTATTGCCATTGATTATCCTTAGTGGGATTAAGCCAAAAAACTGAACAGGCCTTTCTGGGTTATTTTTCTCCAGATATCTTCTCCATGACTGAGGCCAAGAGAGAATTTTCATTGATGTTGTTTCTTTTGTGAGAATAATGCTAATCCGATTTAGATTATATTACGGTTTGGAATTTAAAAGGAACTATGGACCTTTGTAAAGACATAATAACATTGGTTGGCTCAAATAGGCATGTTGCAACCACTTATGCAGATGTACGGAAAACTTTCAAAATAATATGTATGAGCAATGAATACTGGTAATCATCATGGAAAGCAGTGTATTTACAAAAAAAAAAGCTTTTTGCAACATTCTCCATAAAAGCCTTTGTTATCACATTGGAATGGTTCCACTTTGGCTGTACTATGAAAATACCAACCCAGAAAATCAAATCTCAAATAACTCCTAAGTGTTCACTGATTAAGCATAATTGCTCCTTTTTCCTTTAAAGTTCCAATGATCTTCAAAATACAGACCTTTAAAAGAATGGAATTTGTGTCCATATATGGGGGAGACAGAGTGATTCAAGTGTTCAGAATGTTCTATGCTTTTTCTTTTGGAGATTGGAAGGTTTTTTTGTTTGTTTTTGCCAAGTACATCAACCTATTACACAGGTGTGTAGATCTGATGTCACAATGCAGGGACACCATTTCCCTTGGACCATGACAAGCCACCATCCTTCATTTGTCTTATCTCATAACACTGCCCATGCCAAATCACAAATCAGAAATAACACAACTGAATGTTCATCTCAGCCTGTCTGTCAACAGTAAGCATGTGTGGTCTGCATTTTGTAAACGGGTGCTTCCTAAAACTATCTCTTGGAACTGAACGAAAGCAAACTTCAGATAAGCTAACATTTCTGTGATACTCTGTGTATCATACTGTATTTTTCCATTGTGAGGACTAAAAATTATTGTTGCTGTTAGAATTACAGTATGCAATAAAAAATGCTTTTATTTGTATCCCAAAGTGGCTCAGCTGGTAATATACTGTATTATGACCATAAATAACCCTTCCATCCTTGGCATCCATGCAAGAAATGTTCCTTCCATACACAATACAGAATTGTTTCATAGAGAACAGCATATTTTGAATGCAATACAGCATGTTACAAATGACAGGTTTATGACTCCTTGTTTCTTTTGATTTTATTTAACCTTTCTTTAACCAGCAAAACCCCATTGAGATTGAAATCTCTTCTGCAAGGGGGACCTGCAATGACAAAATGATTTTATCCTTTCATATTTTTTAAATATTTTTGATCGTTTAAATTAATCATAAATGTCCAAAAGGTCACATATTTGGAGACACACACAAAGGTGCAGCGTGCAGTGAAGTATATGGGGAATTAAGATTCACGTTTCAGAAGGCCCTACGAGCACATGCATGGTCATTATAAAAAGTCTGTAGGCTCCAGCAAGCAAGACCTCCATGCAGTCAACCCGTCCTGACCTTTGACCCACACCTTAATGCTAATGTTGTTTTTCGCACAAACCCGATTTGACAAGATCAGTGATCACAAAAATTGAGAAAACAGCTTTTTGAGATGAGAAAACTGTTTATTTGATCGCTTCTACATATCCTGGCTCTGCAATTCATTGGTTGTCTCCTGTAGGTTACATGAGTTTCTGGTCTGAATCTCAAAAACCATATATTCTACTCTGCTGAAACCTACACTAAAGCTAAACCTACAGAACCTTGAGAATATTTTCACTGCAGCATGTCCTTGTCATCCAAGACACTTGTAATACGTCATAAAAATTAAAATACTTCATTACTTTTTTCAGTGACGGAGGTTAGGCCTTGTGGAGTTTCCCTCTTTTTCTCCATGTGATTTATAGCAGGATGGAAAGATCACAGTGCTGTAATTGTTACCAATGCAGATGTCATCTGACCACACTGATAAGGCCACCCTGGTTCACGAAGGGGAAGCGGACACCGTTTGTTCTGTGACGCACAGGTGTCCGTATGCTCACTGTTACGTACCTGTGTCTGTTTACACGATGGCTGCATAGCGTGCGTAGCCAAGAGCATTTTCATTTGTTTGAACTGTTAGTCAGAAACAGGACATTCTTCCAGCGTATTTTCTCATTCAGGAGCAACAGTGCATTCTTCACTACTTTACACACACTCACAATCGGCAACAGCTGTTTGCTTATACACAAATTCAGTTTTTCACCCGACTATCTAAATCGTTTGCTAGTTTGTTAACAAATTTTATTTTCCATGTAGTTCACATAGCTAAATGACTAGCTATGTAGCTTGTGTTGTATGTATGGTAGAAAACAACCTGTTTCATTTATTCATTTATTTTTGCACAAATGTGAGGCAAAATATTTGCATATATTTTGCTCAGGCACAAAAGCTGTCATAATTGTTGCTCAATGACAATATTTCCCAAATTGGTGATTGTTTTTCATTATAGAAGCTTTACATAAAGATATAAATGACCAGGAACTACAAAATCACATTCAGTTCTTATAGGGAGCACATTTTATTTGTGCATTTCCTCATGAGTTTTCAGTGTAGCTGTCACAGTCCAGTTCTTCCAGTGCATTGTCACACTGTCAAAAGAATATGCCTTTCTCTGATTACTGTCACCATTACAGACAGGGCAACATTTTAATGGTGGTGCCAGTTTTTTTACACATATTCTGAAGATGTGTTCATACGCATAATTACTTGTAATAAATACCCGGCTAAATTAATTCCTTTTTTTCCTCAGAACACATTGTCATTTGAGACCGTCGTATTAAATGTCCATGTGCATGCCAAGTACCTGACGGTGAACCAATAAGAGACTGAAGCCATTATCAGTTTTATGTTCCTCCTTCGTTTTCTTTACGTTTCATTACCTCCGAACGCTGAAGTGCGGTCCTCGTGCACGCCGCCAGCCAGCCACACGGCAGTGCGCCGGACAGATGTTCTGGAAAGCACGCGTAATGTCCTTTCATCGCACTTCCTGTTCCTCTTCTTGCCTGCTCTTTTAAATGCTGCTGTTTGGACATCACCTTTTCCTGCGCTCAGGGCTCGGCTGAATTCCTCAGCTGGTTCGCGTGCCGCATGTCCGCTGTCGGCATGTGTTAGACAGTTTATTATGCAGCAGTAAACATGGCAACAAGATTATTAACTGCTGTTTTGCGTAGCTTGTCACATCAGCTCGACCTTTTGTCTGTTTTCTGTTTTCCGAGTCGTGAGAGGCCTTTTCGGTATTTATTTTACAGGCAAATTGTAGTCAGTGTTTATGGTGGAGTTGTGATTCACTGCACCGTTTTCTTCAACTGAAATAAATTTCATAGCAACAGTATATGCATGTGCATAATTTGTTGGTGTAAACTCGAAAAAACAGTTTTCAGTCTTACTAATTATCATTGTTATATAGAGAGAGATTAGTCTCAATAATATCTCAATAATGTCTTATTCTTTCAGAATAAGACAGCCAGCCAGCTGGAAGGCCATGTGGTATAATGGGTAAGAATCGTATCTTGTAACCTAAAGGTCACAGGTTCGATTCCTGGGTGGGACACTGCCGTTGTACCCTTGAGCAAGGTACTTAACTTGCAGTGCTTCAGTTTATATACAGCTGTATGAATGGATGCAATGTAAATGCAAAATAAATAAATAAATAAATAAAGTAGGGTAAGTCTCTCTGGATAAGAGCATCTGCTAAATGCCTGTAATGTAATGTATTTGCATGTGGATCAGTAGCTATTTGAGCGTGACTCGATAGCTATTTGAGTGTGGATTGGTAGCTATTTGAGTGTGGATTGGTAGCTATTTGAGTGTGGATTGGTAGCTATTTGAGTGTGGATTGGTAGCTATTTGAGTGTGGATTGGTAGCTATTTGAGTGTGGATTGGTAGCTATTTGAGTGTGGATTGGTAGCTATTTGAGTGTGGATCGGTAGCTATTTGGATCGTGGCACGGGAACAGTGAGAGGATGCATGTCATGTGATCCGCAAATGCAGATTCAAATCTTCACAAGCCATTTTTACATTTGAGAATGCATTATGCAAGAAATACAACATTATTGTTGTAAAACACATTTGCGACTGGTCTCTTATTTTTGGATCATGATACATACATGAGTCAATAATATTGCGACTGATCTCTTGATCAGCTTCACTTAATGCTCATTTCTAATCACTTTGTGGGGAAAACGTAAATAAATTTCAGTTTTCTTTCAAAATAGTATGGTCATTTCTAGCAGGCTCAACCTAATCAGCACATATGCGCAAATATAATACATATCATACTGTCACCATATTCTTCCAGGTTTCGTAGGATAAACAGCTGTACGTCTTCAAACACAAATCGCACGTTGTTTACAGTGAGTCGGTTCCACCCGCAGCCATTTTAAGCTACGCTGCAGCCGTTACTGTGAACCGACACACGTGCTTGTGCTTGGGCTCGCATGTTTTCAGGGGTGACCTTAAAACTGAAGCCTGTAAACATTCGCCAGGAAGCAGTTCAGGACGTCCTTCTGCAAATAAACATGGATTTGGATGTGCTGTGCTGTGCTGAGTCTGGTGTGTCCACCGCAAGCTCCCCTTGGGGTGTCATCAGCGTCACGCTCAGGGTGATTTCATTTGGCAAATGGGAGGGGGTCTGTCTGTCTGTCAGATCTTACTTCAAACCAAGCAGCCAAAACCGGGTTGCATAATTGACGCTCACTTCTCTGCCTTGTCGAGAGACATTGCTCACTAGCGCCAGTGCGGTTGGCTCCAGCACAGGTGTTTCAGCCACCCGTGTTAATGTAACTCAATAAAACAATGCTGTCAAAAAATAATTTTTTTCCACAAAATGTGGTCGCAATAGTCACCCCATATGTTGATTTGTTAAATTATCATGCTATTTGGACGGGACGGTAATATTTTGGTAATTTTTTGTGGTCAAATCAGGGAAGGTTGCGTCACTACCGAGTCACTGTATCTCACGCACTTAGTGGACGACTGGACTTCAAGTCCCTACTGCGCAGTCTCTGGCTCCAATTTGTACAACATGGTGACGCCCGCAAACTACACTTCCCAGGCTTCAAAACCCTTTTCCGAGTCAATAGGTGACATCACTGTGACGTCCATATTTTTCTACAGTCCATGCTTCAGACTTTATACCTCAGTGACAAAATGTGTAATACAATTAATGGGATTTTTGGTAAAAAAAACTAATCAATATTAGGTGCACTTGCATGGTATGCTTTCAAAGGTTACTTCAATTCAGTACCAAAGTTGCCAACATTATACAACCAAGACAATAACTAGAATTCTTTTTTCATTATTTTAATGCAAGTCAATTATATGTGACCTGGCCTGGACCAATTTCAGTGAATTTTGAATTTCAGTGAATTTTTTGCATACCCGTTTGTCATTCAGGTTCTTAAAAGCGCTATTAAATTGCTTGAATGTGTTATGGTTTCTACTGAGAGTCGAAAACACTAAAGCGGGTTATTGCAGGGATTCCATACAGTGGAAGGTCATCGCTGTAGCTCCACTGCACCACGTCCAATCTATCAGTGAGTCTGCCAAGTATGAACTGGCTAAATGAAATAAACACTGAGTTCTTTGTTAGATGCTGCATGTTCTTCCAGGACAAGAGGCCTTCTGAAAGAAAAGCCAAGAAGTCTTTAAGTCACTTTTGGAGTAAAATAACAGATCTCTCGTGGGAGCTGGTCTCTGTTCCAGCCTCGTGTTTCTGTTGCTCAAAATTCACTGATTTACACAGAAACACGCGCAGAGAAATATCAGAGGCAGCAACCACTATTTTGAAGTCACTGCGGCAAAAACATTCCTTGAAAGATGTTATTTTTTAATACCAGTGTAAGTGGCCAATTGAAATTATGTTGGAAACAGTATCACTTGTGTGTAACTACTCTATATATCCAGCCCTTTTAATCAAAGGAGCCGAAGTGGTAAAGACAGGCTTCAGGCCTGTCTTTGCAGAGCCTTGTGCCGATAGCATTTCCCGCTCTTACCCTGATCAAACTCCCAGCTGTACCCCGAAACAAAATGTCAACGCAAAATCGTTTTTCTGAAATAATCCATTTTCCAACTTCAAACTGAAGCAAGACCACGGCATTGCATTTACGTGAAGTTTTACGTAAGCTCGGGGAACAGTGCATGAAGGAGAATTTCACAGCAGTCTTCACAGTAACAGTGCCTGTGACAGAGCGTAATGTGTGTCTGAGGTGCCTGTGAAAGAGTTTAATGTTTGTCTGAGGTGCCTGTGAAAGAGAGTAATGTTTGTGTGAGGTGCCTGTGAAAGAGTTTAATGTTTGTCTGAGGTGCCTGTGACAGAGCGTAATGTGTGTCTGAGGTGCCTGTGACAGAGCGTAATGTGTGTCTGAGGTGCCTTGACAGACAGTAATCGTGTCTGAGTGCCCTGACAGCAGCAAATGTTTCTGAATAAAGTCCTGTCAAAGAGTTTAATTGTTGTCGTGAAGGTGCCTGGAAAGAGAGTAATGTTTGTCTGAGGTGCCTGTGAAAGAGAGTAATGTTGTGTGAGGTGCCTGTGAAAGAGTTTAATGTTTGTCTGAGGTGCCTGTGAAAGAGCTTAATGTTTGTGTGAGGTGCCTGTGAAAGAGATTAATGTTTGTCTGAGGTGCCTGTGAAAGAGAGTAATGTTTGTGTGAGGTGCCTGTGAAAGAGATTAATGTTTGTCTGAGGTGCCTGTGACAGAGCGTAATGTTTGTCTGAGGTGCCTGTGAAAGAGATTAATGTTTGTCTGAGGTGCCTGTGACAGGGGGTAATGTTTGGGTGAGGTGCCTGTGAAAGAGGGTAATGTTTGTCTGACAACGCATATCGTCATTACCTCATCATGCCATTGTTGACAGTTTTTGCTTTCTGGACAGTTGCATTGTTTATTTCACTGAGGGAGTATAATATTTCATATGATCAGCTGAGTTAATATAGCCCAAGCAGTGCAAGTAAAGAGGCCTTCTCACTGCAGCTGCCAAGGAGATATGCAATACTGGCAGTTTAGCCAGAAACAGGATGCGCTCAGTGGTTGCCTGATACAACGTTAATCAATCACTCCTGTGCCACCAGGTAGGACAGAAGGCTATTGAGAGAGTTTAGAGTGTTTTAAGAAACAGAATAATGTGGACGCACACAGCACAGCTACTTGGTGTATTTCTGAACTGATGAAATTTAGAGTTTGATTTTCGTCTTATATTAAATTATGTTATATTAATTTAGCAGATGATCTTATACAGAGCAACATAGCAGGGAATGTGAGTGAGAAACAGACCTGCCATACAGCACTCTCAGTGCCATACAGCAGTCTCAGAGTCATACCTCACTCTCAGTGTCATACAGCACTCTCACTGCCATACAGCACTCTCACGGCCATACATCACTCTCAGTACCATACAGCACTCTCAGTATCATACAGCACTCTCAGTGCCATACAGCACTCTCGCTGCCATACATCACTCTCAGTGTCATACAACACTCTCAGTGTCATACTGCACTCTCAGTGTCATACAGCACTCTCAGTGCCATACAGCACTCTCACGGCCATACATCACTCTCAGTACCATACAGCACTCTCAGTATCATACAGCACTCTCACTGCCATACAGCACTCTCAGTGCCATACATCACTCTCAGTACCATACAGCACTCTCAGTGCCATACAGCATTCTCAGAGCCATACAGCACTCTCAGTATCATACAGCACTCTCAGTGTCATATAGCACTCTCACTGCCATACAGCACTCTCGCTGCCATACATCACTCTCAATGCCAAACCTGCCATACATCACTCTCAGTACCATACAGCACTCTCAGTGTCATACTGCACTCTCAGTGTCATACAGCACTCTCAGTGCCATACAGCACTCTCACTGCCATACAGCACTCTCGCTGCCATACATCACTCTCAATGCCAAACCTGCCATACATCACTCTCAGTACCATACAGCACTCTCAGTGTCATACTGCACTCTCAGTGTCATACAGCACTCTCAGTGCCATACAGCACTCTCAGTGTCATGCAGCATTCTCAGAGCCATACAGCACTCTCAGTATCATACAGCACTCTCAGTGTCATATAGCACTCTCACTGCCATACAGCACTCTCGCTGCCATACATCACTCTCAATGCCAAACCTGCCATACATCACTCTCAGTACCATACAGCACTCTCAGTGACAAACAGCATTCTCAGTGTCATACAGCACTCTCACTGCCACACATCACTCTCAGTACCATACAGCACTCTCAGTGCCATACAGCACTCTCAGTGACATACAGCACTCTCAGTACCATACAGCACTCTCAGTGACATACAGCACTCTCAGTGTCATACAGCACTCTCACTGCCATACAGCACTCTCACGGCCATACATCACTCTCAGTATCATACAGCACTCTCAGTATCATACAGCACTCACAGTGCCATACAGCACTCTCAGTACCATACAGCACTCTCAGTATCATACAGCACTCACAGTGCCATACAGCACTCTCAGTACCATACAGCACTCTCACTGCCATACAGCACTCTCACTGCCATACAGCACTCTCACGGCCATACAGCACTCTCAGTACCATACAGCACTCTCAGTGCCATACAGCACTCTCAGTATCATACAGCACTCTCAGTGCCATACAGCACTCTCAGTATCATACAGCACTCTCAGTGTCATACAGCACTCTCAGTGACATACAGCACTCTCAGTGTCATACAGCACTCTCAGTATCATACAGCACTCTCAGTGTCATACTGCACTCTCAGTGACATACAGCACTCTCAGTGTCATACAGCACTCTCAGTATCATACAGCACTCTCACGGCCATACAGCACTCTCAGTGTCATACAACACTCTCAGTACCATACAGCACTCTCAGTATCATACAGCACTCTCAGTGTCATACAGCACTCTCAGTATCATACAGCACTCTCAGTGCCATACAGCACTCTCAGTGACATACAGCACTCTCAGTGCCATACAGCACTCTCAGTATCATACAGCACTCTCAGTGACATACAGCACTCTCAGTGTCATGCAGCACTCTCACGGCCATACATCACTCTCAGTACCATACAGCACTCTCACTGCCATACAGCACTCTCACGGCCATACATCACTCTCAGTATCATACAGCACTCTCAGTATCATACAGCACTCACAGTGCCATACAGCACTCTCACTGCCATACATCACTCTCAGTGCCATACAGCACTCTCAGTGCCATACAGCACTCTCACTGCCATACATCACTCTCACTGCCATACAGCACTCTCACGGCCATACAGCACTCTCAGTACCATACATCACTCTCAGTATCATACAGCACTCTCAGTGACATACAGCACTCTCAGTGCCATGCAGCACTCTCACGGCCATACAGCACTCTCAGTACCATACATCACTCTCAGTATCATACAGCACTCTCAGTGACATACAGCACTCTCAGTACCATACAGCACTCTCAGTGACATACAGCACTCTCAGTACCATACAACACTCTCAGTGACATACAGCACTCTCAGTGACATACAGCACTCTCAGTATCATACAGCACTCTCAGTGCCATACAGCACTCTCAGTATCATACAGCACTCTCAGTATCATACAGCACTCACAGTGCCATACAGCACTCTCACTGCCATACATCACTCTCACTGCCATACAGCACTCTCACGGCCATACAGCACTCTCAGTACCATACATCACTCTCAGTATCATACAGCACTCTCAGTGACATACAGCACTCTCAGTACCATACAGCACTCTCAGTGACATACAGCACTCTCAGTACCATACAACACTCTCAGTGACATACAGCACTCTCAGTGACATACAGCACTCTCAGTATCATACAGCACTCTCAGTGTCATGCAGCATTCTCAGAGCCATACAGCACTCTCAGTATCATACAGCACTCTCAGTGCCAGACTTGCCATACAACACTGTCAGACTCGATGACAGACATTTAATGTCCCTAAAGCACAACTGCATATTAACTAGAACTAAAATAACTTGCAAATAAAAACATTTTAATTCAGAAATATGGAAATTGTATACATTACATTACATTACATTACAGGCATTTAGCAGACGCTCTTATCCAGAGCGACGTACAACAAGTGCATTGGTTCACGGTGTAGAGGTGCAAAAGAAACTGAAGACCTATTGAAATATAATGTATGAAGATAGTGCCCATCATAATACTGGCAAATATATCATATTGCATTATACTGCTGCCAAATATATTAATCACTAAATATATAAATATATGTAATTCTAAATATATTTGGCCACTATCTTCGTGAAAAACAGAATTTCACCACAAAAAGGGTCTTTTGAGTAATGGTAATAGACAGTCAATGGATCTCATATTTTCGATTGTGTTATGCAAAAAAATTAATTATATCAGCAACTTTTATTTTTTTACATTTAAGCTCTCCAAAAGCTTTCTCTTGCCCTGCATATAAACTATTAGCGCTAACATCCTTAGCACTTCAGGCCTGGAGATGGAAAGTGATAATGTAATTAGAAGCCATGAACGGCACTGAGATGTGTGCTGAATTTTGACTGTCGGGCTGATCGCAGAGCGTGTTGTGACCTGTGTGAAGCGGAAGAGCTCAGGTGTACCTGGCAGTGCGGGAGAGCAGAACCGGAGGGCCGGGTTCTGAGGCAGGAATGTGCGGAGTACTCCGGGACACGTCTGCAACGTCCCTGCGCATCCCACTCTGTCTGCCGGTTCACTTTCCGCTCCCACACACGCCTGCCACGAGTGAGAGTGGCTGCGCTTTCATGAAGAAAGGACTCAAAAAAAAGCGTCCAATTATAAAAACGTCCAACAAAGGTGAGCCACAACATGAATATGTCCGCACCTTTGAATTTTTAATATGCCTTTCTTTTATCATATTGTACAGAGAAAATGATTAAATATGATATGCCTTCAATAGTGTGTTTTGAGGTCCTCTTTAAAAATCTCTCAGTTCAGTTCAGTTCAGTTCAATTCGCTTTATTGGCATGACAAATTTGTACATTTGTATTGCCAAAACTTGGTAGATACATGGCAAAAAAAAAAAAAAACAATAGAAGTAACAATAAATAGTAACAATAACTAACAGTAAAAAGTTGTAATAACAATAACAATAAAAATAAATCAGCATAATATAAGAACAGTAACAGACGTATTTCTGCGTGTGAGCGCGTGTATGTGTGCGTGTGTAAATGTTTGTGTATAGGTAAATAGGTGTGATGTTGTGGTTGTATTCCATGACTTGCTGTCCCTCAGACTGTGGGTCTGACCCTCTCTCTCTCTCTCTCTCTCTCTCTCTGTTTACCCCCCCCTCTCTCTCTCTCTCTCTCTCTCTCTCTCAGTGGGTTTTATCTCACTGTAGCAAGATTTTTGGAAAATGACCCCATGCATAAATAACTAGTTTAATTTCCATAGAAGGGTGATTGAGTATGTGAGGGTTGCTGGAGATTGCTTGTGCAGGCTTTGCAGCTTGGCACAACAATACCACTGTGTTTAGAAAATGTATTACAGGAGAAACAACAAAAATGACAAACGATTATAAATAAAGACATTATTAAATTAATAATATGCTTTTTGCAGCATGTGGGGGGTTTACATTTTATGATGATTTGGCAAAAGCTGTAGATTCAATTGTTATTGTAGCACAGACACAGAAACAATATAAATATTAAGTCCGGAAGTGAAGAACTTGTGAAGATGAGTACAAGGGCAGAAACAGCATTGTTCTTTTCTTCATACGCTCGCAAAATCAGACCACTAATTTCTGTGCATCGTGGTACCTTATATTAGTGCTCGCTAAGTGGATGCTGTCTATGCATATAACCAAACTCTGAATGATTGCGGAATTTTAATTCATTTTGATCCTTGAAAATCACTGAAATCTTTCAACAAAAGATACTTACAGTGCACTTTATTCTGGGCTTATCCTTCCAGGGTTACACACATTCTGCGATGGCTTACTGCAGTACATCTTTCATTCAGACCTTTATTACTTTAAACACAAGAGCTTCTCACTTCAGCTTATTCCTTTATTTTCATTCATCCACTCACAATATACATTTTTAAGATCTGTTACTAATATTTCTCTTAAGTCTCGAATAACAACTCAGCGAGCGACGTTAGATTTGTTAGAGCTTTCTGACAGACCCTTAGGCCATCACACACACACACTCTCAGACACACACACATACGCACACCCTCACTGTCACACACACACACTCACACTCACTCTCAGGCACACACACATAGTCTCACGCACACACACATACACACACGCACACACACGCACACAATTAACACTCACAGACCGCACTCCCACAGCCAGCCATGTTAATGCTTCACTGACAGCATAATCTTCACTGCAGGCCTCTGGCCTTGGAAGGCGTGGATTAACATCCATTTTGGAGCTTCATTTCCATCCCGCACAGCCATCTGTCACTGTCGTCCTGCTCCAGGCTGTTCGCCAGGGCAGCCAGAGCACCCAGGGCTGGCCCGGTTACCTGCCAGGGCGACATCCATCCCCATCTAACCGCTACGAGGAAAATCACTGTGAGCGAGGGGGGGGTTTAGGGCTGGGGGGTTTTGGACACTGCTGTCTCCCCTCACCCGATGTTCCCTCCAGTGTTCCCATGGTTTCAGCTGTTTAAGACAAGCTCCTCCACACCCCCTCAAGGGAATTCAGCCGGCTTGAGCCAAACACTCATCCAGGTAGCTGTCTGTTATATTTCTAGATTGCAGATGTTTAAAGGCACTTCTGAGAGAGGATGTCAGGAGGAGACGCAGACCCTGGTGTAAATGGGCTGCAGACCCACTGTCCCCACCGGTAATCTCAACGCAATTATGCTGGTTTGTAACGGACCTCTATTCATCCGTCCTCAACTTTAACTGAAATCAACGCGAACCTAACTCTTCTGCACTTCACAAAGCACAAGGTTGTTGAGTTCACTTTGCTGATTGTCAAAAGCTCTCTGAACTCTTTTTGGGAATAACGAGGGTTAACGCCTGCTTTTTAATTAGCTGTGAGTCCGAGGTTATGGACAGGGCCTCGCGTGTAAATAACAACGCGCAGCTGGACGCTGGCTTTTCCGCAGACGCAGGGGCTCCCTGCATGTTTGCAGAGCTTTATTTGGGGGGTGTGGAGGCGAGGGGCGCAGGCCCCGGCTCAGGACCGTCCCGGTTCCCCTTCCACTCTGAGGCTGTGAGCAGGAGGACCTCCGAGGGGGTGTTATTTTAGGAGAAACTGATCCCTTCCGCTGATTACCATCTCCACAGAGGAGAGGCTTTGTCGTCCCTCAGAATCCCCGACGGGCCGGTCCGGAATCTTCTCAGGCCAGCGTTGCAGCCCATTTCCAGATTTTCCTTTTTTATTATGACTTCTCCTTTTTTGTGGTTTCATGGTGGCGGTTCTCCAGAGGGCTGGCTGTGTTGTGTACGCACAACGTCGTAAATATTGCTCTCAGTGCAAACCTGGCAACACCATCTCATATCACGAAAGTTTGTGATACTTGTAGCTTTATGGTATCACAGTGATTATGGTTTTGCACTCATACAGACAGCTTTGAAAAATGCCGAAGCTATGGAATTAAGCTACAGTACATATCTTCACAAGGATTGAGCACAACTTTTATTGCTGTTGTTCATAATAATAACTGAGTACCTGCTTACTTTTTTCCTTTTTTTTTCTTTTTAGCCAGTTTTTACTTTTTACCCACTGTGACTAGCGCAAGATCCATTCTGATCCTGTTTCCATGCGATCCATTTATGCCAGTACCTGGGAATCAAACCCGCAGCTGTGGAATCACAAGCACACTCTTCCCCATTACGCTGGCTTACCACCGTTAGTCAGTATGCCTCTAATCCAGGCTACTCTTTAATTTTCACTCATACAATAACTTAACATCAAACACTGAAACGAATTCGATCGATAAGCGATTACGGAAACACGATTACTCAATTGCCAAGTGATCTGATTAAGTGAATAGTCAATCAGCTCTTGTGCTGGGAGCACTTAGCCATGCCTCCCAGAAGAACAGCTGTATTGACTGAATCTGAGGTAATGAATACTAAACAACTGTAAAACAACAGTGATCAAAAGTGCAGTTAAATTGAATTTAAAAGCCATTATTCCATGGATGCTTCCATCATCTATACATCTGTGAGTCCAAACAATGAAAGCCAAATCATTTTGACTAAATGGCTATATTGAGTTTAGAGAGCTTGTTCTTTCGTTTACGTTCTAATAAATTTTAATGTCCTTTCCGTCACAGCCTATTATGACATTAATGCATTGCAATGCCATGCGTTTACTGCAGGTGCCACACGCGTGCATAGAAACGACTGGCATTGACTGAGCCGATGCTCCTCAGAGCTGACACACAGAAATACTGCCAATACTTTTCATTGGCCAGGTACACTTCCATGGTTCCTTTTCACAATTGGGGAGGGTCTCTTTTATTCACTGCTGTCCATGAATAGCATACCGTATAAGACTGCATCAACGTCGTGGTATCTTTGCAAATTCACCGAGATCTTTGGAGAAAACGAATGGCTTCTCGAGACTGTGTGGCTGTGACACACAGAAGGAGCTACCAGAGCTGTCAATCATCTTAATTATTTTCAGCCTTGCCTGTCTGGAGGAACAGCCTGGCGGATCTCACTGTCACCCCCATCCCTAACCCCCCCCCCCAGGCAGCTGCCACGCTGTGATCGCAACTACGCTAGGAAGGGCCCTGAAGTCAAACTTTTTAACACACAAGTCTGGAGCCGCATCTTGTGACGCTTTCTAATACAAAGCTTTAGGGCAAAGAAACGGAAGCAGAGTGTGGTGTGGTGCTAATGGCGTTAGCGCTGCCCTCTGTGATGCAGTGTGTGGTGTGGCGCTAATGGCGTTAGCGCTGCTCTCTGTGATGCAGTGTGTGGTGTGGCGCTAATGGCGTTAGCGCTGCCCTCTGTGATGCAGTGTGTGGTGTGGTGCTAATGGCGTTAGCGCTGCTCTCTGTGATGCAGTGTGTGGTGTGGTGCTAATGGCGTTAGCGCTGCTCTCTGTGATGCAGTGTGTGGTGTGGTGCTAATGGCGTTAGCGCTGCTCTCTGTGATGCAGTGTGTGGTGTGGCGCTAATGGCGTTAGCGCTGCCCTCTGTGATGCAGTGTGTGGTGTGGCGCTAATGGCGTTAGCGCTGCCCTCTGTGATGCAGAGTGTGCCGTGGCGCTAATCACATTAGCGTTGCTCTCTGTGATGCAGAGTGTGGTGTGGCGCTAATGGCGTTAGCGCTGCTCTCTGTGATGCAGTGTGTGGTGTGGCGCTAATGGCGTTAGCGCTGCTCTCTGTGATGCAGAGTGTGGTGTGGCGCTAATGGCGTTAGCGCTGCTCTCTTTGATGCAGAGTGTGGTGTTGCGATAATGCCGTTAGCGCTGCCTTCTGTAAAACTGCCATGTTATCTCAATGTTACCATGCTGTAACATCCATTCAGGCCTGAAAGTGTTAAATGAAGTGAGGATGAATAATTGGCATTTAAAAATAATTAACTATCTGTGTCGCAGAGCGCCGGCGGCGGGGTTGTGTGGGGGCGCCATCACAGCTCTCCCGTGATTGGACCACAGCAGAGCCGAGTGCTGTTTTATATAAGCTATTGCGCAAATGAGGTCTGATTGAATTCCTCCACAGAGAGAAGCCATATATAAGCGCTCTGCCAATACAGTTTGCCTGGGGATTGTTGCTCGGGCACAGTACATGCTTTTATTCTTCATAATCTCGTGAGAAATATAGTGATCTTACTGTACCAGGAACTCCGCTCACAAAGTGTATTTCATACTTAGGGCTATCGCTAACATTTTTCAAGATTTTCTGTCAAGTTTCTCTCTCTCTCTCTCTCTCTCTCGCTTTCCCTCTCTCTCACTCTCTTTCTCGCTTTCCCTCTCTCTCGCTCTCTCTCTCTCGCTTTCCCTCTCTCTCACTCTCTTTCTCGCTTTCCCTCTCTCTTGCTCTCTCTCTTGCTTTCCCTCTCTCTCTCCTGTCTCTCTCTCTCTTGCTCTCTCTCACTTTCCCTCTCTCTCTCCTCTCTCTCTATCTCTCTCTCTCTCTCTCTCTCAGCTGGCCCAGATATGTGGCTGGAAGGCTCTATTGATATTTAACCGTCTCTCTGTCTTGGATCATATGATGTTCTTATGTTACTTTGTAATATTTTGCACATGGGTCAGGGCAGAGATCCAAACACTGAGCTGAATAGGGGTTTTGTCTGCTAGAGGACCTCTGAACAAGCACACTGCGCTTTCTGCTGCAACAGCGCTGTTGACATGTCCTAGAGGGGGTCTTAACATGCCCTAGAGGGGGTCCTGCCCAATGCATTCCCCTTGGCAGCTCCTGCCTTATTTCATTGGACTAATAATCAAGGTGAGGGCAGTGGGTTCTGCGCTAGACTGTATTAAAAAATCATGCAGCTCTCCTCACTTCTTCCCTTTGCCGCCATCTCTAGATTTGTCTCCCATTGCTGAAGAGTGTATGAATCTCCCTCCCCCTCTTTTCATATATATATATGGGGGGGTGGATTCTTTGGTCATCAACTGTAGAGGTCCTCCTTGGCCTACCAGGCCCTTTGTTATTACTGAGCTCACCAGTGCTCACACTGAGCTCACTCTTTCTTCTTAATGACGCTCAGAACAGTTGATTTTGGAAAGCCTAAGGTTTGGCCTATGTCTATGTTTTTTCATATTTCTCAGCCTTGTAATGGCTTCCTTGACTTTCATTGGCACAACTTTGGTCCTCATGCTAACAAATGCCAACAACAGACTCCAAAAGCAATCAACAGCCTAGAATCAAGACTTGATACAGAAAGCTCTCTTATACTTGTAGAGTACAGTAAAGAAGCAATTGAACACACCTGACCAATCAGAAACACCTGTGAAGCCATTCGTCCCAAATATTATGTATAAAAAGTGCTGTTATTTTTACATGCTGAAACAAATATGCCTTAAAATGTATTTTAATAAAAGCTGAGAATCTGCAACTTTTAAGCACATGATTGTTTGATGAAAAATTTGCAATAACATTTATTGTTGTTTTTTGGGCTGGCCAATTGACATTTTAGGATTTGCAATAGAAGCAATAGTTGAAATAATCCATGCTTAAAAGTGTCAGAATGTCAGTTCTTTTAATTTGAAGGTTCGTATTTTTATAGCTGTTTATATCTCTTTATGTGAAGCACTCCCGCATCCATGAAGGACTTTTTGGAAAACGTTTACTTTCCCCTAAATTTCGGGAACATGTCAAGCTACCTTACAGCTCAATGATCACACTGCATTCACTTTGCTATTTAAACCTTTGTTTACAGAGGGAAGGATTTATGAAAAACACTTAATGCTAACTGCAAGTGCAGCACCATTACAGAGCCAGCTGTTATAGGATTACATGTGAACTGAACACCTGTGTGTGTGTGTGTGTGTGTGGGATGTCACTTATTTTGAATAATGTATTTCTCTATAAAAATATGCATATACATGCATCAATATAATGCTATAGGGGTACACCCTACAAGTGAAAAATTTTAGCTCATCCTAAATCAAAGACTTGTCTTAACCTTTTCTCAAATTCCTGAACGCAACTGTAAGCTTGTCTCGACCCTAAGACTTATTGTTTTCCTAACTCTAACCCTTGCCCAAACCTAATTTGAGCCATAAAACATAAATGTAGTCATAGGCATTTCTGTAAACGTCTGATAACTCGTTTAAAATTGATGAAGAACAATCTAAATATCGTGAATTCTATATGAGAAATGCAACAAAAAGGTGGATGTCATTTATTTAGAAAAATGTATTTGTCTGAAAAAATATGCATCTACATATATGAATACAATGCAATAGGGGAACATCCTTCCCGGGGAAAATTTTTGCTCATCCTAAGACTAATCAAAGATTTAGGCTTGTCCTAACCTTTTCTCAAGCTCTTGAATACAACCGTAAACTTATCTCAACCCTAAAACTCCAAATTCTAACAGAGAATTTCAACGCAGCGTATGTGTTGCATACTCTCACATGGCTCTTAAACTTTGCTTCCACGTCTGTGTTTACTCTGCGTAAGATACTAACAGCAGCCGTTATGGTTGTGAGGCAGATAGTCATAGGGCTGGCTTAGACGATTTAGGCAATAAAGCCGATATCTACTGAGAGCAGCGGCAGTAAATAACTGGCGCACATCAGCGATGATGGGAACGAGGGCGAGCGGTACACCTAGCTGCCTCGTACATCATGCCCATTGCCTACTGAAAACGGTTGTCAGCTCATAAACGGAGGCGTTTTATGCATCCAAATTGCTCTCGTGTTTATAGCTTAGCGATAGCATTGAGCGGTGGCAGCCATTACACTCGCGATGATTAATGTTCGAGCTGCCATTACCTGAAAGACAACGCCTTACAGTGCCCACAGGTGATCACCTTGTTTTATGTGGCAATGAACTGCTCCCCTGAGAACAGAAATAACAGATGTATTGAGGTTTTACTGCTTATTGCCTCCAAGAAAGTTGTTAAGTTAAATGTGAAGTTAAAATGCAACGATATGTGGGTTTGGCAGTTGGTTATTTATCATATTTCAGCAGGACCAATGTGCAGAGTGGTAAGAATGTTATTGTTTTCGATATGGGCGTGGGGGAACTCATTGTACAAATATTTATCCATAACGCATGACAAATACCTTCTACTGTTGCATTTACGTAATGTGAATGTGCTTGATAATTGAATCTGGAGTGAAGCCTGGTTTAATTAGGCCACAAGCTGACTGGGTGTTAACCCTGAGGTGGAGACATGCTGCCTGCTCAGGAGAATTACATAAATGTAAAGGTGACCAAGTGGAGAATTGTGTAAAAAAAAAAAAAGGTAAATTGTTCAAGGGTTACACAGAAGCGATTTCCACTTTTCCATTTCAAACACACTGCTGAAGTGGTGATGTTTAAGGGTGGTCTCCTTGGCTTCCATCTTGAGGGGTGTCAATATGGTTGAAAATGTGCGTCACTTAGCTTTGAGAAAACACAGTGATTCTAAAGCAGTTGTGTCTTTACCATCGCGGCTCACTAACAAAATGTGTGTAATGAGTGATTTAAATGCCCCAGCACCTTTGTCTGTGATATGATTATTGCTATCCCTTCATGGTAATTACCACCGTCGCAATTCATTTCTTTAAGTGTTTTTTTAACAGTGCTACACTTGATTAGAAAAAAGCCACTGATGCATTCCTTTAAAAGCTCGTAAATTCATTCTTCCTGTATGAAGTCTGCAAAATAACATTACTGAGAGAATGGAACTCTGACAAGGGGCCACTTATATCTACATGCAAGCAAGCTCAGTAACCATGTGGTGGTTATCCTCTCTCCCTCTCTTTCCTCCCCAGCATGGTTCAGTTGTGTCTCTGCCGTTTGTGGTAATGTAATAACATACATTTTAATGAGTCAGTATCTTACAGATTGAAAACAAGCATATTTCTGTGATCCAGAAAACCCGAAATTCTGAGTTTAAAATGCCAGCACAGTTTGAAAAACATGTTCTTGGCAGCATTTAAATTCAGGTATGAAAATTTTCTCAGAAAATTATCTGCTTTGATTGCTGATGCTTTTTCCATCAGCTGGAATGAGAAACCAATGATGACTGTTTCAAGATTAAAATTACCCCAGATTCAACAACATTTATTTGACGCATCCACAGATGTGTACGTGAAATACAGAGATCTTCTGTTCAGGGATAGTTTTCCTTTGCATTGATTTGCTTACGTTTCTGATTGGCCCAGACAATTTTGAGTGTGGTGAAGGATATTATCAATATTTCCAGAGGTTTCTGATGGCCTGTCAGTTTTATAATGCAGGAATTCAGGGGAATGCCCATAACATAAGTAGGCAATCTTGTACAGCTGGAAATAAACTGGAGTTACTTGAAGTGTATTTTTTCAATCTTTGGACCACAAACCTCCAAATGCCCTAGAACTGCCCCTGCAAAACAGGTAGTGCATCAGAAAGCTCTCTAATATCTATGGTATCCTTCATCCCTCATAAAAACATTGAAAACATACACTTAAATGGAATAATAACTTGAATAGTCCCTTCAAATCTAGGCTGGGCTCACTTGGCAGCTCGAAAGGGTATCACTTTCTGTGAGCTAAATACATATTGTTATGTGATCAGAGTAAAATTGTTTAACTTCATCAATCCATCTGTGTCCTTTCCTGTCTTATTCTTGAAACAAGTCCTCACTTAAATCTGTCAACATGGAATAGTCAAGCTCTGCTGCCAGGCCAATTGTCTAATTGTTTCCACATATGATAAGGCCTTGGGAAAGTTTTGTTGCTACTGATCAAAATAATGATTTGCCGAGAGATATTTGCCTTATAATTTCTTCAGTATGAATGACACACACGGAGAGGCAATTAAAATTGTTCCCCATGTGCGAAGAGAAGCTGTCAGAATCAGCACTGGCAGCGGAGGTCAGTGTCTCCACAAGCCCACACAGCTAGCCAGCCCGGCCGTCTAAAATCCGAGGACACGCCGCGTCAAACGGCACGCCGCGCAAAGCTCAGAGCGAAGCTGCTGGGTTTCAGCGGTGCCAAGTCCAGACTAATCATTTCCAACACTTTGCCACGGCAACACGCGGTCTGGCAGCGCTGGTGTGGTCTGGGTATGCTAGCGCGGTTTTCATCCTGCCAATAAAATATCTAATCCATCAAGAGGGAGCTTTCTTTCATCTGGTAGTTTCTTCCCTTGTGACACGCGTTTCTAATAAACAAAATGTCGTTATGGAAGAAGCGTACTGAAGAACAATGTGGGAAAGGGTTAGTTTGTACTGGCGATCAGCTTATAGCTTGGCAACGTGGCACCTGTTGACCTTGGAGGACCCAAGTTAAATTAACTAAGCATCATACAAACATTCTATCAGACATAATCTCCAGTTCTGTTCAGTTATTCCGATGGCTAGTGTGTAAAACCATAAATAAATAAATAATATCATTATTATTATTGACAGATGCTATAAATGTAAATACATTCTTGTTTTTTTATTATGTGAATTTTTAATATTAGAATGAAAGATTTTATTAATTGCTTACGTTTTCTAAGCAAAGTTTAATCGGTCATTTGTATGTACCTATTGTCACACTACCGTCACAGCAGCAGGCTGTCTTCGCACGTGTGGCACCGATGGCGTTAATATGCCCTACTATGGCTCCGCCTTTATGTTAATTTCAATGTGCTGTTGTAGGTTGTGACTGAAGACACAACGCAATGTGGAGTAAACGGCTCATGGTCGCTTATTTTGAGAGGGGTGCTCTCTGTATCTCTGCGTGTGAAAGACCGAATGTGCGACATGTAGGCGAGGAATTATGCTTCATAGCCGGACTCAGAATAATAGTATTATTATTTAAAAAATAGCGGAGAAGAGCTCACCTTGAATCGTGTAATGGGAGGTCAGATAACTCGAAATACCTTGTACGGTAAGACAAAACGCTAAGCATGTTTCAGACGGAAATAAATTCTGTTATTTGCATAGCACAGTGTTAATACCCTCTGTAATCAATGCATTGTTGTGAAAGCGTATGTTACAGCCGTATATATATCATGCAACTTAAAATGTTGTTATAAAAGTGTCTCAAAGCGTATCTGTCATTTTGCTTTTTATAGTCTTTCATAGTAATGCTAGTATAATAATACCCTTATATACCCTAACTCCAGCCAGTGTTGTATCTGTACGTGGGTTATATCTTGATTAGTTAAATATTCAAATGTATACTTTATGCCAGACTACTAGAGGATGCTGGTGAATTTATGTCAGCTGTTATCGCGCTACCAAATTGCGAGGGTTCTCTGTAGAAAATATTTTAATAATATTCTTCTATTTATGTTTTAATGAGTGTGTGTGAGAGTGTGCGTGCGTGCGTCCGTGCGTTTATGCGGGGGTGAAGGGTGGTTTCTATTTGGTCCTGCTCGTTATACTTCTATTTATTGCGGGATGTCGATTTTAGAAACATAGTCTGTTTTCGGTTGTATTTATTTATTTATTTATTTATTTATTTAATATCTATTTAACTATAGATTTTACGGAGGGGTAATTGACATTCAACATCATCAACTGTAACAACTTAAAAGAATAGGCTATATGTTGTGGATATGTTGCCCAGAATATTGTGTGTGTGTGTGTGGGGGGTGGGGGGGGGGTAGGTTTAGATAACCTATCTCTGTAACGTTGTAGTTGGCCTGCCATAAAAACTGACGTTTTTCTGGAATTCCCATAACTTCCCGTCACGTTCTTTTCAATAACTTTACGTTTCGTTTTGAGAATATCTGGGAAACCAAACCAGATTTCTTTTCTCTCTACAATGGTTGTCCCCTAATTTATGTTCATATATACAGTAGCTTCATCTGTTTTTTATTTTTAAGTTATCGTTAGTTTGCATTTTCTTTAAAATATATTTCAGACCTTCCAGAAAACACATTCGGACACTCTCTAAATGTTAGTAACAATGAAATATTTCTGTAATGATTCACGCAGACAAATTAATTTAATATTTTGTATGTTAAAAAATCTGATATATTTGGTCTCCTATTATTTTACAGGCAGCATGAAGTGGAATGAATTGTACATTAGCAAAAAATATAAAACAGCCTCTCCAACAAATAAAAGTCCTTGAATACATTCCAAAGACACATGTCAGTGTGAGCTCATGGAGTACGCTGTAATAATTGATCTGATACAACAATTAAGGATGTGTGTGTGTGTGTTTGTGAGAGAGGGGGGAGCACTGCAGCACCCCAGGCTTTGGGTGTGTACTTCGACTTTGGGGCATCAGTTGAAGTTTGATATGTCTTCGGAGTCAATCAAACCAGATGTCTTTCATTGTTAATGAAAATGACGTTGAGCATTTTTGACCTTCTCCTGACTGTGGAACTACTTCCTCATTGTTGATCAATCAGCACAGCGCTGTCCAATATCCCAGCATGCTGAGGTCACACATATTGGCATGCAGAGGGACAAGTTTTTAAACCATTTACATTTTCATTGATGAAATGTGAGTTTTGTAACGTCATGGCATCGCATCATTCTGGGTTTCAGTTTTAATACATTCAGAATTGAAAGCTCATGGCAACCAGGGAGAGTAAATGCTTCTGTTATCGATTGCTGTGCCTGGATGGGTTTGGGCCACTTTAATCATACACATTTAATTAATACAGAGCAAATTGTGTGAGTGTCACTGGTTTTGTTGAGTTTGCTGGTCAGTTTTAAAAGTGTATGGGTTAAACCAGCATGACAACACGTTATGCTGTCTTGATATAGGCTACTATATCTTAATACAATATGTCTTAGGGCCTATGTGACCTATGTAACAAAGCCGTTGACGAGAATTTTTCTTGGTGGTTTTGCACGTTCTTTGTTAAGCACCAGGTCCTGTATTGTTGCAGAGAATAGTATGGGTTGTGCTGGGTCGTGCAGCATCATCTGAGTCCAGTCCTCACTTTACTTCACATACTGTGTATTACCTGAAGCCATCTCACGTCAATTCACCACATTTATTGTGACAGTGCATTTAAATCGCAAACATACTTGCTATGTAATTCCCCTCAGCACACATCAGTGTACAGCGGAGGACTGCGTATGACTGAGGTTTATGTGCGTTACCCGAACAGGCCTGTCCCGTAGCTCTCTGTGGCGCTCGGGTCCTCCTGTCTCTGTGTACCGTCGTACTCCGAGTCATATTGGCCACCACCGAAGGAGTTCAGCTTCATTTCATCATGAATGACTGAGAGACATTTTAAGGGCCTGACATCGAAACACTCATCAGCGTTCGTTGTCACCCTAGCCGGGCCTAACGATGACTCGACTGGCCTGGTGTGTCACACGAGTGGGGAGGGAGGGGGGACGGGGTGAGGAACTGCCCCAGATTATCAGGCCAAACCTGGCGGCAGTTCATCGCGCACAGCTTTGTGTGGATGCACGTTCACTCCTGGGGGGTTTGGGGGGTGGGCAGGTAAAGCTGAATGGGACCTGCTTCTTGGGGCTGTGTATGTCAGTTGAAAAGGACGGGCTTCTTTAGGGAAATTGTTTACCCTGTCCACCCTGCAGGCAGCTCTTTAACCGCGCGGTAAGACAGTGAGATACTGCTGCAGCAGAGGCCTGTATTCAGTGCACATCTGTTCATAAGTTTGACTCAGAACACGGTGGCACAGTGGTTAGCACTGTTGCCTCACAGCAAGAAGGTCGTGGGTTCGAACCTCGGCTTGGGGCCTTTCTGTGCGGAGTTTGCATGTTCTCCCCGTGTTCGCGTGGGTTTACTCCGGGTACTCCGGTTTCCTCCCACACTCAAAGACATGCATGTCAGGCGCGCTCCTGCGGTTGCCCTTGACCAAGGCACTGGCCTCAGAACTGGAGTTGGTCCCCGGGCGCTGCACTGTGGCTGCCCACTGCTCCTAGGTAACTAGGATGGGTCAAATGCAGAGGAAAAATTACCCCACGGGGTTCAATAAAGGGTATCTTATCTTATCTTAGAGGTGAACCTCAAGTGTTGCTCTTTCTTCGCTAACCCAGTTTGCCATGTTACCTTTAGAGATCGCTGAACTCGCCAAACCATGTGAAGAAAGAAAATTATTTTAATTGTTGGTCAAAGTTACGGACTAGTTTTTCATTGAACCACGGCCAAATAATTCAGGAAATAAAGTCAGGAAACTGAACACATGAAGCTATGAAATACAAAGAAGTGAATACTCAACAAGTGTAAAGGATAGCCTAATGGCAGCTAGTCTGATTCTAAACCAACTGAAGTAAAGTATGGCAATAAAATGCCACCGGTGGAAAATTAGATTCATCATTCAGAATGTACTGGCCCTCTGTTGGGACTCATTTTTTATTATTTATTACTGCATGGCTGTGGGTTTGAGAATAGGGTCATTTTTAAGGCTGAATATTGGACTGATCAGCAAGCTTTAGCTGGGATTAGATCAACATTCAGCATCACAAGATTAATTTACCAAACTGAGTTTATGAAGATAAAGTACAATTGTGTGTACCTACGAGTCAAAGTTGTTTGAATACATTTATCTGTCTTGGTCTTCAGAGTGGCAGTCCTGTCTGCTCTCTGTGCTGTATGGTCTCAGTCCTGTATGGTCTCAGTCCTGTCTGGTCTCAGTCCTGTATGGTCTCAGTCCTGTCTGGTCTCAGTCCTGTCTGCTCTCATCCTGTGGTCTCAGTCCTGTTTGGTCTCTGTGCTGTCTGCTCTCAGTCCTGTGGTCTCAGTCCTGTCTGGTCTCTGTGCTGTCTGCTCTCAGTCCTGTCTGGTCTCTGTGCTGTCTGCTCTCAGTCCTGTGGTCTCAGTCCTGTTTGGTCTCTGTGCTGTCTGCTTTCAGTCCTGTGGTCTCAGTCCTGTCTGGTCTCTGTGCTGTCTGCTCTCAGTCCTGTGGTCTCAGTCCTGTCTGGTCTCTGTGCTGTCTGCTCTCAGTCCTGTGGTCTCAGTCCTGTCTGGTCTCTGTGCTGTCTGCTCTCATCCTGTGGTCTCAGTCCTGTCTGGTCTCTGTGCTGTCTGCTCTCAGTCCTGTGGTCTCAGTCCTGTCTGCTCTCAGTCCTGTATGGTCTCAGTCCTGTATGGTCTTGGTCTCAGTCCTGTCTGGTCTCATTCCTGTATGGTCTCAGTCCTGCCTGCTCTCATCTCCTGTCTTTGCAACATTCATCAAATTTTGCAGCAAATCTATTTTGTTCTGATACAAAGTATTGTGGAAATGTGAATCTCTGCTGCAAGAAAGTAGATTTTTTTTATGAGGCCATACCACCACGCACTCTGCTCCTGCCGACTGGCTGAAACTAAGCAAGTGTGGGCTTGGTTAGTACTTGGATGGGAGACCACCAGGGAATACTGAGTTGCTGCGGTAAGTGGTGGGCCAGCAGGGGGAAATCTTCCCTCTGGTCAAATAAATTCCAATGCCCCAGTGCAGTGATGGGGACACTGTGCTGTAGGAGATGCCGTCTTTCGGATGAGATGTTAAACCAAGGTCCTGACCCACTGCGGGCATTAAAAATCCCATGACACTTATCGCAAAGAGTAGGGGGTTCCCCGGTGTCCTGGCTAAAATCCCAGGTCTGGCTCTCACAAAAAAACTTGCCACCTAATCATCCCCTGATTTAATTGGCTAAAAAATGTTCTCTCCCTCCAGTGGAGCTGCTCAGTGGCCAACAATAGAGGATTGTGGTTGTACTGGACAGCTTCCAGGTGTGAATGTGCATGAGTGTGAAGCAGGGCGTTGCTGCAAAATAGCATCCGTGCTCAGCGAACCTACCCTGGGTAAATAAAGGCTAAATAAATAAAAAATTAAATAAAAAATGTAATAATTGTACATTTATATAATATGTAATAACTGTAAATTGTAAATGTAAATCCACAGGCCATTAGCTGGCAGCACAGGTCTATACATGCGTCCAGCACGAATGTTCTGTGAAACAATCTGGTGGTGCTGCAGTTTTTATATAATATATTATCTTGTGTCAACTACCTTGGAGTTAATGCGTGTGCTTATCAGATGATAAATATATTTCTCAACCATGAGTTAAATCCTATCAAGAGTTTGAACTTTTCACAATAGTTCAGAAGCTAGTTAGCTTTTTATGTGTTATCAAACTAATGATTTTAAATAGATTATTACATTACATTTGAGTGACTTATAAAGTGTTTATTCGAACAAGTGGAATAGGTGCTCCGAAAAGGTCATTACTTCGTAGTATAACTAATTTTGGGAAAAGATCCAGATGTAATTTTGCCCTGGACTAAACTTAAAAATAGACATAAACAGCATTTTTCAAAACATACTCAAACATTCAGTTGGTTTTTATTAATCTTGTGAATGTCATTATAATGATACTATGATCGTCTAAACCAATATCCGTTGCTTCAAGTATGTAACTTTGCTTTTTCAATACTGTTTCTTCAATAAGTTAGATATCATCATACACATGAAAATTGAAGGTAGTATACATTGCAGTAGCAATGATAATTTTTTACATGCATTATTATTATTATTATTATTATTATTATTATTATTATTATATTACATATTTAAGCTGAATAATTGTCTGTGACCAAAGCACAGGTACATGTTATAGTGATCGTCAGACAGGAACACAGATACAAACAGTGGATTTGTCAACATCACCACTGCTGCTAGGCATTCTGGGGTAGGCTGTCAGGATAAAAGATTACACTTGTCTCATGTTGCTACAAAATCCAACATCTTTTATATCATGGATGACATATCAAATAGGAAATAGATTCTCATGTATCTTTTCATATGTACAGCCTTTCAAATTTTTACGTCTTGATGGAGTGTTCTGCTACATATGTAAAACTTACTTACTTTTTTTTTCATTTGCAAAAGCAAGAAATGACAATGTTTGTCATATCACAATGAAGGGCATAAGCATACTCTTCTTGTTGAAATTATTTGGGGAATTATGTGAGTTGTGTCTTTTGTTGATTTGTCATTGATTTTAATAGCACATTAAGGAAGCGATGTTGGCTGAGAGTACTTTGGCCTTCTTCTGAAGACAGATTGTGTTGTTGAAGAAGTAATCACGAAAATGGGAAAGATTACCAGATCTTTTATGAAACAAAGGCAAAGAGAGCATCCGCCTGGATTCAGGTTTACATGAGGTCTACTGTACACACACACCAGGGCTGGATTCATGTTTACATGAGGTTTACTCTACACACATTCCTGAAGTCTTTAAATGGCTTGGTTCGCAAGCACAATCTGGCTAGGGAGAAACAATAAATCACTCAATTTCAGGTGCTGTTAAATGACAAACATGCTGTCATTCTGGAGGGTAGCGTGAATTTCCAGTATTAGCTCCTATAGGAGGTGTCTACATTTCAGCGTAAATACATCCCCTTTGAGAGAGATAAGATACCCCATCTACCGAACATTCTGATTCTTACAGATCTGATTCTGTACTAGAGAGATTGTCTGAGCTGCAAGATGTATAATGTCAGGCTGGCTCCAGACTGTGTGAATTTTGTGTGGGCTGTGGGAATGAGAAAGAGCTGAAAGACGTGGTGTTGACGAAGCTTCCAGGGCCTTTAGACAGGCGAGAGTTTGGTCCTAGTTTTCTTTGCTTAATTGCTGTGATTCACGAGCGAGAGCAGGTCTGTGTTTTTTGTTTGGTTTGCTCTTCAGTGAGCTCAGTGTCCTCGGGGGATGGACTGATGGCTGGAGATGGGGGAGTGCGGATGTTAAAGAATGAGGTCGGGTTGACCGAAGGGTCGGCCCGTTCCTTCAACAGTACCGATGACTCCGGGCCCTTTGTTTTATCTCCTAAGTCGGGCGGCCGCGCTTGGTGCCATTAAGACATGCACAGTTCCTTCCCAGCACTTGACATGAGCACAATAAGTGGTGAGTTAGGTGGATGCACCTCCCACCCTGCCTGTGCTACTGCTGTAGTCTCAACTGAGGCGACATTTTGAAAGATTTGTGCAGAAGAGTGACGAAAAACGTATTTTCACCTGTCATCTTCTGTTCCGCGCGACTCGGTGGACGACATGGTGGAGCCTGCTTTGAATTCCAACCAGGTTTCCTTTCTCTCGAGACGTTGAGCGCCACGAGGAACGGCGGCGTGAAAAGTCGTTGTTTTTGCGCACACCTGCTCATGGACCATTCATGAAGCAGCCATTCACAGCGTCTCTTTGCGATTAGTTACGTGTGAGCTGCGTCCAATGGCTTTAGGGTTTCTAATATCCTTCCTGCTGATTGGCCCCCCTGAAGCCTGGCTCTCGTGGCTTTGAAGTAGCAACTGTGTGTCCTTAGCCAGGGGAACACTCATGTTTTTTATTGAATCTTATATAGAGTGTGAGTATTACAATATGTGCTTATGAAATTGTGATGTTTGTATTCAGTTCATTGCAATACACATATTTGCACATTGACACTCACACCAAGGAATATGTTAGGGATTAGACTGGATTGTATGACTTTGTCAAGATGTGAAAGTTATGTTACCTTTATAATTACTTGTACAATCACATTGTTAATTGGTCTTGCCTATTTTCCTGTCGTACAGTTTTATTGCGGAGAACATAAACTGCTGTTTGGTTTTTGGTGATTTGAGCCTGCAACCCCCTGGTCCAGGTTCCTAACCACAGCACCACATCATTACCTTTCCACCGCTGCCTGTCGATTTATGCCACGTCCTTCGCTTCATGTTTGGATTCAAACTCCCATCCCAAACGGATGTGCTTTGTGACACTGATCGTGGGGACTGAGCGATGGTCCGGGCCTCCTTGGACACAGTGCTGTGTCCCGTCCTTGAACCCCCGCGGTTGGCAGAGGATCACATCGTAAGCCCTGATGAGGGAACGTTTGGTCCGCTGCTCAAACATGCCACTCAGTCACGGCCTGTGCCAAGCTGGCCGAACGTCTCAAAGCAAAAACACAAAGCCGGGTACGAGAGATGAGCAACTACTGAAGTCCTGCAGGAGTCCCACTCAGCTGCTCAGCTCTCTATGGGAGCACTACAGTACGCTCATCCAGTATTAGTGTTCTCAGGGAAAAGCGAAATAATTACTGTCTAATTATCTATGAATCCTTCTCTGTTCACTTTCTGTGAATTCAGTTTTTGCATCTGATTATACAGAATTGTAGTGTACATGTGCATGCAGTACAACAGTATTATTATTATTATTATTATTGTTGTTGTTGTTGTTATTGTTATAATAATAATAATAACAATAATGTTTTGTGGAAATAAATATATTTTCTTATTTGAACAAAAATTGAAATGTAATCAAATTTAATGGAAAACAGTCACCAGAAGAAGCAGTTTATTTTGAAAACATAGCAGGTCATTTTAATGAATGGGAGACAGTGAACTGGCACTCTGCTCAGTTTCACAATTACACTCCAGCGGCAGCCATTTTATGAAACTATCCTTCTGAATCTGGCAGTGTAATTTGTGTGCGTTCTTCCTGAAATCTCAGTTGATTGCGGTAAATCCTGGGGAGAAGAGTTCCATCTGTGTCCTTCTGAGGGTTCTGCGGTGTTGTTTATTTTCTAAAATCAGCTGAAGGCTTTTGTCATGCGCTTCAGATCATTGAGGAAATCAGGGTTGGGGTCCATTCTGTTCAGTCAATTTAAGAAATGATTCAAAACTCATTCGTTTTAAATTGCTCATAGAACATTATGAGCATTTTCAGTTCATTACCCGAATTGAAATGGCATCCCAGCCCTGGAAGAAACTCACTATTTCTTTTTGAGAGCTGAAACGTGATTAGTACTGTGTAGGCCTGTTCACCATGTCAACATTGTTGTTTCAGAAGTTATAGACTTCTTTATATTTCGTATTTTCGGAAATCAACTAGCAGTGTCGTTCTTGCATCTTGCCTCCAGTCTTCAGCCAAAGTCAGGCTCAGTCCTGTGGATGGAAGCGCTGCCATGGTTACCCCGCTGCTCTGCTCCTCCCTCAGGTACTCTGGGCGGTCCGTTTCCCGTCCCCTCCCACCGATGCCGCCACAAGCCCAAGCGCTGCCTCTCCTCCGGCCCCGCCCTCCCGGCCAGCCCCCTGCTCTTCCACCCCAGCGCCAAGGGCTCCCAGATCGTCATGGACCTGTCCCAGAGGGCCGTGAAGAGGCAGGCCAGCTTCTGCAACGCCATCACCTTCAGCAACCGGCCCGTGGCAGTGCACGAGCAGGTCAAGCTCAAGGTACCCCCCCCCCCCGAAAAACCCTGCCTCGTATGCGAACCCGCTGCTCTGTGTGCCCCCCCACCCCCCACCCCGTGTGGTGCTCGTGTGTGGGCTGCGGCAGACCTGCGAGTTTCCACTGCTGATAGGGATCGCGCTGCCCCTGTCGACCCACACACGCCCCCACCCCCCCCCCACCCCCACCCTCCCCCGTCACGGCTGGTTACCTCATGTTGCTTTGGTGGTTTGCCGGAGATAAGGCCACAAAAATAGCAGCTACTACTCCGGCGGGTTTCTGTTGTTTGTGTTTGTGCAGTCCAGACACCCAGGCCGTTTTGTGTTTGTGTTTGTGTTTGTGCAGTCCAGACACCCAGGCCATGTTTTGTTTGTGTTTGTGTACTCCGTGCACCCAGGAAAGCCCCTTCACTTCGTCCCCGCTCGTAGAGAGCTATATAACAGCTCTGCATAGCTATAATCAGTAATGCTTCTACAAATGTGTTAGTTTTGGATTTTATGGAATGGCAGTGTTGTATAATGGGTATAAGCAACCTAAAGGTTGTAGGTTCCATTCCCGAAGTAGGACACTGCCCTTGAGCAAGGTACTTAACCTGCATTGCATCAGTATATATCCAGCTGTGTAAATCGATGCAGTGTAAATGCCATGTAAAAGGTTGTGTAAGCCGCTCAGGACAAGCGCATCTGCTAAATGCTAATGCTAATGCAATTAGCTACATTCTGTGTTGAAGATGCTGCAAGCCCTCGCCCTGTGTAGCTGTCCGCTCAGCGCAGCGCGTTGATATGAAGGGTGCGAAGCTCCCTGTACCGCAGCGGAGTGCCGTCTTCCTGTGAGGGGCGCAGACGAGCCTCCTGTGTTCCCGCAGATCACCAAGAAGCAGCCCTGCTGGAGCGGAGCCCTGCGCCTGGGCTTCACCTCCAAGGACCCGTCCCGCATCCACCCGGACAGCCTGCCCAAATACGCCTGCCCCGACCTGGTGTCCCAGACCGGCTTCTGGGGCAAGGCCCTGCCCGAGGAGTTCGCCAGCGAGGGGAACGTCGTCGCCTTCTGGGTGGACAAGAAGGGGCGGGTCTTCTACCGCATCAACGGCTCGGCGGCCATGCTGTTCTTCAGCGGCGTCCACACCGCCGGGCCCCTGTGGGCCATGATCGACGTCTACGGCCTGACCCGGGGCGTGCTTCTGCTCGGTAAGGGGGAGGTCTGACTTGGGGGGTGCTCCTGCTCGGTAAGGGGACAGGGGGCGGGGGGCGGGGGGCGTGGGGTGGGGGGGTTGACCAGAGGCGTGCTCCTGCTCGGTGAGGGGGAAGTTTAGGGGTGCTTCTGCTCAGTGAGGGGGAGATTTTTGGGTAGCCATCCCACCAGGTATGTCGCTGTTTAGATGTGCCTTCCTCTTCTTCTCCTTTTTCGCCCGTTTGAGGGGCTCTACGTTTGTGTGGAGCCGCCGTCTCCCAGGCAACTGCATCCTCTGTGGAAAAAATGAGTTCAGGTTTTGGGGGAAAAAAGGGTTCAGTCTCTGTTTTTTTTTTCGGTATCTCGATGAAATCTTCAGCGACGGCTTATTCGGAACGTGTGAACGGGTTTGCAGTGGGGTCGTTTCAGTTTCCACTGCTTGTTATATTTTCCACCGCACAGCAGCCGTGCTCCTCTGGGGAAAAGATTAGGAAAGCAGAGATTAGACCAGGAATGCCGGTGCACATGGCGGAATCGGGGGAACGACACCTCAGAAGGAACTGCGGGAAGCGGTTGTCGGGGGAAACCGCTCCGATCGTCCAGCCGGCCCGTTTTCGGGGGTTTTTGCCGCAAATAATTGACCGTAATGGAGCCGCACATTTCCTTCGCTGTCTTCAGCCTGAATCCTGATCGCTCTCCATAACGCGAGCGTAAAAATGCTCACTTGAGTTGTTTCAGGCCGCAGTGTGTTTTATTAGGTCTGTGTTTTTGTTGTGCACAGTGTCGTGCAATCGAATTAAACCACCACAGCTTTGCTGATTAAATTCAATGAGCTGGCACAAAGGTTAACGTAGCAAGTTCTACAGGAATTTCCCTGAAATCGCTCAGTGAGCCGTTAACAAGTTGCAAAGTTACTGTGGCAGTAATTCATACAGCATCCAAAGATTTATTTCTTTCTCCAATGGGATTTTCCGGTGGTCCATTTTTTGCTGTAACCTTTTATGTTACATATGAAATTTCAAAGGTTACAGGTCGGCTAATAAACCAATAATGAAACAGCACCGAGGCCTTCCTCGTGCCACTGGAGCAAATGCATCATCTGTGATAGGTTTGTCATGTACATTGGGCATGGTGCATTTGATTATATCAGTGTGGCATAATATAGATATTTATATTTTGCACTTTGTTCACGTAAATTCATACATGTACACATTCAAATATGCCAGTTTTAAGCGGAACCATCTTGGCTGTTCACGAGTGTAGGTTGGAGAAACGTGCTGCTTAAAACCACATTCACCCTCCTGGAAGCACACAAGCAGATCTGTTCAAACGTGTTCACAGATACAGACACAAAAGTAGTCGGAGTGCTTTGTTGTTGTTGTAATTGTTCTTCGAACCACGATATCTCAACGCGTCCGTATCACATGAGCTGTTTTGATTAGGCTACCGCTCATATTTACCATCCACACAGTGAAATTTGGACAGGGTCTGTCCTCTCTCGAGGGAAACGATGCTGTCATCGCGCTCGGTAAAAATAGGCCAGGGTCACATATTCGGCAGATAGCGCCGTTTAGCCTCATTCCGAGCGGTGCCAGCGGACCGTAGCCTCTCCCGTATCTCTCCGGGGCATTTTGTGTCCGGCGGGGAAGCGCTGCTATCTGGAGATTCCCCGGCCTCGCGCGCTGCTGCGATGACGTGCTTCGCGTAGCTCTTATTCCTCGACAGGCTCGGCGAGGGATGACCGCACAGAACGAGCGAGGCTAGGACAGCACGTTGTCCGCTGCCGTTTAGCTGCGGCGCTAAGTAAGGACGGGCTAACGAAACCGAAGCGATAAGCGGTTACCGCCATTCGCGCCGGTCCCCGGCGGGGACATTTTCGGCAGCGCGTTTAGACAGCTGCCAGAGCCAGGGTCCTCTCCAGGCGTCCTAGCCCCCTTTACCCTGCATGCTTCACCTTTAAAAGGCCTTTCAGTCTCTATCTATACACTTTATAGAGTCCTTTGGCTCCACCCCATTCTCCAGAGCAGAGAGTCTGACTGACTGGCACCTTGTTCAAACCGACTCATTGTAGCATCAGGTGCTGTTTGATGCTATGCCGTAAAACCCCATTTATACAGTGGAGCATGCATACATTTAGGCATTTACAGTAGCAGACACTTCATATATTTAAAATTGGAATCAAACCCACATCCTTTGAGTCACAAACCCAGATCCCTAATCATAATACTGCCATCGTTGTACTAATGATACTTCTTTTTACATCTTCCTTAATGCAATCTGTGAACATTAAGTTCCTTGGCATGAAGATTCAGTATATGCTGGGTTTGTAAGATTCAAAATTTAACCATGAACTAGAGGGCCAAGTTCGCTTATTTGTTCTTTTAAGTCGTCTGAAAACATTCTTTTTCTGCATCTCTGTATCTGTACCTGTATATGTTCATATATTTCATCATCATTGATGTAAGAATTTCTCTAGCCCTGTGTGTGCGTGCGTGTGTGCGTGCGAGCGGACGTGTGTGTATGTGTGCGCGTATACGTGCGTGTGTGTTTCTAAATATAGCAGATGTGAGAATGGCTTTCAGTGCGTGGAGCGGCGTCTCTGTGTTAGTCCCGGTTGATTTTTGGGTTGGTGTAACCGTGGGCTCCAGTCAGGAGTCTGATGAGTCACTGCGCACAGCCCGCAGGAAGCTGGAGGGCCACTTCCCCTCTCCGCTTCGCTGCGTGGCGCGAGACCGCGTTCGGCCGCGAGGGCGGCATATCTCCGCTGCAGCGTTCCCCTGACAACCAGCTGTAATTCTGACGCCGCTCAGACGCTGATATATGTGAGGTCACCGCGGAGCCAGCTCCGGGGAGCTAGCGCACATGCGCTTCCCGCTACCCCGTCACTATGCATGAAGCCATCTTTACCTGTCACCGTGCATGAAGCCATCTTTACCTGTCACCGTGCATGAAGCCATCTTTACCTGTCACCGTGCATGAGGCCATCTTTACATGTCACCACGCATGAGGCCATCTTTACCTGTCACCGTGCATGAGGCCATCTTTACCTGTCACCGTGCATGAGGCCATCTTTACATGTCACCACGCATGAGGCCATCTTTACCTGTCACCGTGCATGAGGCCATCTTTACCTGTCACCATGCATGAGGCCATCTTTACCTGTCACCATGCATGAGGCCATCTTTACCTGTCACCGTGCATGAGGCCATCTTTACCTGTCACCGTGCATGAGGCCATCTTTACCTGTCACTGTGCATGAGGCCATCTTTACCTGTCACCATGCATGAGGCCATCTTTACCTGTCACTGTGCATGAGGCCATCTTTACCTGTCACCGTGCATGAGGCCATCTTTACCTGTCACCATGCATGAGGCCATCTTTACCTGTCACTGTGCATGAGGCCATCTTTACCTGTCACCGTGCAGGAGGCCATCTTTACCTGTCACTGTGCATGAGGCCATCTTTACCTGTCACCATGCAGGAGGCCATCTTTACCTGTCACTGTGCATGAGGCCATCTTTACCTGTCACCGTGCATGAGGCCATCTTTACCTGTCACCGTGCATGAGGCCATCTTTACCTGTCACCATGCATGAGGCCATCTTTACCTGTCACCGTGCATGAGGCCATCTTTACCTGTCACCGTGCATGAGGCCATCTTTACCTGTCACCGTGCATGAGGCCATCTTTACCTGTCACTGTGCATGAGGCCATCTTTACCTGTCACTGTGCATGAGGCCATCTTTACCTGTCACCGTGCATGAGGCCATCTTTACCTGTCACCGTGCAGGAGGCCATCTTTACCTGTCACCATGCATGAGGCCATCTTTACCTGTCACCGTGCAGGAGGCCATCTTTACCTGTCACCATGCATGAGGCCATGGGGCTTTAGCGTGCTGTGACATAATCTAACTGCGGCATCCTGGGTAGGAATACTGTAACGTGATTTCACTTTAGGATGTTCTTTTAAGCTTTGTAGCCTGCATTAAAGGGAAAGGTCACCCTAAATAGTGTCATTCATCCATTTTATTACATTGAGAAATGTATTTTATAACAAACTGCGCCTTTAATGTCAGTAGAATAATTTATAATTTCAGCAGATTAATTCCTTTATTAAGTTCCTAGCACAAGGCTGTCACATCTTTGAATACAGGATCAGGTGCAATGTGAAATCTGAAAAATGGTAGCCTATATAAAGTTTTTTATTTGTTATTTTAGAGCAAGAGTGTTCATGTGAGCAGTGATATGAGAAGCATATTCATATATTCATATCTCTCTGACTCATAAAGTGGTTTTGCTGGGAAGTTCCATTGAAGGTGAAAGCCTATATAAAGTTTTTTTTTTCTAATTTGTTATTTTAGAGCAAGAGTGTTCATGTGAGCAGGGATACGAGAGGCATATTCATATATTCATATCTCTCTGACTCATAAAGTGGTTTTGCTGGGAAGTTTCACTGGAAGACAGATGGCAGGAGTGTAGTCCTGGCTTACACTGTGTCATGGGAATCTCTGTATAAAGTAACTATATGAAGGTAAAGCATTCCAGCCGTAGCGGGAGCAGAATGGAAGAAGGTAAACCTTTATTGTGAAAATAAATGTATTATTAGCCTCTGTTAGGGATTCTTAAAATAATATAAAGACAGTGCGCATGAAATATAGGATAACAGATTCCAAACCTATATGATCATATAATTTATATTCAAGAGAGCATGTCAAGAGACTAACAATGGCAAAAATATGCTTGCATTCAAAAATAACCATAGAGAATGCAAGGTATCGGTCAGGTGATCGACAGAATAGGATCCATAAAACAATCCAGTGGAAGTAGTGGGCCGGCTGTGATTGGCCAGGGTGATCCTACTGATGTCAGAAATGTATGTATCAAATTGCATTGCTTTATGAAGGAGACTGTCTATCAAACATGAAAAACTGGTGCGGGCAGGAAATGTACAAGACCCAGGCACATGCACATGATCTCACACATCAGTGCATAAAGACCAAGGAACAGATTTAAAAGATAATATATTGTGCTATAAAAACTAGCCATATATCATTTTTTTAATTGTAAACTGGCTTTGTTTAAAACCTTGAAAACAGAGGAATAAATGTTTGTCAGACTTGCTTTACTGTATGTTGACCCAGTTTCTTCAGAGACTAACATATTGTGACTGCATCAGGTAAATGTCAGATATGTTTACTGTGCTGTTTGACTGTGCCGTCAGGGTGTGTGTTTGTAATGAATGCTCTCTGAGGCAGACCTGTGCGGGGAAATGGTTCCTTTAGTAATGTCTCGTGGCAAAGCTGGTCATTGGGGAAAAGGCCCAGAGAGAGAAACTGTCTGTAAAATTACAATCACTTGCACTCAACACCAAGGACTAGGTCAAAAACCTTGGTGTCATTATTGACTCAGACTTAAATTTGGCGGCACACATCAGAAATGTCACAAAATTATCTTTTTACCATTTAAAGAATATTTCTAGAGTTCGACCGTTTCTATCTCAGGCTAATACTGAAAAAATAATGCATGGTTTTATTACTAACAGGCTTGATTACTGTAATGCTCTCCTGTCTGGTCTTCCAAAAAAAAGCAATTGGTCAGTTACAACTTGTGCAGAACGCAGCAGCACGCGTACTGACAAAGACCAGAAGGAGAGCACACATCACTCCCATTTTAAAGTCCCTGCATTGGTTGCCTGTTAGTTTTAGAATAGATTTTAAGATCCTTTTATTGGTTTTTAAATCACTAAATGGCAATGCACCTGCCTATTTATCCGAGATGCTTTTTAGGTATGTCCCCGGCAGAACCCTGAGATCCTCCGACGCTGGTCTCTTAACTGTTCCAAAGGCTAGAACAAAAAGGCATGGAGAAGCAGCTTTTAGCTATTATGGTCCTAGCCTTTGGAACAGCCTGCCGGAGGATCTACGGGTTTCTGAATCTGTGGACATTTTTAAAAGAAATCTTAAGACACACTTTCTTGGCATTGCTTTTACCTAGGTTTTTGCATTGCTTTTATTTATTTTATTTATTTCATTATTTATTTATTGTTATTATTATTACTATTACTATTAATGTTATTATTATTATTTGTTTGTTCCTTTCTCTCTTTTTAATTATTTTAATTATAATTGAAATAATTCTTTTTTAATTATTTTAATTATTCTTTGCAATTATTTTCTGTGAAGCACATTGAGTTGCACTTACTGTATGAAATGTGCTGTACAAATAAAGTTTGATTGATTGATTGATTGATTGATACTTTACCGGGATTAAACTCTGCCAGTGTCTCAGTCTTTCCAGTGAGAGCAGTTCTTTTAAGTCATCACGTTCTTTTATTACTCCTAAAGAACAAAGACTAAGATATTAAAAATTTTAAGTGTCTTTAATTTGTTTATTAATGGGAGTGACAGCGTATTGGTACTGGGCATTAATGTTGCTTTCAGAAGTTTACATTTTAACCAATCAGCAGTGAGACCATTTAGTGGACTGCCAATCGTCAGTGATCTTGAAGTGAATATCAATACAGAACTAACATCCTGTGTCGTACATCTGATGTTTGTGTTTAGAAATGACATCAAAAGGAATTTTTTTCCCATTTAGGAATTTGAAATAATACCATTGTTATCTTGGGGCTTGAAGTACGTGAGAACAGCTGTGAGAAACAAGTGTACAAGGTCTTTACATTTTTGTTAAAAACCAGTCTATTGGCTTTCATCCTGAGATAGGAGCAAACTTCCTTTGTGTGGACTGCAGCTGAGATCGTTTCAGTCAGATACACTACTCAGACTTGACCTCCACTTACTGGAAACGCATCAAAGCTGCTATCAGTCCAATACAGTCAGGACGGGCCTCTTCAGGACTGCGCCACCTTAAATATATAATAAACTTTACGCAAATGTAACAGTTTGTTTACCTGTACCAGGCTTAGGACTTGAGACTGTTGTGGCTTTATTTAAGGAAGTACTCAGTACTGTTTGTCTTCTGCTGTTTGCCGTAGTTACTGCAGCCAGCCCTCTTTACCGATGGGACGCTGTTGTGTTTGCTGATAACAGAAAGTGTGTTTCCCGTCCTCGCTGTGTGCTCCTGATTGGGGAATGAAGTCATGTGTCTCAAAGGCGCGATCTTAAACATGTGACCCGCTGATATGCCTTTCCCGCCACACGCTCTGTTTAACGGGAGAGCAGCTGTGGAGAGCAGCAGTGGAGAGCAGCTGTGGAGAGGAGCAGCGGAGAGCAGCTGTGGAGAGCAGCTGTGGGTGCCGTCCTGAGGTGGCTTTAGCGCTGATTGACCACTCATATGGAGCCTGACGCTGCAAGGCGTGCATTCCTTTTCCCTTACCGTTTCTGTAGAAATGTAGCAGGATTATACAATACATGGCCAATTGTATGTGGACACCTGACACCCAACAACTCATCAAAAATGATCAGCGTTTAATATGGAGTTGGTCCACCCTTTGTTGCTATAACAACCTCCACTCTTCTGGGAAGACTTTATACTAGATGCTGGAGCATTGCTGCAGGGATTTGCTTCCATTCAGCCAGAAGAGCATTAGTGAGGCTGGGTACTGATTGGATGATTAGGCCTGGCTCACAGTTGGTTTTCCAATTGATCCCAAAGGTGTTGGATGGGGTTGAGGTCAGGGCTCTGTGCAGGCCAATCAATTCCTTCCTCACCATTCTTGACCATACTATTTCTATATGGACCTCCCTGTGTTCCCGGTGGCATTGTCATGCTGAAACAGGGAAGGGTCCTTCCCCAAACTGTTTGGGAAGCACAGAATTATTTAGAATGTGATTGTATGCTGCAGCATTAAGATTTGCCTTTGTTGGAACTAGGGGGCGTAGCCAGAACCAGAGAAAACAGCCACAGACCAAGGGTTGTCCAGATACTTTTGGCCATGTAGTGTATTTACTGTAACAGGCTGTAGGCCTGAGAAAAAGAACTGGCCACCAGCCAGGTCTCCCACACTTAGCTTCAAACTAGCAGCACAAGTGGCGTGATTCCAGATTGCTTTCTCCAGTTTCATAGATTGTCCGACTGACCCTGTTCACACACAGATCACTGTCAGAAGAACAGATCAAACTCACCTTTTGGAAAATAGTAACAGTAAAGGTGGACTTTGACACAGAACTGTCACTTTGGTAGTTTACATTAATCAGGTGCTGTATTAGAAACCTGAGCTCAATGTCCTTTGGGTGCCTGTAATGTAGGATGCATCGAGTGTCAGATTCAGTGGGAAGGCCCCATCAGAGATGAGGGCCAGGTGTTATGTGTAGCTCTTAATGACTCTCATCAGATTGTGGCATTTATTTCACACACCAGAGTGGGGTAGTTTCAGTACACAAAAGTCTTAAGTGCAGTGTGTTATTTTTGCAAAGTAATTTCTTACAGTTAAAAACTATTTTTATTGACATACTTGCTAACCATAATATTTAACAGTGAATGGATTTAATAAAAGAGGGGTTTCATGTAAATTTACATAATCCTAAATGTAGAAACTGAAATACCAGTGCCTCTAGTTCTTTTGATAAACCACAATTCAGAGAAAATGGAATCACAATAAACACCTTTAATAACAATGAAATTACATGCGGTATTTTTTAAGTAATTTCTGTAAATGCACTGTGGAATATAGCATATGAGCTGCAGAATCATGCATCTGTGGCAGGGAATGATTGTTGTACGCCTGTTTAAAGGTGACAGGCGTAATGTTGAGTCCTATCTCCTTGATTGTGTGTGAGCGATGAGATAGATCTCACCTCGCTTTGTTAGAGCAGGGGCGTTTCATCCCCGTGTTCACGCTGTGGGCTGTACTGTAGGTCAGTCGGGCAGCCAGCATTCTCTCACGTGCGCACGTGTGATTGATTCGATCGCTTGAACTGGCCCTGTTCTCACGTACAAATCAATCTCCTTTCTGTGTGATATTGGGAAACGCTCGGTCCTCAGCTGTCCTGCGATGTATCATCAGTTAGTCAGATCCGCTGGGGTAGGCCAGGGGGAGGTCACGTGACTCGGCAGGCAGATTTATCCTCTGCGGAATTGTCCCTGGCTCTGTGAGGTCAGCCTCGCACGTGTGCGGTTCAGTACAGGCCAGTCGCGTCATCACTCGCCACCTGACGCTAACGTCGGTGCGCGCTGTGTGGCGAGAGGGAGCTCAGCCGTTTCTTCACCGAGAACCTCGACTTTGCTTTAAAAAAAGAGGATTCTGTGGAAAAAAAGGCCTCAGACATCAAACTACCCTGAGAACGCCTTTCTATGTGCTTAAGAAAGGACTCGCTTGAAATACAATATGTCGCGGTTCAGCCAGCTGGAAATGTTTTTCCAAGCTGTCTCATTACTTATGGCAATATTAAAATCAGTCGCGTTAAATATGATGGTATTAAAATCACTGGCAGCAGGTATGAGGAACCCAGCCTCGTATGGTAGGTAGGGATATTTGAAAGTGTGCTTTATTTTCAACGCTATGATCAACAGTGTTCATCTTGTCAGAGAATCTTGAAGAGTGATTACATTGCTCTGCAGTAAAATGTTTAATCTGATGATATTGTTTATCTGCTATGCAGGCACTTTTCTCCTCAGTAGCTTACAGCAGCTGAATGAATGTTGATACATATGTGAATGTTGTATATACAGTTGGATGTGTTTACCAAGGCTGTTCAGGGCAGTGTCTTGTGCAAAAGGTACCCAAGCATGGTCCTAGATTCAGCCAAACATGTAAACATCATTAAACTTACAAATAAAGTTATGAATAAATGCAAGTTTTAGGCCTTCTAAACTTTCCAGCACTATTGAATTATGCAGTTAAATTGCACTATTTACCCAAAAGCAACCCAAAAAAGTTAATTTTGGTGATTGCTGAAGTTGGCAAACTGTGTTTGTGGTAGGAAGGCCCTAACAAGTGCAGAAGTGGAATTTAAGAATGAATGTTGGTTGAATCCAGGCCATTGTTCTGTCTGTAAATTTTATTACTCCCTCTTAGTCATCTGCTTATGTATCCAGGCGCTCAACCACCCCACCACACTTCTATCCGTGATTATGCTGGTGTGGTTTTCTGAGATATTCACACATTTGCACCATATTTTCCATCTTTTTTTCGGGGGCTTGTGGTTCATTCCGTTCATTAAGTATTTGGGCTAAGGACAGAAAATCCATCACTCTGTTCACTGACCATTTATGAGTTGAAACCTGACGCGAATCTTCGCATGATACTTTAACCAATAGTTGCCCAATAATGAAAAGCAATATAATCCATACGTGTGTCCGTAGTAATTTGAGTATTCTCCTTCAATGGACTGCTGCAGTTATTTTTTTTGGAACACTTAAGGACAAGAAGATCTGAAGGTGCATTAATGTCTGCAGAAATAGATATTCTTATTAATAATTATGTACGTGCTTTTTGTGTTGGCGGTTACTTTACAATAATAATCAAAATGTCATTTTTTTAGGCGTGTTTCTGCAGTGAAAATAAACATGTCCGACCATGAAAACGAACCGTGGCGGTTTGATGGATGGGGGACAGGGTGAGCAGGGGCGGTGTTTTCTGCGTGGCTCTTGAAAATGCGTCGGGGGCGATCGTTGCCACTGACAACCTGTCACTCGGTTCGCGGAGCAGTCGGTTAGAACCTCACAGAACGCGTCGTTTCAGACGAGGGCAGACCCAAATGGTGTCAGCGCCGATATAAAACCATCTGCAACCGAGTCGGTCTTGGCTGGAGCTCGCTCGAGTTGTGCGATCTGAAATTAATGCACTACAGATTATTCAGTATGTGGTGCAGGCCTGTTTTTTTTATAGGCATTTCACTTCCAATATGTCACTCTGAATATTTGTTGTCTTATATCCAAGTTCCATGACTACGTCCAGTAATCACATTGCCGCGCTCGCTGGAAAGTTCGTTTATATGCGGCATAAATTGAAAATCGTTCGGATGAAACGAAAACGCTTCATGTGATTGCGACACAATCGATGCCTATGTCAGGTTTTCTCCGTTTTTGCAATCAAGCCTTTCTCTCAGCTTGTCATAACAGAATCAATGTAAGCAGCACATGGGGCCAGATCCTGGTACTAAATGGCTGTTTTTAAGTGTGAAGGATCAGATTGTCAGAACCAAGCCAGCACAGACATTTATTCAGATCTGATTGGTTGTTCTTGCCATGCAACCGCACGTATGCCAATTTTGAACATGATCGATTTTGTATGGATGATGAAATAATAACTGAAGTTAATTTCTCAAGGGTACAGCACCTTTGCCTAGGTCGCAGATACAAACCCAGCAGTAGATACCAAACCCCTATTCTGCTGAGCTGCAGTGTAGCTTTTTTTTCTTGTCGCTTAAATGGGGGTATGTTTTTCATACCATATACAGCAAGTTCAGTGGTGATCCTGATGATAGAAATACTAGTTTGGGAAGTTGTGCAGAATGTTTAAGATTTCAACCGTGGGTATGCTGGGAAATGAAACACACAACAAGTATAGATTTATGAGCAGTGTGAATGCATTCGACTAAATTACATTACATTTACCTTCAATGAGCAGATGCATATCCAGAGTGATTTACAGAAGGAGAGAACATCAGTGTACTGTAGGTCTCAGGAAGAATGACGTCACCAAGAAGGCACGGAAGTCTGTTTATTATGGAGAAGTGTAAAGTTAGCCAAACAAACCACCAATTAGCATTGTGAACAAAAGTAAATACCACCACACAGCTAAGCCTATCCTTTCACAACTATACTGCACCATTACTACTGCTACTCCACTGTCGAGGGTGAAGGGGCGAGTCTGAAGCATGGGATGTGTGTGCTGGAAAGGGGGGGGGGGGGGCATTGCTGTCCTGACTGGCACGGAGAGCTGGCCAGTGTGGATTTGGCATACGGTGGGCATTTCCCCATCTGGCGAAAACAGCCCGTTTCTGCTTTAGCGTTTTTCACATGAGCAAATGTAATAAATTGTTCCACAGCTTTCAGCTCAGATTTGCTGAGATGTGTATGAATATATGACGTAAATCATCTGGACCATTAAGTGCAGTACACTTCTGCTGACATCCATGTTTTTTTCTGTAAACGAGAGAGAGAAAGAGAGAAAGGAACGGGTTTTCTTTGTTAGTTTATGAAGGCATCTGATTGGCCTGAAGGTTTGAATTTGCTCAAATAAACAATTCCAAACTAATGTTACAAATTAAAGATCCAAAAATAATAAGCCTGAACGTAGAATGGTTCTGCTGATGTACACAGTCCTTTAGTGAAGCTCATTAAGTCCACAGGAAATCTCTTATGGAGCTGAAGACCTGCGACCCTCCATTTTATAGACCTTTGGCCAATCGGAAAGCTTGGCACAGCCATACATGCGGATGTCCACTATTACTCCCCGTGAATGACCAACCACTTGAACCCTGTTCAACGAAACTAAAATAACAGATCATGTGCTCTGATTATTTGGAATTTTACCCTGGATAAAGTGTAAGAGTTTTATTCTGATTTCCTTTTCCCGAAATGACATCGAACATGTTTTTTTTTCCGGTTTGTATCTGACATGGACATTCCTAGCTTCCACAGTTCATGCCCTTTCCCTTTCCTGACACAGAAAACCAAAATGTCAGCAGTACTCATTTTGACAGTCTGAGATTTTGGCATAATGGTGTACTGGAATTCATCACACACAAGATGCGCATAAAAGTGTTTTTGTAGCTTTGTGGCACAGCTTGCAACAGTAATGCATGCATGCACATGTTGGCAGTGCAATCTCTAGAAGTGACTGGTGATTTATTGTTTTTAATTTTTCCTGTGCGCTGTTCCCTGCCATTGGCAGTTTCTGTTACCAGCGAGGTCAACATGTTTAACTTATTAACAGAAAAATGTATCTGTGTAGCTGTGCACATCTACTGTGATTGAATTACTTCAGCGATATTGTACAGAAACGCAATTAGATAATAACTTAAATAATTAAAGCTCCTGGCAGCCAGGGGACAGGGGAGCTCAGAATGTGTTCCAGATCATAATCACTTTCAGATGGCTGAAAAATGTATTACCAATAGCGAAGGCCCCATATGGAGGTTTCCTTTGGGGGGTTCCCTTGTCTAAAACAATATGAGACCGTAATTGGGGAAATGTGTTTGTGGTCAGAGGGAATCACTGGAGAACTCCAAATGTTGCTTTTCACAAGCCGCACTCTTTGCTGATGGTGCATTCTTTGCGCATGGTTCAGCGTAGGCGACAGGACATGTTTATAGAGGCCCGGCAGAGATATGGAAGCCTGCAGAAACCTCTGAAGGCAACCCTGAAACTAGCAGATGCATCTCAGCACAGTAACTCAGCACCATAACTCAACACTGAAACTCAGGACTTTAACTCAGCACTGAAACTCAGCACCATAACTCAACACTGAAACTCAGGACTTTAACTCAGCCCTGTAACTCAGCACCATAACTCAACACTGAAACTCAGGACTTTAACTCAGTACTGTAACTCAGCACCATAACTCAACACTGAAACTCAGCACCATAACTTAGCACTGAAACTCAGCCCTGTAACTTAGCACTGTAACTCACTACCATAACTCAGCACTGTAACTCAGCACCATAACTCAACACTGAAACTCAGCACTGAAACTCAGCCCTGTAACTTAGCACTGTAACTCAGCACAGTAACTCAGGACTGTAACTCAGCACTTTAACTCAGCACTGTAACTCAGGACTGTAACTCAGCACTTTAACTCAGCACTGTAACTGAGGTCTGTAACTCAGCACCATAACTCAGGACTGTAACTCAGCACTGAAACTCAGCTCTGAAACTCAGTACTGTAACTCAGAACTACCTTACTTGCACCAAATTATATTACCATTTTTTTCTTTGTATATTTTTTCTCAGTATTGATAGTTATGTATTTTATTTGGGGTGTTTTTCCCTTGGTTCACATTTCCTCAATTTTGAGCATGTTGCATTAAGCTTAAATGATTTATAATGTGTTTGGACTAGCTTGCTAAAGCTAAGTGATGGGTCAGTTACCCAGTCTTTGAAAATATTACATTTTCTTTGGAAACTGAATAAAGTTGGTTGGTCAGATCTGTGTCCAGAAAAAATACAAATTAGCTTGTGGAACAGACCTAGGTTCCATAGGGAGAGAAACTGCGTTTGTGCGTTCACCTTGTGATCTGTCTAAAGCCACTGCCAGTAAGTTAGTGACACATTATAAAACAAGAAGCATAGCTCATCTGCATTTGCACCTGCCAGAGCTCCTCTTGTCCTCGTATATTTTCCCTATTGTGCTGGCATAACACTTTGTGTCTGTTTCATTTAGGAATACGTTCATTTTAGATGTAGAGTTTAAAAAATAAAAGATATATATATATATACACATTTTTACAAAGTTGTTTTTAATGTTTTAGCCTCTTAATACCTTTTCTACTCTTATTTTTATTTTTTTTTAACATCCTGTTATTTACTATATTCTTTTAACCTTGTATCTGTATCTGTTCCTCTGTTTGGCCCTCTTTCATGCTGCTCCTATTTTCATGTTAATTTATTCATATACTTTGTTTTAATGTGTCCCTTAAGCTGTCGTCTACATCTTGTATTATTTTATTTCTTTTTTGTGTGTAAAGCACTTTGTAACTTTGTTTTTGAAAAGTGCTATACAAATAAAGTTTATTGTTATTGTTATTATTATTATTATTATTATTATTATTGTTATTATTATATAGGTCCTCTACATCAGCCACCTTAATTACCAATACAGATATGGTCCAGAAATTGAAATATCGGCCCTATATATCAGTCCACCCAGATATTGGTCTGGATCTAAATCCAACACAGGACTGCAGTGTCTGGTTTAAGGTCAGAACATGTGATAGCTTGTGTTTTACAACCTCATCCCAAACAATCCTGGGCCTGTCAACAATGGAGGCACTCCCAAAAACGAACACAGGCGCGAGCTCTCCTTGCCTCCGCCCCCCTCCTGATAGGCTTGGATAAAGCTGGACTCCCTCCAGCCAATCAGACTGACAGCACCCCCCCCTCCATCTCCAATCAGGAGAAATGACCTTGGGGAGGTCATGCCCCACTCCACTATAGATAACAGAGCCTCCCCTCCTAGCTCTATAGCACATCAAATACACTCATTAAAAACACTGTGAGTGATTTACTTCACTTTCACAGATAGTGTGGGTTTTATTACTTTTTTCATCTTCAAACAAAACTTTAAAACAAATGTCAAATGCTGAAATATATTCATCAGGAAGTAATATGTCTGCTGTAGTTTTTTTTCTGTACTGTGGTGATGGGGAAACTATTTATTCACCAAATAATTTAACCGTGGATGTGGCAATATGTGTTTGTTCAAGGGGAGAGCTGCATTTATTTTTAAAGTGAAATAATCTAAACCATTGATTGCAGTATTTACATAATTTCAGAATGCATATACTCTAAAAGTAATGTGTTTGCAAAAAGGTAGATGTTAAGCCCCATGGGTTGAATTTGACCTGAATCGAACACAGAGAAAGCTGAGAAATGTAGAAGATTGCAAATGGCTGCTGTATTATGGGCAGAGTCCTGTAAGCTAACAGAGGCCCAAAGCTGGCACAGTTCTCACTCTTTGAATTGGATTTGGTTTGAAGCAGCCGGAATGTCCTTTCAGAAACTACCCTGACGCAGCCGACCTCCAATCCTCCATCTTTCCCTCCTTCCACTGCATGACACAACCAAGTAGGCACCTGAAACCAAGCAAGATTAAAGTATGCTTTAATCCATGTGTGTATCAAATAGCACATCTCATAAGGAGGGCAGTGTGTGTGTGTGTATGTGTGTGTGTGTGTGTGTGTGAGTGTGGGTGTGTGCGTGCACGCGTGTGTGTGCGTGTGTGTGTGTGTGTGTGTGTTCACAATTTCCTCCGGAAACTGCTATGAACTTTTGTGACCTCACTCAATTTTGTTCACCTTATATTTTCTCAATAATCCCAAAGAAACACATTTTATCATGTTACTGAAATGTGGACAGGGAGCCAATTCAATCAGTTCAGCATAAATATTATTTTCTCATTCGTGGCCCGGGCTTCAAGTACCATGAGAATTTTAGACATTAGATTTAGTGAAGCTAATAGATAAGAGTCAGTTTGATTTGAGCCAGCAGGTATTGTGGTTGAATTTATTCTGCTGACCATTTCCTGTGTTCTCTGGTTTGATTAACAGGAATATCAAAAGGAAGTAGAAATGCAGAAATGTTAACAGATTATATTCCTTGCAGAACTTAATTATCATACTGAAATAACTGGGAGAGAACATTTACTGGAAATGCTATCAGTATGTTAGAAGGTCAATACAGTTTCATCTGGTCTTAATATTCAATTACAGATTTACGTGAGGCACATTTGAATTTGTTAATATCTTTTGTGTAATAATGTTGCATTTAGAAGTGAGATTATTAGGTTGATGCTTTTATTGGCATTATTATACTTTCCTAGGCCGATACCCTTAAATTTAATAGATTGCTTTCAGTTGTACATTTAAGCACACTTAAATTGATTGAAGTAGAATTCGCCCACAATTTAATAAATGTACTTTTTTGTCCTTTACCTTTTGTAAATTAGTCCATACTGAAGGTCTCATTTTATTATGCAATAAAGCAAGCTTGTCTGAAATTCTTTGCTGGATAGAGTTGTGCAACCCACGCTGTACATTTCATTATTTTTCTCTGTTCATCAGAACCTTTAGAGTACCGAATCTGAAGGGAGAAGTGTTCATTTCATTAGAAATTATACATAATAACTCTGCCTTTGAAGACTGGTATTGATGTTGTGTCAACACAACATACAGTGCCCTGAAAAAGTATTTTCCAACTTCCTGATTTCCTCTATTATTGCATATTTGTCACACTGAATGGTTTCAGATCTTTCGACAAAATGTAATATGAGACAGGAACGTGTTTTGAGTAGACAAAATGAACGGTTTAAATTATTTCATTTATTTAATGAAAAAAGTTATCAAACACACCTATCACCCATGTTACTCAATCAACCAATTAACCAAATTTAATTGATAATTAGATTCAGCTGATTGAACACAGCCAGGCTTGATTGCAGTCAGCCTTCTTGAATCTAACCCTCACTCATGTTGAACCTTACCATCAGAGTGAAGTAGTCACCACAAAGTTTTTACAAGCATGCTATGCCGTGATAAAAGAAAATTCCAGAAGAGATGAGAAAAAGTAGTTGAAATACATCAGTCTGGAAAGGATTACAAAGCCATTTCTTAGGCTCTGGGACTAAGTAAGAGCCGTTATCTCCAAATGGAGGACACTTGGAACAGTGGTGAATATTCCATATGTCAAGTTTCACCAAGGGTGCAGTGACAATTCACCCAGGAAGTCACACAAAATCCCAGAACATTCGAAAAAACTACAGGCCTCTTTATCCTCAGCTACAGTCAGTGTTCATGACTCCACAGTAGGAAAGCAACTGGGCAAAAATATGATTCATGGGAGGGCAGCAATGCATAAAACACTGCGAACCAAGAGAAACATCAATGCTCCTTTATATTTGCGAAAAAGCACCTGGATGATCCCTAAGGATATCTGTGTGACAGATATGATAATGTAGGAAATCCGGAGGGGTCAAATACTTTTTCACAGCACTGCACAGTACCTGTTTGTTTTTCTGTGCGTTTTGAGCCAAAAAGTGTTTCACTGAGCAAATTCAGTCACTGCTCAAGTTTGAAGTGGCAGCCAGCTGTACCGTCTGTCTGTGCGTGGGTTTGGGAGTTCATAAGTTAGACTGGAAAAAAAAGGAATTAATTTGATGCGTGAGTCATCTCAGTTTATTTAACAGCTCAAATATTAATGCATTTTTTATATTTTGTTTGTTGCACTGTGTTTCAAAGTATTTCTGCTAAAAAGGCCCAAAAAGGAGTTTTCATTATTTTTTTCAAAGCTTTTTTTAAGCAACGGCAGATTCCTTGCCAGATTCTCGACAGAGACAAACTTTGAAAAGCTTTGAAAGGACAGAGAATGCATGTTCTACCTGTCTAAGAGAGAATGACAGTTTAAGGCTGATGCATTCTGTAAAAAAAAACAAAAAACTGACACACAAGTCCTCTAATCTTATACAATGTGACCCATAGGACACAAATTTCTTCCTTATTGACGAGCACTAATTAAGGACTACGCGCCTGCTCAATGCGGAAATTAAAAATGTGTCTTAAATGTCAACTCGCATTAGATTGTTGTGGCTCTTTCTGCAGCTTTGTGTTTGTAATCTACTGCAGTGGTGTATATGGTGAATTAAACAGGAGAATTTGAACCATCCCCTTGCATCTTTTTTTCATGAAGCTGAAATTGCTTTGAGAGAATAAAAGTAAAAGTAGCTTGCAGAGGGGAAATGGTGTGAACTGTTTTCCCCCACCGTGCGCCAGGTGGCATCCCGAGAGACTGTAGGACAGGGTTATACAACAAGGGCCTGTGATGTTTTAGGATTTCCTACCCACTTCTGATTTTAGTCATTCAGTCTTTTTTTTGTTTTGATCTGGCAAATTTGATAAAGCCGTCCGCCATAGCTGCAGACTGCACATCCATCCTTGGTGAAGATGTCTCACTGTGTTCAGATGTAGAGGGAGAACTGTGAGGCAGGATAAACCCCACCCCTCCGGTACCTCAGCTGTGACCCCTGCTTTACCTGGACAGGTAGAGAGAGACTGGGCCGTTCATAACCCATTGCTAGACTACATATAGCAGGGTTCTGCACATTTGCAAATACCCAGAAACCTTTGCTAAAATCTGGCATATCGTACAGAAAACTTTGGGGCCTGAGCATGCATTACTCAGACAGTTCTACCCACAGAAATACAATACTCCAGCTGCGTGCTCTTTTCTGACCAACAGCACATTCTGTCTGTTAATAAGCCCTGCTATCCACCTCCACCACCACCACCACCTCCCTGCCTGTCTGCGAACGGAGCCGTCGAAGTAGTGTGGTTCGGAGTCAGGAGACACCCGGAGTAACGGCCGCATTTGGGTTCTCAAACAGGATAATTCGATTTCAGCACTGCCGGAACAGGTGGCGAGCGCGTGTGCGCTCAGCGGCCGTCCAATTTAGATACGCATCTACAACTCATATTCCGCAGCGTTGAGCGCGTTAGCCCGCGGCTATTCCCCCGCTTATCGGCAGCAAGACAAAGGAGGCACTCCTCATGCGCAGCAGCGGGACGCTCTTATCTTTATGGAAGGTGGGGGCTGGGCCGGTGTCACCGGGACCGGTGAGCCGTCGCAGGGGGAGATGGAAGCGTACGACTTCCTCTCTGCTTTGTTGACTTCCGTGTGGCCAGACTCCACATTACAGCAGGACAGATAACAGCCGTGAAGATAGGAGAGTTTAATTTCCCTCTCAAGGTAAAGATTGTGCAGATTGTAAAGACCGCGACTGTGCGTCTCATAAATATTGCTTATCGGGCGCCCTGTTGCTGATCCGCGTTGCCCGTGGGATGCTTTCCTGCGTGTGGTTATCTGTCCTTCTGATGTTGAGGTCTGATCTCCTCGGTGACCGGTGTTAGGAACATCCTATGCTTATCTGTGCCTTCTAAGCCTGAGCTTTCTCAGTGATGTTTTTATGATGCCCCCCAAAATGTGTGCATGGCCAGTTCTGTCTATTTTCTGATCCTGGGGTTATTTCGTCATATCTGAACGTCCACTTGAATGATCGAGAGTTCTCGTACCAGTTCAGCGGCTTGAAAACAGCCTGAGCGGTTTCTAAAATGTGAAACTTAACTGAATCATTTAATTTTGTCCACAGGAAATCAATATGGAGATTGTGTGCTGGTATTGTAGTGAGTCTGGTGTTAATAGTCACTGCTGTATACTACTGGAGCTAATACTACTGCTATTAGTTCCCTTCAGTGGCAACAGTGATGTGGTTGTGCTCCCAAATGTGCATTTATGTTTTGTTGATGTGTTTTGTGTAGGATCATTGTGCTGCGGCTGGTTGTACAGGTGGTGGAGCATGTTGAGACTCAGCTTAAGGTGTTCATTTACAGGCCCTTTCTCTAGCTGGCAATCAGCTCTGACTGGGAGAAGCTGATTGAGGCTTAGCTCTTGATCTGTGATCGGAGGAGAGCGGCCATGTTTGCCAGAGCGAGGGGTGTGAAATGACCTGAATGTGACGCTTCTCCTGGGGGGGGACCCTCTTACATCTGGTGCTAATTTTGTCCCATCGCTGCATAGACCACAGACCGCAGACAGTACAGAGGGGACCTTCTTTTGGGGGGACCATTGTGAGCAGAGACCCTGTGGATGTGAGGGAAGGCCCGTCCCTCTCCACAGCTCCAGGGATCTGTGTATAAACAGCACCTAAGCGTATCTCAGACAGTGACAGCTCACACTCACACAGCAGCGGCTGCTGCTAACTGTGACCGCCATCGTGAGTGAATCTCCCCGGCTAACTCCGCTCTGCGTTTCTCTGGGGTATGTGCGTGTTATTAAAACAAGGTCCTCTGCTCACGCAGAAACTGAGGGGTCCTCCCATTTTCATACAGGCATACGCACGGACGCCATACGGCTTCCTACGGGTCCTCTGTGAAACGTGGGCGAGCGGTGAGGTCAGGAGGCTGTTGGGTAATTTCGCAGAGGGGCATTCTGGGACCTGGCTGCTCCCGGGTTGTTGAAGAGCAGGATGTTAGCGCAGCTTCCCTCTCCCGCCCTGTGGAATAGCTCAGCTGGCTCCGCCCACAGAGGCACATGAAGCTCATTTTCTCCCCAATTTGGACCGTCGAATCACTCCGCAACGCAGCCTCGCAACCACTGCTGTCAGTTCGGGAGTGGGCAGCCAATAGCGTGCCCTCCTAAGCGTGTGATGTCAGCTGCCCCTTATTGTGGCACCGCAGTTCTCCAGTCAGCCTTGCACAGACGTGAGTCAGAGGAAGGCCTTTTATGTGCAGCTCAACCAACACACACCGCGCACCCGATTGGCTGAAGTTCGCTGGTGTCATCCTGGCTAGCTCAAACCCTCCCATCCTCCCGTCCGTACCCCCCCCCCCACCATAAAGAAACTATCCTAATATGGACATCATTAGAAGGTGACAATGTAAAGTTACAGTGCAGAGATATCAGTCACTCCTGGAGGAAACTAGATGTATAAATGGATTTTATGGCAAGTGGGAATGTGGTCTGGATTCAGTTAACATTTGGCGTTTAGTTTGACACAATTAACTACAAATTTGTGTTTTTCTTTTGGTTTTTGTATGCTCAGTAATCACGTAAATTAAGTTTCTTAAGTGCATTTCTGAACAGTAAAAATAATGCTTGACTTTATTAAGTTACAGATGAATGTCGATTGAATTCAAGTCAAGCCTTAGTTTCATCTTAATCTCATTATATCAGTGGTAATTTAATCACCTGTTACATCGTGACGGCCATATTGTGTTCTGAGACTATGTCATCTTGCGTGTCTCCTCACAGGAAGTGAGATAATGCAGCCGAGCTGTCTGAGGCCACGCCCCTTCGGCACGGTGCGCATGTCCTCCCTGCGCAGAGAGAGGGACGAGTCACGCCTCTCCATCAGCCTGTGCGACCTGAGCGCGGAGGAGGAGGAGGAGCGCCTGCGCCCGGCCCCTTCGTCCTGCCCCGTCCCGCAGAACTCCCTGAACTCGCAGCGCTGCTCCCTGCTCCCCCCGCGCCTGGACGCCGACCTACGCTTCCACCCGCTCCACGGGGCCCACGTCGTCCCCCTGGACCCGCGGACGGTGGCGCGCTCCCCCGAGCGCGGGCGCGAGGACCGGACGCTGGCGTTCACCGAGCGCCCGCTCCGCGCCGCCGAGTCCGTCTTCGTCAAGGTGACCGTCGGCCCCGGCCCCGCCCGCCCCGGTTCCCTCTCCTACGGGGTCACGACCTGCGACCCCGGCGACCTGCGGCCCGGCGACCTGCCCTGCAGCCCCGAGTCCCTGGTGGACCGCAAGGAATTCTGGGCCGTCTGCCGCGTGCCGGTGGCCCTCCACAGCGGGGACGTCCTGGGGTTCACGGTGAACGCGGAGGGGGAGGTCGCTCTCAGCCACAACGGGAGGAACGCTGGCATGCAGGTCTGCGTGGACAACTCCCGCCCTCTGTGGATGTTCTTCGGTCTCCATGGCGCCGTCACGCAGCTGAGGATTCTGGGTAAGTGCTGAGGCAGACTGTACCATCCCACACATACTGTATATCCATAGATCATAAGCTAATATCTTGCACTGAACAATTTTCCCCATCAGCGAGTATCTTTTGAGTAGCCTAACCAATGTGTTCTTTGTTCTTCATGATTTCTTAATTGTGCACATTTATTTTTCGGTAGTTTCAGCGACTTCTTCACTTGTTTAAGTACTGGAAAAACTTCAAATTGCCTGAAGGTAATTTATTAAAGTTTAGAACAAATGCAGAGAGTTTGCGTGAATCTCAGTGCCGTTTGCCAGAACTTTGACTCACAAAGGGAGTTATTTATAAGTAGGTGGGAGTGACTCAGAAGGAGCTGTTTGTGGAAGCTCAGAACAGAATGTGAAATGTATGAAGCACAGGGTGAGTAGTTCTGAAAAGATGAGGATGGGGGGGGGGAATTAGCAGCGGGCTCAAGTACAGTTCTCGACTTATTTCCCTTGGTGACAAAAAGGTGTACCGCACGGAAGACATTTGCAAGAACGTTTAGTCACGACACGCTGGCTTTTAATCCCTGCTGACACACTCAGAAGGAGTCAGTGTGCTTCTGGTTGGCCTTTTGTGTTTCTGTGCTGTACGTCCGTAGTCCTGTCGATCTGTGGCTGTGTCCATTGAAAAACCGATTTCCTGTATAACAATACTAACCACGCATTAGATTTTTTTTTTTTTTTAAAAACCTTGATACGTGGGTCCAAGGCCCAAGGTCTGTGTCACACTTTGTCACCAGACAATTCATCTGTTTCTTTTTTCTACTTGGAATAATGACAGCCTGACTGCTCCTACCCGAAACTGTGTCCACACCCCGGCAGCGAGCAGCACTTTTAGGGTGTCTGTAGCATTGTGTGCTGTTAGCAGAATGGAGAGCTCACACAGATGAGTATCCACTGAGTCACGAGGACCCGCCCAGATTGAATAGCTCAGCTCTGAAGGGCCCTCGTCATTCACACTGCATCCAGCCAATCAGTTCAGAAGGACTCCGAGTACAACTGGCAAAGCACTGACAGAAGTCCGTCCACTCAACCTGCCACTTTTCCATTAACACCAGTCCTTTGAAGGATAGCGCCTTCGAGATTATGTGCGTGTCTGATGGGTAGAAAGGGTCGTGTTCTCCACCAAGTACACCACCCCCTGAAAATCACATCACACCTGCTAACACAACCTTAAAGCCATATTGGAATTTGTGATTTTTTTTTTCTTAGTTTATGTAATAAAAGAATATGAGGAAAAAAACCTGTTCCACCCAACCGTTTGGTAACAGGGTCAATGCTGAAATGAGTTAGTGTGGTGTTCACACTTAGAGGAATCTTTGGGCTGAAGGTGAGAAGCATTTATTAAGCGGAAAAAGACAGTGGCTCAGGCTCCTGGTAGGCCTTGGTCGCCTTCCGGAGCGCAGCTAACGGAGCGTTAGCTCTGAGAGCTTCCGGAATGTTCTACAGGTGCCCACCTGTAGCAGTGTGGCACGTCTGGGCTCTCAGGTAAGCCCTGGAGCAGTGCTTACCTTTCAACACATCACACGTTTAGTCAGAGCCCCACAGCTTTTCACTCTAACTTCCCTTACGCACAGAGAAATATATTTTTACCTGATATCTGTCACAATGAAAGGCTGTGTTGGTAACATTTTCTGCGTATACAGTGTAACATTTCAGTGATATCAACACATACCACTGGCCTGTTTGTAAAATTCTAATTGAAATGTATGATAAATTCTATTTTATCGAGAAATGTTTTGAATACATATTTAATTTAATAAATAAATCCTTGGCAAAATATTCCAGTTATTGCTGCTTTGGTCTCAGTGGGATTTAGCTGAACAGAATTGTTAAGTGCCTCCGTATATTAAATTGTATTATTCAATGTATTCCAGTAATATATGTTTCTTGTGTGAGAGTACTGCCAACCAAAGGATTGTTCTTGTCAAAAATAATATCGACCCGTGCTCAGGGGCAGATTCTAAGATCAACGTCACATTCGGCTGTGGTGTAAACAACAGCTATAAAGCTGTTTCACATGCAACAATGGTTCCCGGTGCTCAAAACGGTCATTATGGCACATCTGTGTTATGAATATGATCATTGTACGTGCAGGCTGGTGCTGTGTTAGATATACACACCAACAGTGGAACTTACAGGGTAGTAAGGAAGTTAGCATCGGGCTAAATTGGGCCAGATGGAATCAGGTCAGCACGTTGTATGTGGGTGGGGGGGTGGGGGAGGGGGGGGAGGCAGGGGGCGGTTGTTCTGCCTAAACTGTACCATCACAGAAACTACAGTTTGTACCTGTTCTCTGCAGTGGAAGATACACAGTAAACTGTCCAGTGTTCATTCAACACTAACAGTGTTAATTCAGCTCTAACAGATATAACATTTGGTCTACATTGTGTAAACATATGGGATTGAAAAGGAATAAATTTGCCTTTATGTAACACAGGGATTGGATGATGACAATAACTGGAGGTGTGATCTGCCAATGAATGATGGTGAAACTTTAAATATGGATAAATATGGATGTTTGCTCTAGCAAAGTGTTGCCCGCAAATCTGTTGATTGGTGGTCTGATCGAGTGACAACCTGGAGGCGTATTGACTTTAAAAATGCTTAATACCTTTTTTAGGATACCAAATTCCCTTTTTGATTAAGAATTGCCAATGTCTGAAATCGTATTATATTGTGACTATTGGTATTCTCAATAGTTTTTATTCTTTTATATATTTATTTTGTTAATGAAATGTAATGCTATTATCACTGATCCAGAGCTTTTATAGGAATGGTTATGGGTTCCTTTATGAGTTTCCCAGCCGAGTAGCTCTGATAGCTTGGTCTCTTGAGGTGAGCTGTACTGTGCTGTAGACCTGTCCAGCCCTGCTCCTCTCAGGAGGGGCTGGATAGGTCTACAGCACAGTACACCTGTTGAACCCCTCCTGTCTCCTGAGAGGAACGGGTCTGACCCCAGAGGCCATCTCACAGTCACCCAGAATGCACTGCATGGCAGATAGACTGAGTGGCAGTGCCTGCCTTCACAGGAGCACACGTGCATTTCTGGAGAGCCCACATACTGCGGATATCATCGAGGCTGACATGTTTCCCCACAAACCCCCTAACTGTGGACATGTTCCAGCTCCTGATCGAAGCGGTCTGATGATGCGCAAACCACACGAGAGGTTTATTTGCAACACTGGAGCATACTTCTTGCCCGTGGTGCTACCTTGTTTGGAAGAAGCAGTGCTACCTGTTTGGAAGGAGGCAGTGCTTCCTGTTTGGGAAATGGCGGTTGCAGGTGACTGGGTCGGCTTTGCCGAAAGTGCAGTCCCGACCGCAGTCTCTCATGCCTGCCTTCTCCAAAAACCAAAATAAGAATTTGGGAAGGAAAACTTGTTTACCCAGTGTATGCTACTTTATGGATTTTCTGGCTTGAGTTAAGTATTTGTTAATAGCTTACCGGTCTGATTGGTTGTTCTTGTGTAATTAGCTTGCAATGCCATTGCACTGATGAAGGAAATCCGCTATCCTGGAAAGTTTAAATCTTTCTGTCTGACTTGCAATTTAGAATTTTTCAGTCGACTCATTTCTGGAGGGCACGGGTTTGTCTGAGTGTTTCTGATCTAAGACTGGCCAAAGTCAGGCCTAGAGACACTTGTGTAGACAGTAGACATGGCCTTTGGCAACACCGAATCCAGCTCTTTGCTGCGCGAAGGGCTTCAGCTTTATGGCTCCCTGGGTCTGAATGTCTCCAGGCTTTCACACAGCAATTTGTGCGATGAATCATTTAAGGGACTCACTGGAGAAAATGAATCACAGGTGAGCTGATGTGCGTTTTTCAAACTCCTCATCTCACTGGGGTTTATATCACCCAGCAGAGGCGCAACACAGTCTTGGGGAGAAACTGCAGTAACCCAACTGTGTCAGATTCACGTGACACATTTTTACCACCCTTATGTCTGTATTCAATGATAATAATAATGTTAATAATAATTTTGTTTTTCAAATTCATTATGACATACTGTACATGCAGGACCAGGCAGAGTGCTGAAATGTGTAAGAGTGCAGAGTGTCCAACACCAAGAGTCAGGCTCTCTCCGCTCATTCTGGTGAAATTCACTATGAAGTGATCATCACTCTCCCCTTCGTAACTGGCACACTTCATTATGTGATGAAATTTGACTTCTTGACTTGAATTTGACTTGAAATCACTTATCTGTGAAGCCAAAAGGTGCTTTACACCCGTGGCACAGGTGCAGGTAAAGGACAGTGGAGAGAATGGTGTGTTGAGACAGTAAAAGGGGTACAGGCGCTCTGATTGGATGTGAGAGATGCTTCAGACGCTGTGATTGGATATGAGAGATGCTTCAGGCGCTCTGATTGGATATGAGAGATGCTTCAGGCGCACTGATTGGATGTGAGAGATGCTTCAGGCGCTCTGATTGGATGTGAGAGATGCTTCAGACGCTGTGATTGGATTTGAGAGGCGCTTCAGACGCACTTTAAAGCCTGAGGGACGCTGTGCTGCGCTGCGCGTGGGCAGGGAGAGCGCGGTTAGCTCAGAGGGCTGTTGGCTGGGTGTTATTCAGCCCGCTCCGTGTGTGTGATGCGTTCCTGTGGAATGCCACTTTGCTCACGCTCAGACGAGCTCCTCGCCACCTACGTCTTCCCCCCCCCAGCGCTAATGCCGCTCCTGTCTGGTCTGCTCATCGTCCCCGCTCTCTCTCCCTCTCTCGCTCGCTCTCTCCATCTCTCTCTCTCTCTCACTGTCTCTCCCTCTCTCTCTCTCTCTCTCTCCCCCTCTGGCTGTCTCTATAACTCTCTCTCACTCTCTTCCTCTCTCTTGCTCTCTCTCCCTCTCTCTAACTCTCTCGCTCTCTCCCTCTCTCTCCCCCTCTCCCCCTCTCTCTCCACCCCCCTCCCCCCCCGCTCTCTCCTCTCCTCCCGCCGGTTTTGCTGTGTGTCCCGCTGGCTGGGAGACAGACAGACAGACAGACAGACAGGCGGACGGACGCAGCGGAGGAGGCAGCGAGCGTGAGTCACAGGCTCCCGTTCCGTGCTCGGCGCTCGACGCACGCGCTCAGTGAGGTCTGGAGGCCAGCTGATGACTCGCGTTACCGCCGCACGGCTCAGACTTCCAGAGCCTTCCCAGGGTTCCAACGGCCCGTCCGCGCTCACTGCGCAATTTTTACATCTTCAACACCTTTTTAAACTTTCCAGTTTTTGCTCACACCATAAACGCTTTTTTTTTTTTTTTTTTTTGCACAGCCAGCTAGTGCAGCAGCTAAGTGCGACTTGAGGCACGTCGTGATTTAGCATCTGTGCTAGGGCAGGAACATGCAGGGTACGCTGATTCAGATAAAGCCTGCGATTATATAACATTGCGCTCAAATTGCCTTTGAGTTTGAGGTGTCATCATGGCTACCTCTGCATGCCTGTGAGGGTGGGGGGGCTCAGTGGTTGTTGTATTTATCTCTCAGTGTCAAGCTGAAAAGCAACATACCGTGGCCGTTTTGTTTTATTTTATTTGAGATCGGAATTTGAACGCTTTTTGTCTCTTGTTTGGTTGCATTCACATTGCTTGCTTATCTCCAACGTCCTGGAGACAGAGCTGACGAACTGTGGCTGCCGACCGGGGCAAGTAAACGTTTGCTTTCACACCTCGCTGCTTGATCTCGATATGAATGGAGGCGGAGCTTGTGAAAGCCGCTTGTCACATGGTAAAGGCACGCCTGGCGCGGGGACGTGACGCACGTCCTGAAAACTCCGTCTCCATTCCAGGACTGGACGGACTGCATTCTGGGGCACAGACTGATAATGCACACAAAGACAAAGTCCGCAAATGTTGCCCTTGCCACGCCAAAGAGAGAGATTATATGACAGAAAAACCCGACATCGATCCTGGGGGTGGCGTTTGTATATAGACATGAAGGATATCTGATTTCTCGATAGAGGTTGCTCATATCTTTAAAAATGGCAGTGAGGCTGCCACTAAGCTGGATGCCTATTGGACGTCACAGCTTCCTGCTGGGGCTGTGGCTCCGCCCCTGTTGTCCTGAGGGAGGGGCCGCTTGTGTGTTCCATCAGAAACAGGGCCCCCGTTTAGGGCCAGAGGGCTCACGTGAGAATCAGGCCTCCCTGTTCTGACACTCATATGTCAACAGCCAATCAGAAAGTAGTTATTTATTTACTTATTCATGTTCATTCTACCTCATAGGTTCGGATGTGTATATTCAGTCGAAAAAGGGGTAAAAGGCACCATAGACAAAGTATATTTGGCATATTTTAAAGATTTCAAACTATGCTGTGAAGAAGTATCCAGTGTTGCAAAAAAAAACAGCTTGTGAACTTGTGAGTTGTGCTTTCCAGGGATGTAGTGGAGCGCATAAACCGTTTATCCACCTTTTTAAAATAAAATGCTCACCCAATTTCCGTTTAAGAGCGTTGATTGACCATTCACATTGTTTCAGTTTTACGCTAATGTTTTATTCTTGTAGATTTTCTACATCACGTAACGCTATTGCATGAGAGCGACGTGTCGTGGCCTTAGAAGTCGTGTCATGCCCTTTGGGTTCGTTAGCATTTTTGGCCGAGGGGAGAAATGAACGCCGTTTTCCTTATTCCTTCTAAATAATTCATGACATCGGGGCGTTTGTTTGTATTCGAAAAATAATGCCTTTTGCCCATTTTTTATAATCTAAAAATCCTGAGTAATTAAAAAAAAACAAATTGCCAACAGCTAAGTGGCACAATTACCACATCACTCACAGGGCTGTATTTCCAGTTACCGTTCACACACATAAGCCGTTTGCCGTTACCCATTAGCGTAATGAATTATGCTTTTTTTTATTTTGTACAGTTGAACATATCGCTGTAAACATAATTATTGTTGTTATTGTTGCTGTACTTGTTAGGAATTTGCTTAAGTTTTTTCAGTATTTTAAGAAATTTTACCAGCAATGCTTAAATGGTTTGAGCATCGATTTTCTTGAAGTCAAAATGGTCAAATTCACAGCTGTGCCTGTCCTGATAACTAGGCTGCTGTAGCTACCCTGCAAAGCCACATTTCTAAATTAATGTTAGCTAGCCCTATAGATCCTCTACCGACATACAAACAATTCAGTTGGTCTGTCGTGTACAATATCTCATTACGAAAACTTCCATTTAAAAACATACACGTAGCCTGAGCATGAGCACTGTTCACATGCTCATTACGAGCCGCGACGTCGGTGGTTCAAGTCCGACCGCGCAACCCTTTGTCATGTGTCTCTCCCTCTCTCTTCCCCTGTTCTTCCTGTCTCTCTACACTGTCCTGTCCAATAACACTGAAAAAGCCCTATATATATATATATATATATATATATATATATATAATATATATATATATAAACATACACTTTCATTTTCCTTAGGCAATGGAAAGCATGTTTGGTTTGTCTGTACCAGTTTATTTTGTTTCATATGAACTTTACCTCTGTGAATAAATCATTTTTGGTTTGCATTAGTTTCAGAGGCTGTTAAAACTAATTTTACTGCCCATTAGTTATAGTGTTTATGATAATTTCACTTCTTTAGGGTGATAATTGTACTACTGACAGAAACAGAAAATCATGTGGAAATATAGATTTAAAAAAATAATTCTATTGTTAGTCATTGATTACTTGCAATATTCATATTGATACTGTATATTTATTATTTTCCCTTTGTGTGATCTGTGTAAATTGATTACAGACACCACATAATTTAGGAGATGGGTGTTATTTAATTAAGAAAACTAATATTGAAAATAGATTTAATAAAGGAATTGGTTATGAGAGGGGACTGAATTGTGGGAACAGTAATGAACAGAATTTTAGTGAATTGATGCTAAAAGATTGAATGGGAAACAAATGACATGAATCTATCCTGCCAAGTGTGAGAATTGATCTGAAGAAGGGATTGATGCCAGCCCTGAGGTGAATGGCGATTAAATTGTTAAAATCTTAAAAGAGGGCCAGCTCGTTTCTGCACCACGCTTGGCGGGTCCTGCTGGTGCTCCAGCTGTGTACGGCAGGTTGGAACCTGAGCGGGACCAGAGTTTACCCACCTTTAGAACCACTACTGCACTGGTGCTTTCCATGTTATTACTGTTAGCTGTCATCATCAGACCTCTCCACCCGACAGAACGTGCTGGAACACGGTCACAGCTCAGGGATTCGTGGGGGAAACACGTCGGCCTAGATGTTATCCACAGTAGGCTATGTGGGCTCTCCACGAACCCATTCAGTGAGATGCACGTGCGCTCCTGTGAAGCAGGCACTGCCACACATCCATCTCCAACATTACGTCGAGCGTCCGTTTCGGGAGTGAAAGGGGGAGCGAACTGCCGCCGCGTTCTCTGCGTCCGCGTGCCGCTAACTGGTGGCATGTGGAAGCACGGGCGGCTCGCCCCTGGTACGAGCGTGCGGGTCTCAGCTGACCACCGTACGAGCCGCTGCCTGCGCCGGGGTGTGGGTTTGGGCTGGGGCGTGGGTTTGGGCTGGGTCAAGGGTTGGGCTGGGGCGGGGGGTAAACACAGCTGCTCTTAGCAGACTGAAAGCAGGACGCGACGCGGCGGGTGGTCCGCCTGACCAAACATGGCAGCCCGGAGCAGCGGGGGGGAGCGGCGGGTGTACCGCGCGGTGCCAGGGCCGCTCTGCGTTAGCGCGCCGCGGTGTGTGCGTTCCTGCCCCACAGCCCGGGCCTCGCGGAATGTGCCTGCTCCAGGCCGCTTATTTTCGCCGTCTCGGCGAGGCACAGCTGGTTGCGGTTGTTGTTAATCTCGCTGGTGAAACGGGGAGTGGGTGCCAGTCTGGGGGGCGGGTGCCAGTCTAGGGGGCGGGTGCCAGTCCGGGTGCTGGGTGCTGGGGGGTCAGCTGCTGCTGGGCTTATCAGAGCCATCGGGGTCATTCTGGGGGATTGAGAGACTGAGGAGTGACCATTCAGGGCTAATACAGATATCATACTGTACACAACGCAGTGAGGAGAGGCCCCCTGTGTAATACCTGCCTGGCCCTTTCTGAGTCCTGACTAATACCTCAATAATGTATGCGCACACACACACACGCATGCATGCACAGACACACATACACACACACAAATAGACACACACATGCACACGTACACACACGCACGCACGCACATACTCACACACACACGCACAGACACACACACACACACATGCACGCACATACACACTCACATACACACACACACGCACGCACATACACACTCACATACACACACATGCACAGACACACACACATACATATACACACATTAGTACAATTCATATAATTAATTGGGTTAAACATTTTCAGATAATAACAATAATATTAATAATAATAATTATAATAATAATAATAAAAATGATGTGTTACTTTAGTTCTTCACACAGTTTTGTTCTTCCTGCTGCTTTGCTCCTATCCAGAAGCCCTAAATTGAAGCAGTGTACATGATGAGCACGCTCAGTGTGAGCGCACCATCGCCATAGAAACCCCCACTGCCCAATGGAGTCCCACAGCCTCAGCATGAATGCTGTCCACTCTCACTACAAACAACTCAGTCCTAGGTGTGACTTTATAAGGACAAAAAAGAGATTACTCTTCCTGGGTAATCCTAATTCATTTGAATTTCTTAAGGTGCATTTGCTATTTAATAGTTAATATTTAATCATTTGCTGTTTAATCATGGGGAGTTAATACAATGTGATTTTTAAACCCCCCAGACATTTTACAGGCTTCTGACCTAATTACATTAGTATTATTCTGTATGCACGTTTGCTTCATCAGTTTTTCTGAGTGCAGCAGGAAAACCAAGTAAGGAAAATGGATTTGCATCCGAATGCACTGAAAAGTAGAGACACAACCAATGACCTACTCTTAAGTACAACTTCGCACACCACAGGATATTGGGATACAGGCTTTTAAACAGAACGTTGTTGAAGTGTTTTCACGACCCAGAACTTTCACAAGCGCAGTTTAGTGTAGGAGGTACCGTTGTGTTGATGTTGTTTTTTTATTTAATGGTTTTTCAGAACCTTAATGAATAGAAAACGGGAGCATTTTAAAAATTCTGTGCAGTCAAATCTCTTTAGTTTCCCCCTTTTCCTAGCCCAGTCGGATGAAATTTGGAATGTTGGGAATATTTGAGAACACGTTTCACTCAGGACGCCTGCAAACCAGTCGACACCTTCCACATCACAAGCGAAGGAAAGCTAGCTCTCCGCTTACAAATGCACCGAAGGCAGGAAACAAAGACACACTAAAGACGAGTAAAGTGTGCAGTGTGGGTCTCCTCCACTGATCAGACGACAGACACGTCTCTCCCTGGGGATGGGATGGTAATCTGTACACACCTGGTGAAGCACCAGGACACGCTGATTCGCTCATAACCTGGCAACCCTATCTAACCTGGGCCCACCCTACCACTGGCTAGCTAATCAGGCATTCTCGCTCCAGCCTTGGCTAAAGGCTCAGGCTGTGCGGTGTGTGGCTTCAGTGGGGTGCCAGATCACAGCTAAACCCCCCTCTCCTCTCTGTCTGTCGTGGCATTTGTGTTTCCAAGCCTCTGTCCTTTTGAGAGGAATCTGAGTTGCTGGTATTCCCCTGACCTCTGAAGGTATGCAGAGTCTAAAGTGCCTCTTATCAAGTTTCCCGTGAGGTGAACTCCCATTAACTTACACGTGCGGCACGAAGGTATGAGGAAAGACTACTACACCTGCCTGCTGGCCTGTACACTGTCAAATGTTGAGTGTTAATTCAACTCTAACAGTGTTAAACTAACTCTAACAGTGTTGATTCAATGCTTAATAGATAACATTCGGTCCCACATTCCAGAGTTGAATTAACACTGTTAGAGCTGAATTAACACTGTTAGAGCTTAATTAACACTGTTAGAGCTGAATTAACACTGTTAGAGCTGAATTGACAACACTGGACATTTGACTGTGTAGCGCATGAGTGTACAGCGGTCATTTGAGCACAATGCCTTTTCCACCATTTTGTTTTTCCATCACATAGATCAATGTTCAGTGACTAATGGTTACCATGTGCAAGGACTTTAATGTCTAATCACTGCAATGGTTGTAGTATTCAGTGATGGTTAATGTCCGATGACTTCCGTGACTGATGTCGCATTTTAAAGTGTTCATTTGGGAGCTATAAATAAATAGCAGGCATGCCAGTCTCATTGCATAAGTACCAGTTATTACAGAAATGCCAGATTTGCATTTCAATATACCAGACAGCAATAAATTACAAGAAAGAACCCTGCTGTCAAAGCAGATTTAGGTTGGGTGTCTGGGTGTGTCAGTGCAACCTGGCACTGTGGCATTGCATTGGCATTGTGATCATCTCGATCACGATGTAATTAATGTGCGAGCAGGATATTCGGTGAGTAGACTTCTGAACTGAGCGGCAGGTTCAGTCATTTTGAGTACCGAGCGAGCGGCAGTGTTTTTGAGAGAGAGGGTTACATTTTTCCTGCGCTCTCGTTGGCTGAGCCCCGCTATGCTCGCTATGTTTCGCAAACGCGTCTGCCCTCCGCTCCGGACCTTTAATCCGATTGGAGAACGAAAGCAGCTTCGCGCGCGCAAAACGCGTCGAGTTCAGCGAGAAGGAAAGCGACGGGAAAAAAAAACTCTTTCTCGCCATCGCAGGTTCGGCTCAGCTGGGCGACCCGCGGGGCCCGTCCGGACCCGGCACCCCGAGCTCCACCCCCGGGACCCCCACGGGAACCTGCAGGGGGAGCGGCGCCTTTGACCCCGCCCTCGGCGGAAGCTGTCCTGGAGCTTTGTGCAGCTCGGCCGACGGTCAGTGCTTTCCCAAAACCAGCCTTCCACACACGTACCGGCCACCGCTAACCAAACCTCCCAATGACCCTGCTCAATCAACGGCATCAACTGCTTTTTAAATACTTATAATGTGTTACATTAACCAAAGTTAAAGTGCCCACTACCGCATTATTTGGTATCGGCCATTAATAATTAATGGTTTTTACATTTTAACCGATCAGCAATGCAAATGTTTAGTGGGCTTCCAATCAGAAATGGACTAGAAGAAAATGTCCATACAGAATAGAGTCAGACATCCAGGGAACATATATAGAAATTACAAACCTGACATCAAAAGACAATTTTATTTTCCTGCATATGAATTTGAAAAGTAAGGAAAAATTACTTTTCATTAATTAATTCGTGAAAAGGTTATTGTACAGGGTCTTGAACAAGGAAGGGAAAGGCGCACTGTATATTTGGTACATTTGTACAGTAAATGTATTATGGCAAGCAGACTTCTGACATAACTTAGCTCACTTACACTACTACATTCGCTGGTAAACTAATAGAGCCATGGTAATTAGCCATAGGTTTGACACGGTTTGTCATACTGTGCATTGCTGAACCCGATGTGGCGAAGCACTGAAGTGTCCCCTTTACTCCACAGGGCTGACTCCCAGCTCACCCACCGGCCTCCCCGAGTCCTCCACCTTCCCATCAGCCCCGGGGTCCTGGAGTGACGAGTGCACCATCTGCTACGAGAACGCGGTGGACGCGGTGATCTACTCCTGCGGTCACATGTGCCTGTGCTACACCTGCGGGCTCAAACTGAAGGGGATGCCCCGCCCCTGCTGCCCCATTTGCCGGAGGGCTGTCAAAGACATCATAAAGACCTACCGCAGCTCTTAGGCGCCCAATCAGGGCCCGGGCTCTAAGTCCGGGGCACGCTGCTCAGCCGTTTATGGTGCCTGCAAGGTCACGCAGAGGTCACGACGGGCCCATCCAGGCCTGTGACGCGTCTCGCTGACCCGGTCGTCCAGGAGTTTACGCCAAAACACTCACGCTCTACCTGGAGTGGAACTACATATTATTCCCCACCGAGGATTCAGAAACTGAGGATTCAGGGGATTCAGAAACTGAGGATTCAGGGGATTCAGAAACTGAGGATTCAGGGGATTCAGAAACTGAGGATTCAGGGGATTCAGAAACTGAGGATTCAGGGGATTCAGAAACTGAGGATTCAGGGGATTCAGAAACTGAGGATTCAGGGGATTCAGAAACTGAGGATTCAGAAACTGAGGATTCAGAAACTTAGGACATGTGTCTGAGGGCAGGACTGACGGGTGGATCATCAGCCTGTCTGGGAGGGGGCTGGAAAGTAAAGCGGACCTCACTTTTTATGGGTCGATCTTCGGGTTTGTGTTGTGCTAGTGACTCTGGGTGCAGGCGATGTGATCGTACGTTTTCTCCCTTGTAGTTCTGTTTTTCTCCAAAGCTGCTCTAATGCAGTGGGTTATGGCCTTACACAGATTGTAATTAAATGTTTATATTTTTATTTATTTTATTTTTTTCCCCAGAACCACTTGGCCATTGCTTTCCAGGCTGTACGGCTTTACCTCTGCCATTGTGTGTGATTGTGTCCAACCCTAGGACCAGATAACAGGGACCTAAACATGGACTCCACAGAAAAACAACACTATTAGTAAATTAAATTACTGGCATCTGCACCATGGAGCAAAGGTCTGTGTAGACCTGTAGTCAAAGATCAACTTACAGTATGAAATAAAAAGCTTACTTTTTATGTTATATAGTGTTGAAATTATGTTAATTACTATTCTCGTACATGACAAATATGTTCAGATCTGCATGAGCAGAATGTGCAGTGAATTTGTTCCCTCAGTGGGACGTTTCTGTTGCACCCCAGATCTTCGGTCAGTTCATTTCAGTTCAGTCAATTCAGCAAATTAATTGAAAATTTCTGTAGAACATTCTGCGCCTTTTTCAGTTTGCTTGCTAAATGAACTGAACTGAAATGGTATTGACCCCAACTGTGTTACACACACATTCTTATTCTGTCAGTCATGACTGAGTGTGAGGACACACACACACACGCAAACACACACATACACACACAGACACACACACTTATACACATACACACACTCATGAAAACACACACACATGCACACAGACACACACACTTACATACACACACTCATGCAAACACGCACATACACATGCACACACACACACACACACAGGAAGCCTCAGCAGTGACAGAAAAAAATGTATGGAAACATCTGGAAATAGGGGTCTATGAGCACCTATGTGCAAGTCACCGACACTTATACCAATACCTTATCAGCTCTAAGAATGGCAAGCCGTTAAAATGAGGATTAGATTTGTGTACCAGTAGCAATGCAATGAAGGGAAGTGTTTTAAGAGTCCTGTGAGGTTTGGGCTAATTCCAATTTCCAATTTCAATTCAGGAAATTAAGAGAAATCCAGTTGATGAAGTGAAAAATGGCCGTTAATGTTCTGCAAGGTTTTTTTCAACTTATGAACTAAATTGACTGAGTTGAGATGGAATTGACCAAAACGGAGTACCTCTGGCCCTTTTTTAATTTATTTTTTTTTTTACTCTGGATAAAACGCGTGCACGCTAACATTGTAGAGAGGGGTTAGCAGTCACAAAACCACGCAATAATTTACCCTGTTTTCTGAAAGCGGTGCAGCACCGGGACATCACCGATGCTGGCGCTGAGGGGCTGTGCCGTCGCCGCGCCGTCGCTGCGACAGTCGCCGTGCCGACAGAACGCAGACCCGACCTGTGACGTCATCGGACTCGCCCGATACACAGTCCAGAGACGGCAACGTGCCGCTCCTTCAGTTTAAATTAAATGCTGTTCTCGAGATTTCGACATTGCAGTCTTTCGTGTGGGAAGCCACGTCTCCTGTGGCACCGAAGCTGAGGTAGACTGCCTCCGGGTCAGTATTGTGCCGTCTGATTCACGCTCTTTCGAATAAGTGCATTAGCGATCGCTCTTAAAATGGAGAAGGGATTATCTCTTTCGCACATTTCCACTCAGCCTCTCCACATCTCTGGGGTGGTGTACCCATCCGCTGAGGGCGGCGAACTCTTAAATTTGGCGTGCGTTAAAACCAAATAATGCCAGAGTCTAATGTAAGATGAGCAATACCTTCACAGCACAAATGATCGGTTTTACTGGTGTATTTGGGGTAAGGATATTTAAACAAGCTGTCAGTGTACATATGGGTGTGTAGTTTACATAAACTAGAATTGACAATTCAGTTTATACTGAATGTGGCTACAATTCATTGAATCTGGAAAAGGAAGCATTCTTTTGTATCAATGAGAAAAGGAGGAATCATTTTTTAGCTCATTCATAAAAAGGTACATGAAGTTACACTTCGATAATAAGCATTGTAATCCATGATCTGAAAATAAGAATAAGAATCATTTAAGAATTATTTTTAGCTATTTATTTAGCTAATATATATTTATTAGCTATATATTTTTGACAATAAAGCACAATTTTAATTGTGGTTGTGCTTTTTTTCAACTCTGATTGGTATCAATGGTGTTGATATTGTTAAATTATCATTTTATTGAGAGGTAAAAGCCATTTTATATTCTTCAAACATAAATAGAGTGAGAACCAAAGGTCTGAGGTCCACCAAGTCCTGTTTTTTTCCATTATTTGTCAAGGAATAATGTAATTATGATACTCCAGTTACACTTCTCATACATTTTTGAGAACAAGCAGAGCTTATTAGGCTGGCTAGACAGGCACCAGATCTGTTTACTTATGTTTTTATAGCATTGTCTTTCTGTCATGTGCAGCACATTGGGCTACAGCCACTGTATGAAATGTGCTATACAAATAAATATTGATTGATTGATTGAACCCAGTCAAACATCTGGAGGAGCAGCTGAAGAGGGGAAAACCCAAACATCAGCAGATCATCTATGGGAAGTGTTGAAAAAGTGCTGGGGTGAAATGGAAGATGAGGTGGGAAGTGTTGAGAAAGTGCTGGGGTGAAATGGAAGATGGGGTGGGAAGTGTTGAGAAAGTGCTGGGATGAAATGGAAGATGGGGTGCTGCATAAGATGGTGGAATCAATGCCAAGCAGAGTTACAGCAGTAATCAAGGCGGAAGGTGGACACACCAAGTACTAACAATCTACCTTCAGTAAATACCTACACACGTATTATGAAATAATATTATGAAAATAATACATTCTTGAAAAAGAATTGCAAACAGAGTGTCATGATTGTATTGGCCCTGGACAAATAATGAAAATAATCGGTTCTCGGTAGTGTGCTCTGAGTTTTGGTTCCCACTGTATATAGTCCATTAAATTGCGGTGACAATCGAAAATTGAAGAACAGATCTTGAAAGCTGTATTTACCTGACACCTCTTGGGTGTCATATATCTTCTGAATCTTCGGGTGTGCAGCTTAGTCAAACATGTCTGTGAACATGCCTATACCTTCGTACCTGTGTGGTACTCCATGTAAAGGTACCAGAAATGAAAGTTTCTAATGTTCGCGAGTGTAACCTGAGATTTACCACTGCTGCTTGTAGAATCATCTCAGATTAAGACTTTTTGGTGCCTCAAAGCGTGTAACGGAATCTGTTCATAATTACACTCCTGAGAAGACCTTACTGAAGAGGATGAAACAGCTTCATGCCATTTAAAATAAAATAGGTTTAGGATTTATTTTACGCTGCTAAGCATGTACTATGTTCCAGTGCCGATGCATGCATTTTCACCAACACACATGTACACATAGAAATGTGATGTGTTTCAAATCGCTAATTACTAACAGAATGTGGTATTTTCAGAAAAGTGTTTTGTAATTAATGCAGTATAGTTTCCCAACAAAATTGTGCCTCTGTCCTGTTAAAGATTGCTCATAATTTTTTAAAAATGTTTTCTTAATCTACTCAGTAGTTATCCTCTCTACCTATTTTAAGTAATTTTTCCGCATAATGAAATCAATGTTAACCTTTTTTATGCTGGCAAACCTGCAAACATGTTTGGTTCTGAACACAGTGCAAATATATATATATATATATATATATATATATATATATATATATATATATATATATATATATATATACAATTCTGTACAATGTTATGATTATTTATTGTTTTTATGTATCACTGTACAGTATTTATCAGTTTCAAATGTCACAATGTAATGGGTGAATATAATTGGGGTTTCAGGAGAGACAGAGCTTGGTAGAAGATGAAGAAAAAGGTTCACATTTGTCAGGTTGTCCTGAAATAATATTTTGAGTTTATCCATTATCATTGTTAATTTCTTTTTCAATCCTGTAAACATTTTGGAGCATTTGTAGATTACAGTCAGTCCTCAGTCGTTTAACAGTGGGACCAACACTGCACTAGGATCAAGCCAGTGGCAGTTTATACTGTATTTACAAACCAAAATTCACCAAACTCAGCTGGGTCTGCTGCGACTCCATCGTGCTATGAATTTACGCCGATACTCGTTTTTCTCCGTGTGACTCAGTCTTTGTTTATTTAAAAAAAACAGCTTTGACCGAAGTGCTTGTAAATCCTGTTTTCTGGTTGACTGAGATGAATGTGTCTGTCAATAAAAGGAGAGGGTTGTGTTTCAGCCATGCTTCACTTAACGCGACCTTTGTTTTCTTTTCTTTTTTACTTTTCTATTTTCCTTAAGATTTGAATTTCCAACAATGTCCTGAACTCGCAGAAAAAAGGTGACTTTACCAGCCCCCACCCTGAGAACAAGTCCGACGGGGACGGTGGGGGGGCTGCCTGGCGGTCCCGTATCTGGAAACTGAAATGCCTGAAGGAATACACAACTGTTACTCACGAGCGCGATGTTTAGCGCCGAGGTATGCAGCGCTGGCTCCGCGCGCAGCATCTGTTATTTAGTGCAGCGCTGCTTGAAGTGTTTTAGATTGTAGCATAACACACACAAAAAACATAAAACAGACCTCCGGGGCCGTTTCTCAAGGAAATATTTCTTTGAAGTGATGCAGGGTACGCTGATGTGTAAAAAATTAGTCCGATAAATCTTTCTCTTGTGTACAAACGCTTTCTAAGCAGACCTCTCTTTGAACCTGCGCTTTTATGAAACATCTACAGCAGAGATTTGACACATTTTTCGCGAGTTACAGGTTCTGTGTTCTTTGCTGGTTTCCAGGTGATTGTAAATGTGTCGGTCTGAGGTGAGTTGGGGGCTCGTGGGTGGCTTGTGGATTTGCGAAATAAATGTATGTGAGGCTAAAAAAGACAGGGTCTTGACTACTGAAATGTGTGCTTCAATCCAGTAACATGAGCATGGTATTAAATGGCAATGCCCAACAGACACATATGCCAGGTTTCTGCCAGAACACTTTTAAAAACACTGAGCTATGTTAAAGTCCGTGTATGGGGGAAAAATCTGAAAATCTGGAGTCCATGATATAGTTCCTTACTTTAGCAACTTAAGTTATATTTAGTAGCCCCTCCTTCCAATTTCAGACAGACTCGAAACCCACCTCTTCAGACTGTGTCTTAGTTCCCCTCCCATCCTCACCCTTGAACCTTCTGTACTAGTTCAGGTTCTGGTCATTTTTTAGGTTTTAGGTTTTCTTGTTAGGGCTTTTTTATTCATTTACATCCATACACATTCAGGATTAGAATTTTGGTTCTAGTTTTGCATAGTTAATTTCCATGAATTGCTTCAGTGATGTTATATGTCCGTGTAGGTCTGGGAATGTTCCTAACCAGGCCTGCGCTCTTACTCATAAATCAGGCGCATGCGCTCCTGTTCTCTTACATGATGAGTCGCTCTGGGTAAGATCATCAGCTACCTTAATGTAATGTAATATAATGCACTGTGGGTTTAAATGTATGGGTTAATGTTTGGTTTTAAATTACGCTAACTCTGCCATCAAAGATGCAGAAACTTTTATTGAACTCTCTGATATGTTCAAACCTAGTGTGTTTTGATTGAAGCCACCCTGTATACATTCTGTTCTCATTGTGTAAATCGCAGGCCTAATGCATGAGACTTGGCAGCTATGATTCGCGCAGTATACGGGGTGCTTTCAGTCAAACACACTGGGTCCTTTTGCTGGAAACTAGCATCGGTTTTATGTGGAGCCAGATTAAAACAAAGAAGCAATATAGTCCCAACTGCCACGCGCTAATCAGCACATCTGGTCTCCTGTGCATCGCAGTTAGTGTGCTTTAAATGCTAACGACCAGGTTCTATGAGAGACTAGCATCTTGGTTTAATCAGAAAAAGAACTGACTGTCACGTCTCCTTGTTCTTTATCTACGTCTTGCCACACCTGTGTAACTGGTGCTAGCGCGTGCAGACGTGTGCTTCAGTGGATGCGGTCTTGTTGGTATGGGTGCGGTACGTATTTTGTTTCCCTGCAGTAAATGTTCTGTTTTCAGGTCACACCTCTTATTGTCTCTTGGATTTTTGTCCCCGATGAGAGTAATGCAGAACCGTATTAGCATAATGACAGTTTAACTGAATATTAAAAATTAAATTAAAAAAATTGGCATTTGGTTTCATTGCATATGCCCTGAAGTGCTCGATTTAAACTAGGGCGGAGTGTACGCAGTACAGGAGATGGTTTTATTTTGCTGTATTTATTTTTGCTTGTTTTAAAGGCTCATCGAATATGAAACCATCCAAAATATGAAAACCTAAATTTTTTGAGTGTTGCCACAGCTCAGGAAAAAAATCTAAAAAATTATGTAATTTGGCATGTTGTAGCCTACTGAGACTGACAAGCCTACAGTGAAGTCAGCTTATCTGTTTGTGTTTACATATTTGCTTGCGTTCTAGATGACTAAAATGAAAGCGTGAGTCTGTGGTTTCATTTTTTCAATTAATATAAATCCATGTAACGTAGAAAAACCGCTTAAGTGGCTGATGCATATGCGGACCAAATCTGTCAATTACGACAGACTTGGCAAATTAATGCATAACTCAAAATGCCTATTTAAATTGATGGATCCCAATATTTAACATCAGGACTGCGACTTTAAATTACAAACTCATGGATGTTGGTAGATCATACACTGCCACCTAGTGGATATCACAAAATACAATTTGTACCAAAATTGAGTAATAACAATCCAGCCATAGCAGACGGTAAATACAATTAGTTTGTTTAAGGATTTGAGGACTGCTACATCGCCCATAGCATGGTGAAAAGGGTGAAATATGACAGGATTGAGATACAGTAGTTAATCATTTCATATGGATTTTACTTATGCCTACGTGTTTTCTGTCTGCATTGCGCGCAAACTAAGCTCATTAATCAAAATGAACGAACTATCAACGTGTTAGTCTACTTGTTATTTCTGACGGTTTCCTCAGACAACAACTATCACTTCACAGTGTGACGAGGTGCCGAAACGGAGCCATGGAGAGAGCCAGTGGTAAGGTGAACTTGTCCTTGTTCCTTCAGAGGCCTCATTCTCAGACCGTAGTGGTGGTGCGCAGACTGCCTGATCTGTGTGGCTGCGTGGCACGCTGTCAGCTTGCTGTGGGCGACTTAACAGTTCTAAAATCCTTAAACATAAACTCATTTTATTTACTGCCTGCTGTGACTGGATTGTTATTACTTAATTTTGGTACAAATTATATTTTGTATTATTAAAGGGGGTATTTGCACCTGTTACACTTTTTGTAGGCAATCTCTTTCTGTGGGTGTGGTCAGGGCCATCATCACTGTTGGTTTTTATTATTATGATTATTGCAGTATTTATTAGGATTTACGTATTAATAGTAAGGACTGTATATACATAGCTTTTAGCTCCTACAAGACTATCTGTGTGTAGGTTTGGTGCGTCTTAAAAGTGGCAATACCGTGTAATTTGGCCTACGTTTTGTTAAGATGGTGTCATTTGATAGCTAACCGCAAGCTTTTCGAAGATGAATTCAAAGTTCTCCAACAACCACGAAAGCGCATGAACTTTCCAATACTGCCAGAAGTTTAGTTCAGCAATTTCTGAAGCAATTGAGAATTAAAATGAATCATTCAGATTGGTAACCTGTCTGTTAATGACTTCAGAAGTTATAGGCCCAAATCAATTATTTAATTTCATGGTTTCAATTATCAGCCTATCAAAATTGCTTAAAGGAAACTTGATTAATTTTGGAGTTTCTGAATATAGCAGAAATTGAGAAACCCCGAAATTATTGAGTTAATTTCTATAGAATCTCCAGTGTTTTATAAAACAGATTATCCCGGGACATTATTTGACAGTCCTCTATAACATCCTTCGCACAGTAGTAACTAAACCAAAAGAAAAAGACAAGCCAAGTGAACTGCGCGAGGGCCAGTTTCTTTACCTGTGAAGGATTTTGGTCTGAGCATTCGTCCACCGCGCATGCGCACTAAAATTCCATCTCCAAACACATGAACTCCTTCGGTTCCTGAAGCAATCGGAAAACCCGCCTAAAAGCGCCAAATAAATGAATAAATAATGACTGGTCCGTCTACGCTGAATGATTTTTGTCTTGGAAATTGCATTCTTTGAGAAGATTATTGAGATTTAAATCAAGTACTGTATGTTAGTGCGTGCCTATTTTGGACATTGGTGTTCTGGGAAATAAAACTTCATCGAATTTAGCCAGTTAACATCTTTGTGAACATTAAATGCATGTAAAAACGTGAATAAATCATTTGAACTCCATTCTGTCTCAAAATAGACCATATTAGTCCATTTCAAATGTGTCCTTTCATTTTAACTAGCCTAATTATGTTTCCAATTATCCTTTTCACATAGGGATAGTTATAATATTCTGTAGCCTGCTTCTGAAATGAGCTCTTCACTATGGACTATGGAGTTTAATTTTCACTCCTATTGTCTTCCTTCAACCCACAAGGGTGCAGGAAGAGAAATGTTATTTTCATGAATCTGCTGAATATACAGGACACAGTTAAAATTATAACTGCTAGCTGAGGTAGCTTCTTAATGGTATCAAAGCTAAGTGAACTGCCCATGTTCCCCTCCTCAGCCTTACAGTTACAGCACAGACTGCTGCTGCGATGCCATGCTAATACAGCTTAGCGCAGGCCACGTTTACCTCAGCATCCTGTGCCTTTCATCAAGACTACCTTAAAGTGCAGTAAGACAACCACACACACACACCCACACACACACACGCACAATGCTGTCTTATGACTCACCAGTACTGATTTCAGATAATCCTCACAGCTTGTTAAGACTTAAACACTTAGGCTATTTGAAAAAAACTTCTTTAAGGGTCTCAAAGTTTCATTAACTTCACCCATCTGTCATTTTAGGAGAGAAATTACAAACATGTTCCAGTGGTGAAATCCCCCTCTTCTCAGCAGTGCATACTCAACCGGGCTGATTTTAAGCTGGGTGAATGACACTGAGTAATCATTACTTAAATACAGAGTTTCAGATTTAAGCACTGCTTAACTGACAGTGTGACAGAGTGCAGAATGTGTACACTCTTCAATTAGGACTGGATGCAGTCTGTCATTCTCAGTGAATTCCTATCAACACACAGCATGCTCGCAAACCGTCTCTAAACATTCACTCTCATAGTCTCATATATCCATCCATCCATCATCTACAGCATACCTGCTTAACCTGGGCTGGGTCGCAGGGGAGGTAGAGCCTATCCCAGCACGCACTGGGAAAGTCTCATATAGTCATTCCCAAAATGACAAAATTCCCTCTAACATATGATCTACAAACCACGCACAAAAACTGCCTGTTTTCCCTTTGAAGCGTCCCCAATCTTGTCCAGCCAATCTACTGATGGAAGTGGCCATTTTGCCATTGTAACCCTCCTGAGAGATAACAGAGCACAACAGGTCCAGTACTCTCACAGGGAGGGATTCAACTGAGCAAACAGGCCAAGCCTCTCCAAAGACCAGATCAATTCATATAAAACAATTATGAAACCATTGAAAACTTCTCATTCAGCCGTTCTTGGATGAACAGCACAGCACAGCACAGCGTGACTTCTGTCAACACAGCGTTATCATCTGCAATCCAGTGTTGCAAAACAAAACATGGATCTTTATTTGAAAAAAAGAGAACTTCCACCACAGTGTGAAGCAGGATTGTCTGAATTACCCAGTGAACATTCTTGTGGTGAAAAGTCAGTAAAGAGTTGATGAAACTACATTTGGTGAAAAGCTACATTTTAAAAGGGAGTTTTCTAAAGTTTACCAGGACATAGCCGGGCTATATCTGGATAAAACCATAGCTATACTTGGGCTAACTTAGTCCATTTATGTCGAAATGTCTCTCAAATAAGATTTCCACCCCTCTCAGCATCTAGACTCTGGGTTTTCTTTCTGGGTAAATACCCGAAATGCAACTGCAAAAATGGAAATTCCGGTTTCCACCCAGACTTGCTGTTTCCTGAAGCGCCAAAGGGGAATGAGCCTTTCAGACAGCCTGTGGAGACTTTACTGCATGAGACACTTCAATCAGGGCAAGCTCTTTCAGCTGTGTAACCTTTTCAATAACCCCAAACACTGAAACCTAGCGTACGCTTCTGTACACTGTAAATGCAATGCACCTTATCCAACGGACAAGCTTTTAGAAAATGAGGCATTCTGTTTGTCTTTATAATTCTCATTCTCAGAATATAAATAAAAAGCATTTGCCCCAGGTCATTTTTATGATAATAATGAATCTCAGTGTACAATGAGCTGCACGCAATAGAACAGGAGTAGGATTTGTCTAATTTTGGAGGCTCAGAGCTAGGGCCCAGGGGCCTCATTTATAAAAATGTTCTTAGATTTATACTTGAACTTAGCCTTAAGATCATTTCCGACGGTGTGCTTACGTTCGATTCATAAAGGATACTGAGCATAAAAAACCTTGCTTACGCAGGTTCTGAGAAGCCCATTTGTAACTTACGCACCTGTGATCTATAAATCTCAAATTAACTGAACGTGCCTGAACGTGCCTTACAATCAGCGATTTCCCCTTATATAATTCTATCACAAATGTGGGTTTAGTCAGGAATAACCATGGACCAAAAGAGAAAAGCAAACTTTTTGGAAGATCATCATGCGCAAAAAAGTCATTCCGGTCTCTGAAAACTTCTATAAGCACGGTTTTCAATGTCTTCCACTAACGCAAGAACAGCCATGGTCACTTTTTTCTAATTTAATACACTATTTATAGAACATTGCATCCGGTTTTTAATTCAAAACACCTTGTGTCTGGCAATTAATTCCTCACACCTTTAATTGAAAATTCCTATGAAATTGTTCATAAAGCTAATGCAAAGTTTACCACAGGCTTGGACGCATATGTGTCCCAAACTGCAATACCCCTACATAACCAGCAGGAAAATCACTTGCGTCAAGTCTAGACTTCGCGTAGAGATATGATCATTTCCACGTCAAAGTAAGGTTTTATAAATAACTACGTATACGTGGTTTTCTGCGTAAGTCATACTTAAGATCAAAATTGATCGTAAGTCCGTTCTATAAATGAGGCCCCTGGTGTTTTATTTGAGCTGTGATGTCACATGCCATGTCCTCGAGGCGGCTGGAGCAGTGGAACTGCTGCTGTTAGTATTTTGGAAGCGTGTCAGAGGGTCAGCCATCTTGAAGGCAGTGACACAGAGGCGGGCAGCAGCTCTCCGACATTTAAAACAGGGAGTGAGGAACCGAGACGCACGTCGGCTCATAACGGCACAAATCGCCCGGCTTCCCAGTACAGTTGAGGCCGTCAACCGCCAAAGTGTAGTGTACCGCCCACTGCACACCAGCAGGGGGAGCCCTACATGCGTTTGTGATCAGCAGTTTCTCCTCCAGATATTTTGAAAAATATAAAATATTAGTATTGTTTATTTTCAGTTTTGGTGACATCATAAGTATGGGCCAGACTTCAAAATCAATTCATCTCAATGCAGGCGTCATTCATGTTATGAAGTGCCTCCCCCCACCCCCCTTCTATTGCGCACATTCTCTAATCCGTATCTTAATTTAAAAAATGGAGAACAAGAGAAAATGTATTCACAATGATTCATAAACAAATTATCAAATGAAATTCAAAAATATTGTAAAAATATTGGACAGTGTAGGAACAGGAAGCTCTTCCCTCTTTTTGTGTCAGGTGATGTCTGTGGGTCGCATGTTTCAGGCAGTCATTGAATGAAAGTCCAATTACTTTTGCTCCCCTAAAATGGGGGACTATATAAAAAAGGGCTGTAATTCTTTCAATGTAAAGCTGACAGTCTACATTTTAATCACATATTCATCATTTTATTTCAAATCAATTTCAAATGTGCTGGAGTACAGAGCCAAAAAAGAAAAAAATTGCATCACTGTCCCAATACTTTTGCATATATATATATATATATATATATATATATATGCAGTAATGCTACTACACATAAAATAATTAGAACAATAATTATATTCCCTTGTGGTTTTATAAAGCAAAGCAGGTATGTTTTAATTGAAAGTAATTGGCTAGCACCTTAGTACATGCTGTACTAAACATTTTTATGAAATTGAACACTTTTATATAATGCCTTCGTCATAAACAGGTGAACGGAGGTGGACATGTTTTTTCCAGTTCATGTTTAACTGATAGAAGTTAGAAAATACAATTGCACAGGATCCTCGTACAAAAATGTAACTCAAGTCTTTATGATAACTACGGCAGAGAGTCTAAATGAGACCCCCTCTCCACACAAGCCACGTTCAGCTATGCATGGCTAACGTGTCTCATTGCTTCTGTGTGAGGGAGTTGACTGTCTGACCAGAGGAAGGCCAGGCACTGCAACCTATTCAGACTCAGTTCGGTTCTGCAGCTGTCCCCCTTATGAGTCATTTGGCATGTCACCATACACGTTCTGCACACAAACCGGCAAAAAAAGCAATCAGGCATTATATAAAGTCACACAATGACACAGGAAGGGTCTGTCATTGTTAAATCTACAGTACACAGCATTAGGTAACGAACATACATTTTAAAGGGGAAATTATCACCAATAAAAGGCCTAATAAAAATGAGCATTTTAATATTTAGTAACGTTTTATTTTGCAGTCGGGAAATATTAAATGTCTCTACAGCTATAGACGAGATTTGTTTCAATGGAAGCACAATGAATTGCATCTGAGGCCACAGCTCTTAATACCAAGGGGGCAATATTTCACAGATTCCATTAATAAATACATATAAATGCAAAAAAAAAAAAAATTAAAAAATCATGACTGAACAAATTGGATAAAAGTTCTTTTTAAAACTTAGGAGGAAAGGCCACTTTAAAACTCTTGCTTGCTAATTCACTAGCATTGTATGAGCTACTTTTGCAATGAACTGTCTGAAAATTCAATGAAACACTTAATAAAAAAAAATATTTTTATGTATAAAAAGGAAATCCAATAAATAATATTACTGCGATTGGAATTAATCATGCTGCACCTTTAAGTAATGCACTCAGATCTGACAAGATTTTAAAGTGCATTTATTTCCAAAAATGACCACTTCTTTTCTCATTACTGTTTATGCACAATCGCAAAAAGCAACCCTTTTTGCTCAATAAAAAAGGGCTGAAAATTAAAAATATGTTGTCTAATGCTATATTTAATACTGCCCAGCAGAAATTAAAAGTTAGTGCTTAACCTACATACTTGGAGATTGTACTGAAATATTTTGGCAGCCTTGAACATCAGCCAATTGAATTGGCTTAAGTCATTTAATGCTTTGGTAAATTAAACAGAAACATGTGATTAACATAAAAATAACATGAATAATATCCATCTAGCTTTCAATTTGATTCCAAATCAGGAAACCAGAAAAAGTCCCCAGTTACACCTTCCAACTTATCCATCTCAGATTTGATCAGGTTCTCTGGAGTTCTGATTCCAGAAAAGGGTCAGAGACAGCTTTTACTGCATTTATTTTTCATGACTAGAAATACCATACTGCTTTAAATAATAAAATAATATAAATAGTCATACAAAATTTAAATGTAAACTGACTTGCCTGGACATTTCGCTAATTTAACTAATACTGCACAGCAATATTAAAACTGAAAAATCCATCCTACACAGAAATGTTATTACTCAGGGCAAGAAGATCGAAGTTCCTCCGGATATCAATGTTATTTCTGCCAGGAAATGTGTTGTAGCCTTTAATTTGTAGGTACATAACACTACATACGAAATCGGCACTGATGTTTTTTTTTGTGTGGACCACATCAGGCTCAAAGATATGTATCTATATCGCTGGGTTGGTTGGCAAAGCTCAAGCCTAATTTCCAGTACTGGTCTGTGGTTCCCATGAAACTTCCAACAGACACTATCTGAGTGCTTAAATTTCCAGCAACAATACTTCCATCTTATGGGCGAGCATGAAGAAAGGATTTTTCCTGGAACAACAACAAGGAAGAAAGTTAAAAAAAATTTGTAAAGCTACTACAGGCACACAGGTCAGCGATGGAGATACGATTTAGAATTTTTGACTTTTGATGTGTGCGTGTGTGCGTGTGTGTGCGCGTCTCTGCCTGTGCTTGTTTATGTGCTGGTACTGTTTCTCAGTAACAGATGAGAAACACCTTCATACTCAGGCTTTACATATAAACCTCTGAGCAGAACCGTGCCGGACTAAAACACCTTCAGACTCAGACTTTACATATAAACCTCTGAGCAGAACCGTGCTGGACTAAAACACCTTCAGACTCAGGCTTTACATATAAACCTCTGAGCAGAACCGTGCCGGACTAAAACATCTTCAGACTCAGGCTTTACATATAAACCTCTGAGCAGAACCGTGCTGGACTAAAACACCTTCAGACTCAGGCTTTACATATAAACCTCTGAGCAGAACCGTGCCGAACTAAAACACCTTCAGACTCAGGCTTTACATATAAACCTCTGAGCAGAACCGTGCCGGACTAAAACACCTTCAGACTCAGACTTTACATATAAACCTCTGAGCAGAACCGTGCTGGACTAAAACACCTTCAGACTCAGGCTTTACATATAAACCTCTGAGCAGAACCGTGCCGGACTAAAACACCTTCAGACTCAGGCTTTACATATAAACCTCTGAGCAGAACCGTGCCGGACTAAAACACCTTCAGACTCAGGCTTTACATATAAACCTCTGAGCAGAACCGTGCCGGACTAAAACACCTTCAGACTCAGGCTTTACATATAAACCTCTGAGCAGAGATGTGCCGGACTAAAACACCTTCAGACTCAGGCTTTACATATAAACCTCTGAGCAGAACCGTGCCGAACTAAAACACCTTCAGACTCAGGCTTTACATATAAACCTCTGAGCAGACACGTGTTGGACTAAAACACCTTCAGACTCAGACTAGTTGTGTGGGTGTCATAAGACTAAAGCTGAGATGCATCTTTAAACAACGCAAAAAACACACCAGACAGAAAACACACTTTTGAGAGGAGAACCAGAGGATTTGCTGAGTCACTACAACCCCAACCTCAGTATTGCATGTTGATGAACGTTTATCAGTAAAGCTTAATCCAATTCCTGCATATATGTTCTCTTCCAACACTTTTTTTCTTTGAGTTGCACAAAAAAAGCTTTTGATTCTTCGCCATTTGCATTTACGTTTCTTTAATTCCTCAACATATTTATTCTGTTTAAGGTCATCGAAAGGCACCCTTATCAGGGATAATACGTGGATGACCCTGCTCAGAGCAATTATCACACAAATATCCTCCTTTAACCTCAGTTCCAACAATGAATTTCCCCCCTAAGACACGATATTGCCTGCTCCACTCTATCCCAACGACCATGTAAGTCCTCTCATACGCCATGCCTTTTCAGTAAACCAGCTCCGAAAGAGTCTTCTTCAAATACGATCACACAGTTTTGCATTGACTTTTAAAAAATAAGAATGTATTTGAAACGTTAGCAGAGAAGTGCTAGTTCTTCCTCTCCAGGTAGTTTGAGGGCACCCAGCCCTTCTGGACACGCCCCCCGTCCAGCACCTGGCAGTACCACCAGCCGTTGGGGTTGCGCTCCAGGACCTCCAGGCTGGTGCCCTCGGTGAAGCCCATGGTCTCCTTGTCGCCGCGGTAGTCGGCGATGGTGACGTAGACCTCGCGGAGGTTGTTGTGGATGAGGTGGGCCTTCTCGATGGGCTTGGGCCTGACGGCGGACACGGGAACGACGGTGCGCGGCTGCGCCCGGTCCCCCGGGCCCGCCCCGTCCCGCCGCTCGGCCCCGCCCTCGCGCGCCTGCGCCGGGACCGCGCCAAAGGAGGAGTTCCGGCGGACGGCGGGGGAGGCGGCCCTGGGCTGGTGGGCGGAGCCGAGGGACTCGTTCCTCCGCAGGGAGCCCGTCAGGACGTTGGTGTCCTTGACGGGCGGCGGTACGAAGACGGACTGCGGCCGGACGGCCAGCCGCCGCACGGCGTTGCGCATCTTCACCGGGCCGTTGGGGGCGGCGGGGGGGGCGGCGGCCTTGGCGAAGCCCCCGGGGGGCTTGTTGGGGATGGGGGGCGACGAACCGACCCTCTGCAGGCTCTGGTTGATGTTGTTGAGCACCTGCACCCGCTGCTCGTTCTTCTCCAGGCTGTTGGACTTGCTCAGGCTGCCCGGTTTGGAGGGGGTCCCCTCGGACCCGGAGCCCCCCCCGTCCGAGTGCGGCCTGAGCGGCTCCAGGTAGTAGGAGGGCGCCCAGCCCTCGGCGCCCCCGCAGCGCACGTACCACCACCCGCTCTCCTGCCTCTCCAGCACCTCCACCTCCGCCCCCGCCGCCAGGCTGACCTCCGACTGCTGCGCCCTCTCGTAGCTGTCGGTGGCCCGGTACCAGCAGGGCTCCGGGTCCCAGTCCCCCCGGCTGCCCCCCCTGGAGTGCACGCTGGAGAGGTCCGAGGTGCTGCGGGACGAGGCCGAGTCCGAGGACGAGACCAGGGACGCCGTCTCCGAGTCCTCGCCCCTGGAGCTCCTCGGGCCGGACCTCAGCTGGCCCGTGGGCCGCAGCTGCCTCCGGAGGGCGCCGATGTCCATCTTCTCTGGGCTCTGGGGCTCCGATTTCGTCAGGAGGGGCTTGGGTCGCACCACGAGCTTGGGTTTGGTGGAGGCGCTCAGGCCCAGTTTAGGTTCCGGGTCTTTGCGGAGCCCCAGGGGCTTGGCCAGGGGGCAGGCGGGCTCGGTGCGGGGGGACCCGGGGGCAAGGTCCTCGGCCTTGGGCAGCTCTGCCTGCGCCCTTCGTGCCCCCCTCCCGTCCCGCAGGGCGGCCTGCGAGGCCACGCTGACGGTGCAGAACCGACTGGACCTGGGCGAGTCCGAATCTCCGCCCGAATCCCCGTCCCCTCGGCGGGGCCGAAAGCCTCCCTCGTTCTCGTACACGCACTCCTCCTCCTCCCCCCGCACTGTGTCCTCACTCAGCTTGAGGGACCGCCTCCAGGGGGAGGAGGAGGAGGAGGAGGAGGCGGGGGTGGGGACGGGGGCGGGCTTTGACGCGTCTCCGCCCCTGGAGTTGGCGGACAGCTCCCCCTTCAGGAAGTCCAGGTCGAAGTCCAGGTCGCAGCCGATGGCGGGAATGTCGTACTCCGGCTCCTCGTACGGGGGTCTGCTCGCAGGGGGGTCGGCGGGAGGGGCGGCGTCCTCAGAGTCCTGCTTTTTGATTGGCGGGGCCGGGGGCGGGACCTTCGGCCGGGTCAGAGTGCTGGTCCTCCTGTTGAGAGTGGGCTTCTTCCGCTTGTCGATGTAGGAGCAGGGAGCCCAGCCCTCTTTCTCCCCGATCTGAACGTACCACCATCCCCCGCAGTTCTTCTCAATCACCTGCACACACACACACACAAACACACACAATTAAACCACTGCCACCCACCATCTCTGCACTATAGTGCTCTCTCTGCACTATAACAGCTCAGTCCTCTTCAATGTGCCTTTGCACAGCTGCGCAAACACAAGTACAAACAGAAACAGAACTTGTCGCTCCGTTTTAAATCAGCATTCCAACCCAATACTTGAAGTACAACTTTGGCCACATCTGATAGTCTTTCCTTGTAAGAAGCTGGAAAACGATTTCTATTCCTTTCTGAATGACCTCCCTCTCAAATCCTGTGCAGTGACAGTGCTCCAACACATCAGTGAATTTCCACAGCACTAACAAGGCTGACCAAACATTTCAATAGGACGCAGACTTGAAGAAAAGATGTTCCAAAACTTTGAAACTTATATCACCGTTTTTATCTTAAAAAAAGAAATCCCTCTGAGAATATTCAAACACTCACATCAGCTTTCTGTCCACCGTGAAAACTAATCCCATCGGATATCTCGGACTGGAATTCTGCAATGGTGTAATACTCCGCTTCGACAGCAGGGGGCTCTGGAGGCTTGGGTAACAGGGAGCCCTGTAGAGGGGGAAAGACAGATGAAGCGGTGAACTGAATCAGAGGCTGAGAAAAAGCAGATGTTGCAGTTGTGTCCTACACGAAAAGGCAGAAAGGGTGTAACTGACCAGACTGGTATCTCTTCGAGGCGGGGGCCTCTGGCGGAGGTTTGGAGAACCTGGAAAATAACGCGTGGCTCATTATACACTAATACAATAAATGCAAAAATCTGTTAAATACAGACTGAAAGGGTGATGCTTTGGATAGATATATGCTTAATCACCAAGGGGAAATTAGTTTGTACTTCTCCACAAGAGCGTATTTGAGCAATGAAGTGGCGGAGGACCCTTAATAAAATAGTGTACTACAAATAAAGTACAGAAAATAGTGTACTACAGTGTGCTATAAATAGAGTAGAGCAAAATAGTGTACTACAGTGTATTATACATAAAGTACTGTAAAATAGTGTACTAACCTGAACCTGAGTAGGAGCATTTCACTGCACGGTGGATCAGTAGAAGTGAATTACAGTTTGAATGACTTTATTTAAATCTGCACACGGGATTAAGTGCACTTTTCTCTGTGCCACAAAAACAACATGGGGTCAGACACCAGCAGTAATAAAGGCTCTGGATACAAACCGCAGCTATGAAATACTGCAGTGTGTCTTACTGAACATTATTCAGTAAGTGAATAATTGATTGTTCAACACACAAATAGTGTCGAACTGAACACGTGATCACCACACAGTGCATAAGCTCCTGCTCTGGGGTTGATTCACTTTCAGTCTTCGGCTGCTCGGTCTATTAAGTCTGAACACACGAGAGCATATCTGACACGTTCATCAAACGTGTGCAGGTAAGAGCCTGGACTGTGTATACCGCATGCTCCTTTGAGATAGCATGCCTGCTATCACGCCACGCAGCTAAGAGTTCTGATAGCTTGCAAACGGCAACGTTCAGCAACCGTTCTTTACAGTTTTAATCTGCTGCTTGGTCAGTGTGCTTGTGCTGGTTCTCACTGTGAAACAGGAGAGCCGCCATTGCTCTGTGTAGCGCTTAGCGCCCATTGCTCTGTGTAGCGCTTAGCGCCCGTTGCTCTGTGTAGCGCTTAGCGCCCGTTGCTCTGTGTAGCGCTTAGCGCCCGTTGCTCTGTGTAGCGCTTAGCGCCCGTTGCTCTGTGTAGCGCTTAGCGCCCGTTGCTCTGTGTAGCGCTTAGCGCCCGTTGCTCTGTGTAGCGCTTAGCGCCCATTGCTCTGTGTAGCGCTTAGCGCCTGTTGCTCTGTGTAGCGCTCAGCGCCCGTTGCTCTGTGTAGCGCTTAGCGCCTGTTGCTCTGTGTAGCGCTTAGTGCCCGTTGCTCTGTGTAGCGCTTAGCGCACGCGGGGCGGATTCTCACCAAAGTCCACGCGGTGGGGGGTGACTCGGGCGATGGCGGGGGACGCGCGGCTGTCCTGCAGGGCGGCGCCGGTGGCCGGGTCCTCGCGCGGGACGGGGGGGCCGATCTGGCGCTTGCTCAGGTGGGGCCCTTCGCCCTCGGGGTCCGCGTGCACGTCCCGCTCGCTCGCCGCCTTCTTGTTCAGCAGGTTGCTGATCTCCATGATGTTCCCGATGATCTCCACCGGGCCCGACAGGGTCTTCTTCCGCGGGGAGAAGTCGTCCTTCACCTTCTTCAGGTAGGAGGCGGGGGCCCATCCCTCGTTCCCCAGGTATCTGCGTAAAGATGAGGTAAGAGATCCGTGTCTGTGAGGCCATGCTGCTGAGAGCCCTCTGATCCCAGCTTATACACTTATAAATCAGCTGAACCTGGACTCCACTCAAACTTAAATTCATTGCATTACATTACATTACAGGCACTTAGTAGACGCTCTTATCCAGAGCGACTTACACAGCTTTTTAAAAATGCATTTACATTGTATCCAATTTTACAGCCAGGTTTATATACTGAAGCAATGCAGGTTAAGTACATTGCTCAAGGGTACAACGGCAGTGTCCTACCTGGGAATCAAACCTGCGACCTTTAGGTTACAAGACCAGTTCCTTACCCATTATACTACACTGCCAAGTGTGTTTTCTTTTTTACAAACACAGTGCAGCGATCATTGAGATGAATCCCCCAAACTCCCTCTCCATCCTCCTACACTAACGCTCTCACCTGATGAACCACCAGCCTTCCAAATTCTTCTGGATGACCTCCACGATGACCCCTTTCTCGAACCCAATCTCGTCCTTACCCTGGCTGGCGTAGGACTGCACCGTGACATATTTCTCCTCTTCGGACCGGATAATAAAGGCGAGAACACAAACAATAACGTAAATGTGCAAGTTATGGATCGCACGTCCGTCAGGCTGTTTTAATTTACCTTCATCAGGTCAAACGAAAGGTAAATTCAAAGCTGCATAAACACCAAGATCAAAAACCACAGCAACCACAAGCAAACATGCCACTAGCACTGTTTTCCCCGTCTCCTAATCAAATTCCCCACCTTCATCCATCTTCTAACACTGCATTGTGAAACATTAGGGCATAATGTCCGGACAGAAGAGCAGTTTGTGCTCTACACTGCTAAAGAGCAGGCTCAAGTTCACTCGACCCAATGTCTTTCCTAACAGCTTCCGTCGGGACTAAGGTTGCGTTCTGCCTACAATATCTGCAGTGTCTCTGGACACTAGATGCCGTATTCCTGTACACAATCATGACTGCAAATCAAATGCTCTTTTACCAGTCACTGCCTGAAGTCCTGTGCTATGCTACAAGGCAATGTGGCTCTAGCAGATAATTGTAGACAGTCCATGCATGCTCAAACCATTACAAATACATGATGATATTTTGCCAATCTGACATTGATCTACTGAGACTGTATCTGTCTTTTTGTTATTCCTATTCAAGTGCTGTATGTATGCGCCAGCCTACTAAGGGAATGACGAACTGAGGAGAAAAGAAATTATATTTGAAATAATAATGAAGGGTGGGGACATGTGGTTATGAAGGCAGGTTTCTAAAAGCTTGGGCTGGCAGCTGTCTTCGCGACAGGGACAGGAAACGCAGAGATCACAACCAGTTCCTGAAGCGCGAGGCGTCTGCCCGTGACCCCAATAAAAAGACTCGGGACCGGATCATCAGCATTCAGGTCAGGGGTATGCTGGTGGCAAAGGGCCGGCTCGGGCAGAGAGCCAGGCTTCGCTCAGCTCCAAACCAAAGGCTTCAGTGGAGAGACTGGCATTAGGATGTGAGTGTGAAAGACTGGGGAAAAAAATATATAAAAATAGAAAGAGAAGTCATTATCTGGTGTGTTTTGTTTTTTTTTGGGGGGGGGGGGGCTGCTCCATACTGCAGATAGAGGGAGGTGCTGATCAGGAGCTGGAGTTTGACTGGGGCCCTCCATACTGCAGATATATAAGAGGGAGGTGCTGATCAGGAGCTGGAGTTTGACTGGGGCCCTCCATACTGCAGATATATAGAGATGGGAGGGTGACTGGCCCATATCAGCGAGCTGGAGTTTGACTGGGGCCCTCCATATGCAGATATATAAGAGGGAGGTGCTGATCAGGAGCTGGAGTTTGACTGGGGCCCTCCATAATGCAGATACAGGGAGGTGCTGATCTGGAGGTGTAGTTTGACTGGGGCCCTCCATAATGCAGATACAGGGAGGTGCTGATCTGGAGGTGTAGTTTGACTGGGGCCCTCCATAATGCAGATACAGGGAGGTGCTGATCTGGAGGTGTAGTTTGACTGGGGCCCTCCAACACTCACATAGACTGGGGCCTCCAATGCAGATACAGGGAGGTGCTGATCTTGAGGTGTAGTTTGACTGAGGCCTTCCACACTGTAGATACAGGGAGGTGCTGATCTGGAGGTGTAGTTTGACTGGGGCCCTCCATACTGCAGATATATAAGAGGGAGGTGCTGATCAGGAGCTGGAGTTTGACTGGGGCCTTCCACACTGTAGATATATGAGTGAGGTGCTGACAGGAGGGAGGTTCTGGGGACACAGTCAGACAAGCTAAAGACCGTATTGAGGCTCTGTAAGCACAGAGCTGTAAATGAATCTGGGAATTGTGCGGTACGAGGGGAGTGGGAGGAGAAGCAGAGCTGAGAAACCCTAATTATTAGCACTCCAAATGTGTCATCCTGTTAAAAATGTGAAAAAGCATGATCTCATACAGCTGATAAAACAATACAGCATCGTATTATTACAAAAATACATTTCATAATTCACACATCATTCGATGTGTGAAAGATGTGGTTCCTGAAACACTAAGTACTAGTGTCTTTGCATATGCTGAAAAAATACCTTTTTTCAACATTTATTTTAATTAGGCTATCTACTGCTGCCTCATTTATTTTTTTTAAATATATACCAACACAAGAAAGTTTAAAGGGCTATTTAGAAAATTTAAGATTGTGGAATGTGCAAAGCCTAATGTGTTTTGGATGTCCAGCTTTAAAAGACCTCTGCTGTACGGTTCCTACATCCCCCTCTGATGCACAGCACTTCCTGTCTCTCAGGCAAGTGCAGTCTCATGGATGCAAGACAGGGGGCGCTGCAGCACAGGCTCCCTGAAACAGAGCCTGTGCTATCCAATGGGCAAACTCCAGAGTCTGTACTATCCAATGGCAAACTCCAGAGCCCGTACTATCCAATGGAAAAATCCAGAGCCTGTACTATCCAATGGGCAAACTCCAGAGCCTGTACTATCCAATGGGAAACTCCAGAGCCTGTACTATCCAATGGGCAAACTCCAGAGCCTGTACTATCCAATGGGAAACACCAGAGCCTGTACTATCCAATGGGCAAACTCCAGCGCCTGTACTATGCAGTGGGCAAACACCAGTCTGTACTATCCAATGGGCAAACTACCGAGCCTGTACTATTCAATGGGCAAACTCCAGAGTCTGTACTATCCAATGGGAAACTCCAGCAGTTTGAAGGTGACAGCACGCATTGCCTAGCAACCATGCGGCCTTCACCTGCATCAAAACTGACTGAAAGGGGGAGGACAGAGAGAAATAAAAATGCTCATTTCCCTACAGTCAGCAATATAGCAACTGTGGGCTTATTTTCTATGATGGAAACAGCCCTTCGCCATCCAGAGGACATTTAGTTTTAATTCACTGCGGTCGTTACAGCCGGCAGAAAAAGGGCCATAGGGCTCGACAGCATTTCCTCGCTGCTTTGTCATCCAACTGTATCCCCTATAAAAAGCCCGTCTGTAATGCGGTCCCAACGGGGAGAATATCCACACGCAATCGTTTTCAAACCTCTCATCTACGTGTGATCCCTTCACATTTTTTTATGGAGTAATTTGGGCATTAGCCTGGCAGCTGTCAGCACCTCTGTCATTTCCACTGGAATGCCCTGGAAAATTCTATTTTCAAAGCATTTTTTTTCTCAACAGTCCTTCCCTACTTATTCACTTATAAAAGAGGTCTATAAATCCAAGATGCACTAAATTGGCTTCAGCACACCCTAATCATGGCCAAGTCTAGTTTTTTTGGTCAAACCTTTTTTTTTCATACCATAATGTATGCAGGGTAGCTGAAAATTGAGAGCTGAAATACAGGTCCTTCACCATCCTGTGTCAGTGAGAAACTATTAGCTCATTAAAACTGTACCTCCTTTCTTACAGATGACAGCAATTACTTCTGGGAATGTGAAATAAATAAATAAATGAATTAATAAATATAAATACGTAAATATTGCAGGAGAAAACTGTAGTGCAGAGGAGACTAGTTACTCATTCACTCCTTCCAACCCCCAGCTAAATAAAACACAGCTCTACATCGACCCAATCAGGATGCTTCCAGTGCCCCTGATCTCAGATCAGTTTGAGCATGCTTCCCTCTCATCGCTCATCCTCGCCCCCCATCCCATCGCCCTCAAACAGCACTCAGCCAGAACACCCATCCCATCGCCCTCAAACAGCACTCAGCAAGAACACCCATCCCATCCCATCGCCCTCAAACAGCACTCAGCCAGAACACCCATCCCATCGCCCTCAAACAGCACTCAGCAAGAACACCCATCCCATCGCCCTCAAACAGCACTCAGCAAGAACACCCATCCCATCACCCTCAAACAGCACTCAGCCAGAACACCCATCCCATCCCATCACCCTCAAACAGCACTCAGCAAGAACACCCATCCCATCACCCTCAAACAGCACTCAGCAAGAACACCCATCCCATCACCCTCAAACAGCACTCAGCAAGAACACCCATCCCATCCCATCACCCTCAAACAGCACTCAGCAAGAACACCCTCACCATCTTGTGTACAGTAGCAGAACACCATTAGCTCCATTAAAACTGGACACCCTTTCTTACAGCATGCAGAATACTGCTGGAATTTAAATCAACTAAAAAAATCGAATCAAAAATATGAATACTAATATTCACGCAAAAACAGATCAGCAGACATACCATCCATCCTTCCAACCCCAGCTAAGAAACAGCACTCCATGACCCAACAGGATCTTCCAGTGCCCTGATCTCAGACAAGCACTCAGCCAGAACACCCATCCCATTGCCCTAAATCAGCACTCAGCAAGAACACCCATCCCATCGCCCTCAAACAGCACTCAGCAAGAACACCCATCCCATCCCATCGCCCTAAATCAGCACTCAGCAAGAACACCCATCCCATTGCCCTCAAACAGCACTCAGCCAGAACACCCATCCCATCGCCCTAAATCAGCACTCAGCCAGAACACCCATCCCATCACCCTAAATCAGCACTCAGCAAGAACACCCATCCCATCGCCCTCAGACAACACTCAGCAAGAACACCCATCCCATCACCCTCAAACAGCACTCAGCAAGAACACCCATCCCATCCCATCGCCCACAAACAGCACTCAGCAAGAACACCCATCCCATCACCCTAAAACAGCACTCAGCAAGAACACCCATCCCATCCCACGCCCTCAGACAACACTCAGCAAGAACACCCATCCCATCCCATCGCCCACAAACAGCAATCTGCAAGAACACCCATCCCATCCCATCGCCCTCAAACAGCACTCAGCAAGAACACCCATCCCATCCCATCACCCTCAAACAGCACTCAGCAAGAACACCCATCCCATCGCCCTCAAACAGCACTCAGCAAGAACACCCATCCCATCGCCCTCAAACAGCACTCAGCAAGAACAACCATCCCATCACCCTAAATCAGCACTCAGCAAGAACACCCATCCCATCACCCTCAAACAGCACTCAGCAAGAACACCCATCCCATCGCCCTCAATCAGCACTCAGCAAGAACACCCATCCCACCCCATCGCCCTCAAACAGCGCTCAGCAAGAACACCCATCCCATCCCATCGCCATAAAACAGCACTCAGCAAGAACACCCATCCCATCGCCCTCAAACAGCACTCAGCAAGAACACCCATCCCATCCCATCACCCTCAGACAACACTCAGCAAGAACACCCATCCCATCCCATCACCCTCAAACAGCACTCAGCAAGAACACGGATGCAACAAATGGGCAGAACTGGCAGGTTAAAGGTAAAAGGTTAAAGGTCAGTTTTGATTACTGTCCACGCTGCTCGGCAAAGCCTCATGAAGTGAAAATGTCCGCTGTATTGTCACCACTTCGAATTCTGTCTAAATTCTCTGACCGGTAAAGCCAGTCTGTGCTGCATTTCTGATTGATAATTACAAGGGAACTGTTGTATCATGACAGTGACTGTACTGTACAAATGAGAAAGTTTAAATGTAAAAGCTCTGTGTAACAGGATCTCATCCATGTGTTCATTTGTAATAATCTGATTATGATATATGTACATAAGCACCACAAACTGCCAGATTTTTATTAAAGTGAGAAATACACATGCTTTTGTTTTATCCACAGGGAGTGTGTGTCTGTATCAGGGCTCGACAGAGCTCCCATTTTATGAGCATTTGCTCCTGAAAACTGATGTATGCTAACTGTAAAAATAATTTTGGAGCACATCTACTAATTGGGATGCATTAGGGTGCTCCTAATTATTTCCATTTAGGAGCACTTGCACTCCTGCAGATTATTTATAATTGCAGAACTGGCAACAATGAACAAAACGGACAAGAGCTTGTTTGGAAAAATTCTCCAACATGAGCAATCTTGCGATCGCTCTGCAGACTGCAGGCCGAGCAGGGTGGACTGCACAGGGGTGGACTGCAGGAGGGTGGACATGCAGGTACGAAACGGGACAGGATTTGGGGAGCGGGGGGGGGAGGAGCCGTTGTCTGTTCACCTCGACTCTGCGACCGGTTCACAAAGCCGCCCAGGGTCCATCGGCGGTCCAGCCGTCTCAGGTGGGACTGCCGTCGCTTTGTGACTGACAGGCGCGAGGAGACGGGAAGGTCGGGACGCGGCAGGGAAGGCCCAGCGGGAAGGCCCGGGGGGAACGCCGGTGTTAGTGACAGGAGAACACACACAGTGACATGGATGCCGGCGGCAGGACCGACGCAGGGCACAAGGGCACAGACAACATGGAGGCCACCGCGTCAGGTCATTAGTGACAAATGTACACAAAGTGTTCCCGGCGGCATCTGGACAATGCCCTGCTGACCAGGAAGACGACACAATTAACAGACCGTCAGAATCCTCTCGCGTTTTTAGGGGAATTCAGGGCGGTTTGACAGGTCTGTAATTGTGCAAGCTGGTGTTAGTTCAGTTAATTAGATGATGATGATGATGAGGTCTTGAAAATGAGCTGAGGGTCACACTTTAACAGGTGAACTGCCTCTAGCCTATAAACAGCACAATCAAATATCTCCTTGGTTACATATAGCACTGAACACAGTCCTTCTTTAGAACTAAACCATAGTTACTCTGTGGGTTTGTAAATGAAGGAAGACCAAAACATTGATGAAGAGATGAGGTTGCCTCTTACTGATATTCATCTAAAATTACCACAAGACTACAGCATGGATATTCATTAACTTTGATTAATGTTAAAATGCATGATTTTTTAAATCTTCACAAAGATTTTAATTAACTCCCCCAACTAGATCAATGAATAAACACAGTTACACTCGGACTGATTTCTGAGTTGAAATTAAGGGCAAATGTTGGCTGAATCAAAGTCAATATTCTTGGAAGCTGTGGAGAGAAACATTAGACATTTCACACAAACACTCATTTAAGATCAAGCTTACCATTACCACAAAGTGACAGAAGCAAAGAACAGGTGTGCCATGAAAGCCATCCATACTTTCTTTAAGGAAAAGTTCTGAGAGAGTGTCCTTGAGATCAAATGTCCCTTTGTAGCGAACTGACAGTTAAATGTTAAAACAGGAACACAGACCGTCCTTGGTATTGGCATACTGAAAGTCCAATCCCATGTTCCCATGGTTCAGACCACAGCACAGTATCGGTGGTGACAAAAATACGAGAACATTGACAGACTGACGGAATGATGGTTTAAATCAGGGCTGCTCAACCCTGTTCCTGGAGATCTACCATCCTGTAGGTTTTCATTTCAACCCTAATTTGGCAAACCTGCTTCTTCTATTTAGAAACTCAACAAGATCTCTAGCTGTTGAATGAGGTGTGCTTTGTTAGGGTTGGAGTGAAAACGTAGAGGATGGTAGATCTGCAGGAACAGGGCTGGGCTGCCCTGGTTTAAAGCTTGGTCTTTAGAGACCAGATGCATAAACGCTCATTAGACACGGGCTGTCCCCATACAGCACCAGCAGGCTTCGCCCCTAACGCTCAAACAGATGTGTGCCTGTGTGGTCCCTGACCTCCTCAGCGACAAGGCATTACCCCACCCGACCTCCACCCCCCAAACCTCCACCCTCCACCTTTCCTTCTCAGTGATCGTGTTTGTAGTTTATTTTCCTCTCAGTGATCGTGTTTGTAGTTTATTTTCCTCTCAGCGATCGTGTTTGTAGTTTATTTTCCTCTCAGTGATCGTGTTTGTAGTTTATTTTCCTCTCAGTGATCATGTTTGTTGTTTATTTTCCCTCTCAGCGATCGTGTTTGTCATTTCTTTCCCTCTCTGCGATTGTGTTTGTCATTTATTTTCCCTCTCAGTGATCGTGTTTGTCATTTACTCTCACGTGCGCGTGGGTGTCATCGCCATGGGGACCGGGGGCCTGACGTCCGTGGGGGGGGGGGGGGGGGCTGCGTGTGCTGTTTTATGAGCGTAGATTAATGGAGAGTCTCGCTGTGATGTCACACGCATGACTGCAGTCCTGCTGCAGGGTAAGGCATCTTTATGATCACAGGACACCCAGCGTTGCTCTACGCTACACTGAAAAACAAGCACTTCTGCAGAAAGGCCATCAACCTTTCATTTATTTAACAGTCTCCCATCATTGTGCCCTGCATCGAAAAAAAATGCATTTGGTTGAAAAGCCCATTTTTATTTTCCACTGTATTGGTTACATTTTAGATTTATTTATACATTTTTTTTTAACCCTTTCTGAACTCTTCTAAATTTAAATAGATGCCATGGGACCATGCAGTGTCAACACAAGCGCAGAAGACTGCATTTAAACACAAGGTGTGATCCCAGCGGTAGCGCACAGGTTCACTGCCAGTGTTGAAGTGTCGCAGTTCACACACGGTTTGTTTGGCGCGAAGTAAAGCGAGTTTAAATTCCGGCGCAGCGTAGAGAACGGGAAACGACGGGCCGCGGGGTCGGCGGCGACTGCCCTCCGCGCTCCCTCCCGTTTTAGGGCGGAGCTTGTCATGGCGAGGGAGGCGGGCCTTAGCGCAAGCCTCTCCCTGCCCTGCTGAAATGGCACATATCTGGGTTGGCTGAGGAACGAGGAATGACTTCATTTCCCCTGGGGCCTTGGAGATTATGGTATCCCATAATGCCCTTCAGACCAACACAAGCCTCATGTTAATAATAAATATGTTAGACTAGGTTTGTATTTTATTGTGGAGGTCGGTGCCTTAAAACGAAAAAAAAAAACAGTTTGATGATACTGTTACGTCCCCTGCCTCTGCTGGTCTGGGTAGTGCAGGTGGAGGTAATTAACTAATTGCCTGATTGCCTCCACCTGCCTGTGGCCCAATATAAGCCCTCTAGTATGAGGCTGAAGAGGGATCTTCTTTGGGGCTGTGTGTGGTTTGCGTGTTGTGGTTTTTGTGAAGATCTTTTTGTTTTGTGTACTTTGTAGGGTTTTCGTTCATTGTAGTTTGCGTGTTAGTTTGTAATTTATATTAATAAATGTCTGGGGTTTTTTGTTTTTGAATCACTTTCTGGATTGCTTTTTGGTGCATTTGGACTTTGTTTGTTGCGACCTTGTTTGTCGAGCCGGTCGTAACAGATACACTCGTTCTTCTCATTCGCGCCACGGTTCCCCGCGACAAGATTTATGAGTTTGGGGTTCAGTCAGAACCCCGGGGAGAGAGAGTTTGTATCAGAATCACATTTCTCTTGTTCTGAGAATGAAAAGCATATCGCGGCTCCGAAGCGCTGGGGCAGCAGCAAACCGTTTCGGAGAGGCACGTTCCGCGACTCCGCTTAAATCCAAAACGGACACGATGCGAGGTCTGGCCCAAACCAGGCGGCTGCCCAGAGCTTTATTAGAGTCCCCAGCCTTGGCCCAATATTTTTTATAATAGATGAGAGACCGTTGTACTTTTATTGAGCTTTCTGCAGACACTCCCATTCAGAACGGCTTACACGGATTACATTGTTGCGTATGATCCGTTTATACGGTTCGATACTTTACTGAAGCAATTCAGGTAAAGTTCTTAGCTCAAGGGTACAATAGCAGTGTCATACTTGTGACCCACCACCCCCCCGAATTGTACCCCGGGGAATGTTACCTTCTCCAGCCCTGGAGGTGCTGAGCTCCAGGTCGTCCCGCGTGCCGTTCTGAGAGTCCAGGTACGTGGCTGGGACCCAGCCCTGCTCCTCTGCCGTGCTGACAAACCACCAGCCTGCACAGAATACACACCAGGTCAGCTCAAACTCACTGTGTGTGCGTGCGCAAGTGTGAGAGTGCGTGCATGTGTGTGTGTGTGTGTGTGTGTGTGTGTGTGTGAGAGTATGCATGTGTGTGTGTGTGTGTGTAGGTGTGCGTGCTTGTGTGTGTGTGTGTGAGAGTGCGTGCGTGTGTGTGTGTGAGTGTGAGTGTGTGTGTGTGTGTGAGAGAGTATACCTGCATGTGTGTGTGTGTGAGAGTGCGTGCGTGTGTGTGTGTGTGTGTGTGTGTGCATGTGTGTGAGAGAGTAGTGTGTGTGTGTGTGTGTGTGTGTGTGTGTGTGTGTGTGTGTGTGTGTGTGGTAGTGTGTGTGTGTGTGTGTGTGTGTGTGTGTGTGTGCTTGTGTGTGAGGTATGTTGTGTGTGTGTGCGTGTGTGAGTGTAGAGATATGTGTGTGTGTGTGTGTGTGTGTGTGTGTGTGTGGTGTGCATGTGTGTGAGAGTATGATGTGTGTGTGTGTGTGTGTGTGTGTGGAGAGTATATGTGTGTGTGTGTGAGTGTGTGTGTGTGTGTGTTGTGTGTGTGCTGTGTGTGTGTGTGTGTGCATGTGTGTGGGGTTGGTGTGTGTGTGTGTGTGTGTGTGTGTGTGTGTGTGTGTGTGTATGATGATATTTCTGTATTTTTTAGTGTGCCAAAGGCCCAGAGGGCCTCCTGCACTGAGCCGACTGCAGGAAACTCAACAGCCTGCCAGTCCTGCTTATTACGCCTTCCTCCACGGTCCCTAAGGTTTCCCACACAGGCACTGTGAGGAGACAAACCTCCACAGCTTAGATCATTAGTTCCTATTTGTGCTATGTCTTATTGGCTGGGTTTTTATTATTAGAAGCAATGCTCCCACTCAAAGGCTGTGATGCAGTAAAAAACAAACCCTCGACAAACCAGACAAAACAAACCCAGTCTCCAAAATTTCAATGTGTGCCTCAATCAACAGATCCGCAAAACAGGCAGTCTGGGAGTGGAATATCACGACAAACATATTTTCTTTGCTATGACTCATTCAATATGATGTTGATTATGATTACGGCAGATATTACGATTGTTCATTCAGCACACAGCTAAACACAACCAAGAGGGAACACATTAACTGGAGACTGAAAAATTCATGCGTAGAGCACTAGAAATGCAATAACCTATTATGACCATTTCGATTCAGAGAAACAAGGAAACAGAAATACATCATTCGTTCTGAAAAAAAGAAGAATATTCTTTAAACTTTAATAAGCAAAATAAGCCGAGGACAATGGTATAAAACAGAGTTTCCCCAAAGCTATATTAACAACATAATTTTCATAGAGTAAAAAAAATACAGTACAGTATTGCCATACAATAAGCTTGTTTGGAAGCATTTAACACACATCTCAGAAAAATGTATTTCATAGTCATAAACTGCTTAAAGGCAGAACACCAGTAATCTGGACTGTGATCATTTAGAGTTGAGAATCAGAACGGGTCCCTGCTCTCAGCTCACTAACACACCCCGCAGGCTCACAGTCTGTCCTGTCAGGTAACTGACTGGCAGAAGTATGGAGCAGCAGATCCCGTCACCAGAAAGTGTCAAACACGTCCGTTTTACTCTCAAGCACAGCACTTCAAGCGAAGACGTAAAATCAACGTCTCTCCGTGCCGCAGACTGTGGGCGGCCACAAAAACCGAGCGCCTTTACCCTCCAGCGAGACTACCAAACTCCATCACGTTTACTGAAATATTTATTTAGCTCAATGACAGCGTGCTCGGCGTGCTATCGCGGCGCTGCTTCGCGGCGCTCTTTCACAGCGGGAAAAGCTCTCCGTCTTTCACGGAGCTGAAGCTCTCTGCCCAATGCCGGCTCAACGTTTTACCGCTTTATTAAAAGCATCTACTTGGCTCGGGGCAGCCTGCATAACTAATGACAGAGATCTGAGGACGTGGATCGGACTATCCCGGCCAACAGTTTTTTTGTTTTTTTTTTCCTCCCGTTAAGGCCAAGAACATCATTCATCTTGGGAGGACGTGTTTTCCGGATTCCAAGATGGAGACTTTTAAGGCTGATTTAGCCGTGGCTGACCTGAGCACCATCGGCATCGCTCATGATTTGCCTGGGTGCGTCTTCATCCGCACAGCAACCGGCAACTCTGTTTAAATGCCGCGCTTGACTACTGTGATGGATTACAGGAGCACTGCTTTCTCAAACCCGAGTCACATCGCTGACACACACAGCATGATTTTATCACAGTTCAGTGTGTACAGAGCAGCTCTACTGGAGGGGCATCATGCCAAGTACAAATATAAAGAAATATTAGTAAATGATTAATATGGATTTCAGAGGGGAATGAGTCTGTGGCTGAGAGAAGTTTTGGAGCAGTTCCTTCACAGAATCCTCGCAAAGCTGCTTCAGTGCGCTTTGACTTTTTCAAAATCTCACATCATTAATAACCCTTAAAGCACAACCCTGGAAACAACAACGCAGAGCTTGACAATTTGCATATTTGCCGCAGAACAAATATGTTTTCCATGTTCATATTCCATGAGCAGAAACGTGGCCTGTTGGGTCCCAATCCAGCACAATATATTTTATGCATGAGCAATTTAGCACTGGAAGAAATTAGTGGTGGTCATATTAGTGTAGCGTAACTGTCAGGGAACTGCAATTTAACTGTGAGGTTGTGGGTCTGATCCCCTGCAAGTGGGACACTGCAGTTCTGTCTTTCACCCAAACGGCTCCAGTACATATTCAGCTGTATAAATCAACTGTATGCAAAGAATATAAGTAGTGTAAGTTAACTCTGGGTAACAGCATCTGTTTAATTTTGGGAGGTACTGTATCACTGCCCCCCTCCTCATTGTTTTGGATTAGTGGTTGGTTTAAAGAGATCTAAGGCCAGAGATGGGCCCTTGGTGCACACCTGCATTGCTGCAAACTGTGCTGCTGGTGTTAGAACGCAGTTACTTGGCATGAGTAATTTCCTGCAGCATGCTCCTTAAGCCCCCCCCCCCACCCCACTACCCCCCACTCCAGTCCCAAAACGGCACCCCAGAGAGTGAAGAGATCCTGGCTATCCCTGCTTCCTGAGTATGGCTGCTCTTAGAGAATGCTGTGTCTGTTAACTGGAATCCACCAGCCTGTTCAGAAGATGTGTCTCTTCCAGGGCTAATTCCACAAATCTCTGCCCACATTACATCTGGACTTTCGAGGGAAATCAATTTAATCTTGTTTTTATAACTTTTATAATGATTGACACACAGAAAAGTCACATCAGGAGACATACATTGAGGGTGTTTCAAATTTAAAAACAAACACCAAAATGATTATGCAACTAGAAGTATTCTATGAAGATAAGATGTTGGTTCTCTAGGATATTTAGTCAGTAATTCCCTCAAGATGAAGATATTGTTTCCCTCAAGATGAAGATATTGTTTCCCCCAAGATGAAGATATTTTTTCTTCATCTCATAAAATAATTCACTTGAGATAAAGATGCTGTTCCCTGGCCATATTAAGTCGGGCTTCCTGAAATATTAAGTCATTCATTCAAGATACTTTATTTGTTAGACCATCTTGTCTCAAGATATAAATGTTCAAATTAGAGATGTCTTGTTGTCCTTTGAACCAGTACAGTTGTCCATATATTTTCTAGGTACAAAAGATTGTGTACATTGACAGCAGTGAGAATTATTTCCTTGCCGTAAGCTTGCCCTAAGTGTTTGGTGCAGTTGGAGCACCAGCTCCATTTGAGGCTGGTCAACACCTGGTTGGTTTTGGCTGTCGGTTATCAATGGTCTGGTCCGGAGCTGACCGTTCTGTGGCCTGCGGGTCAGGCTGTGCTGACACAGTTCATGAGACAGCTATTTCACCCCCTGAAATGTGCCTCTCTCTCACCCACAGGTGGGATGGCAATCACACAATGTTTACAGAGAGCCAGACACGTAGAAACTCCTATCCACTATTCCACAAGGAAGGTCAATGTTCATTCACCTACTTTCAATACTTAGTGTATTCCACCACATTGAAATGACTGATTCTGTGATAAGGTCTGCATATGCATCTGTAACCTTATTGTGAAGGGCATTATGGATACTTCTGTTACATTTCTATTATTTCTCCTGTTTAATGGTCAAGTAACTCTGGATCTCTACTTCTGCTCTTAAAATTTAATTAATTAATTAATTAATTAATCCACCATGGACCAGCGGACATGGAAAAGACATTTGTGATGACACCAGAGGACATATCCAGCATTGTAAAGCAAGAACATAGAGCTGCATGCACATTTTAAACCTGCCCTCAGCCTGCAGACCTGGTTAAAAAAACACACACATGCAGTGGAATTCTCCAGAAATCCTCCTTTGCTTACTTTTCGGTCTCAGACACAAGCGGGCATACAGTATTCATGACCGCGCTGCCCTTAAAATGGAGGCTGTGAGGCGCCTCCACAAAGTCCTCTCACAGAGTGAGCGCCTGTCCACATCCCAGCCCCTCTGACACGCCCCGTTTGGTCTGTGCACCCCACAGGTTCGGCCGAACGTAAGCCAGTGTGAACGATCTACCACAGAAGGTTCTAGGCTACCGCGCTTTTCCACTGACGCGCTCCCACTACTTCTTGGCATGCTGAAGACAAACATACAACAACAAACTGAAGGCAGCGCACCAGCCCGGAGTTTGTGAACTCCCGCTTAACCCCTTAGCGCACACATGCCAAATCTGGCCAATCCTTGCCCATTTAGGGGGTACCCTATTTAAAGCTTTATTACTCCAGTTGTGAACATCACAGAGACTTGAAAAATGGCTTACGTGAAGCAAGACATTTGTACCATTTACAATACTAACTAACTAGATTTGTTTATATTAATAATTTAGGAAGAAATAAAGTGCCACAAATGCAATTTTCTAAGCAAAAAAGCAAAAATGAATTTGTTCTTTTTTAGTTTGCAATGAAATAATGAGATCCCATATATAAAACAGGTTAACTATACATGACCTGTATCAAAAACTCCTTGACCACAAGTGCGTAAAAGGGTGGATATGCAAAACTACTAAAGATCTATGAAGCAAAAAGTAAGTAGTGTACCAGTGTCTCCAAATCTACCAAAATGTCTAAATTAAGCATTTCTGGAAAGTCACAATATAATCATGTATTTCACAACAAATCAACTGTTTTGATACAAGAAACTCCCTTTTGCATCATTTTACAAGCTTTCCGTCAGTCAGGGCCGGCCTAGTCTGGACGAACGCATGTACTTTCTGGGGCAAAAGGGAGGAGCCTCTGCCGCTGGGAGCCAGCGGCAACTTCCCTATTGGTTAATCGAACTGTCTGTCTCAGTGTGCCGGTTCCCCCCCCCGACACTCCCTCGCTCTGTTCCGTGTGTACTGCATAAGTCCCGACTGAAACACGCCGGCGGAAAGGACAAAGCTATCGCTAACCCAAATTATCTGCTAAAAAGAGAATTATGGACAAATTCGAAGAAGATTTTAATTCTGTTATATCACAGACTTGCCAAATACATGGCGTGACTCTGTTATCGAACAGAGATGTACTCGCTTGCTTGCCTACAGGATTTGGCAAAAGTTTAATTTTTCAAGTGTGGCCTACGGTATGCAGTCTGCTATCAAATAAATACCTAGAAAAATGGCCAGAAGAAGCAATGGTTTTGATTGTTTGCCTGTTACAATCAATAATGGAAGTGGAATTGTTGAACCAAAATTAAATAAATAAATGTATCACCGATAAATAAATTGTGTTTGTTTCTTTTATTATCGAACCTCGAACCGCAGACTCTGCATATCTCGGTGATAAACTTTGATGGTGTGGTCGGTGCTCTGACGTTAACGTTAGCCATTTTCCCCAAATAGTGGCGAACTGATGCGGGTCAGAGGAAAAGTTTGCCTCCGGTAATGTTTTTCCGGTGCACGTTTCAGACCAAGCCTCACCACATTTGGAGCGCCGCCCCCCTGCACTCTGATTGGTTGGAAAAATACAACTATCCCGGGAAGGTAGCCTCCTTAGTTTATGCTGAGAACGTCAAGGCATCAGCCAGGCTCTGTTGAACGAAGTGAAAAAAGAGACTGGCTCGCGAGGCTAGGGCCAGCCCTGCCATCAGTACAGTGGTCTGCAATAGCTAGGGGTCCAGAAACATATCCCAAAATCTCTCCAAAAAGGAATAAAATGCTTTTTTCCATTATAAAGCATATAAATGAGCCCCTTATGAATGTTTAAGATGAAACATCGATATCAGATTTTTAAAAATGCAAAAGCATTGTCACACAATGTGGTACAGTACCTAAATGTGTAATCATTAACTCTCGTATGTTTTTCTGTACTCTACAGTATGTGATGTTTTCTTGTATGGGGATGGGATAACATTAAAACAATATTCCACCGTCCACCGAAACCTTTTGTCGATGCTCCAGCTTCACGTCAAATCCGGGGCATGAAACATAAACACCACTGACCTACCAATGCGCAGTTACAGTGTAAAACATCCTCATTATAAAATAGCACTAGCCTATTTAAAGACACTGAATTAAAAAAAATAATGCATATAAGCGAAATATTTTGAGCAGTAATACTTACACAAGGACGGTGAAATCTTATCTGTGTTCAATAGGCATTGTCCTCCTCCAGAGAATGATGCTGTCATTCTCCTCTTCTGACTTACTGCAGAAAACTATGCCAGCTTGGTCTATCAGCAAAACATATGGCTTAGCTATGCTCAGGAGTCCTCGGAAATAATGATATTTTCCAAAATATGACAGTCCAGTGTGTCATGCATGGGTGTTGTAGTTTCATATGAGACTCCAGGGAGGGGGTGCTTGGGAAATGAACGACCAGCGCGACAATGGTGGCGCTTAGAAACTCCGTCTTCTGCATAATTGTCCTGAATCATCTCCTAATAAAGCCCGAACACAGAGTTTGTGTTTTTAACTCATAGTTTGGTTGCAGGAGCGCTGAAAGTTTGAGGCTCAGGACGCCGGCGTCATGGCCACCAGGGCACTGCACCAGCAAGTTAAGCACACAGGACTCTTTCAATATTCAAACCGAACAAGCGCCCCTGAGACCAGAAAAGTGGACCGAGCCACGCTGACATTTCGCTCGTATTGAATGCACAGCTGTTGGGACGTGGCCTTGTGTCGAGACCACCTCCAGGACAAAACGGCCATTTTAATGAGCTCAGACTGATTATATTAAAGCAGTGACATCAGCAGAGTCCACCTGCATTAAAGGCAAAAAAGCAAACAATATCTCCATTCCAGAAGGCCCCTGTTACCCCGACCCCATCTCCTAGTGCAAGTGCGCAGGTTGCAGATGTTTACAGTAAGCTGTCTGACAGATGTTTCCATTCAGAGCGAAGAAGATCATTTGCCACCTTTACTAACCTTTTTCAACAGACACAGTCAGACAGACGTCCTGACCTGTTTTTCAGTTCATAATTCACCCATGGTCCGGAGAGTATGCAGTGCACAGACAGGCCTGCACTGCAGAAAGCCCAGCTGAGCTTTAAGGAAACGTGTCGTGGAAAATAAACAAACAGGTGCCAAACTGACTTGATGATTATGACATTCTCGGAAACGTCGCACCAGCATAATGGAAAGTAAAATGTGGTTGTTATAACAGCATAATGATTTCATACGGCTTTAGCATAGTATTCAAATTACAAAATGTAAAGGGAGCTATTTTATTTAGAAAGGAGAAGAAAGAGAGGGAGAAATCCCAAATCACAAAAAAGTGTGGTAGGGTAAGGATTTGTCATAAATCATTTTTTTAATATTCCATTTAGATTTTTAACAATGGCAAACACAACAAAAACATGACAAAAACAAAGTTAATATTTGTAGCATTAATATTTCAGAATCACCCTTTAAGAAATGTAAAAGGCTGTGAGACATGCCCGCATGTCATTGTTACCCCAAATGTGTAGTACATGACCTACAAAGCAGAAACTACTGACTAACGAACACAAAGAGTGGATGTTTCTGTCTGTTTCAGCCCAATTAAGCGTGATATGGTTTGAAAAATGTATAGAAATGCATCTGTTTCACAGTGACTATGGATCAGCACAACTATCCCAGGTGATATTATTATGTTAGGCCCAATCAGGCTATTTTCCAGAACAGAAACATGAGGAAAGCAGGTGTCCTTCTCCGTAGGGGTCTAAAATGTTCTCACAACGTTACCGGGATGTTTGGTCAGCGTTGTAACACTGCCCGTTTCTAGAATGAAGTGAATGACTGAGGAGTAATGAAAGTTGGCTCTAACAAAGGCGCCCTGGCAGACTGCTGAGCACTAAGAGTAGGAGGCGTGTGGCATTCGCAGGTTTAATGTAAATAAGCGGTGTTATTGGTGGCTGGGGTCCCAGTCGTTCCAGAGCTAAGGTCCCAGCTGGCCTTAACGGGGACATAAGCCAACTGAACACCAGAAACAAGCTGTAAAATGCATCTGAGCAAAATGCAGCCAAAACACAAGTGCTCATTTCCTGGCCTAGTCAGACTTCATACGTTACAGGTGCAGTCTGTGAAGGACCTGTCACCTTCAGAACCAGCGCATTTACATTAGAAACACACGTCTGAAAACTGCCTGTCTAGTAATCCGTGTACCCAGAAAAATACTATGGTAAAAAGGCACCTGTGCGTGAAAACATGGCTAGAGTACATTATCAGTGTTCTCTGAGCTCTTTTATAAACAGAAAGACCGTGAACTGGCTGACTTCCGTACCTGCGGATTTAGTGGAAAACAATGTAAATCAGGGGTTGCGCAAGAATGAGCTGCTCAGCGGAAGACATCTTCAGAAACACAAGCGAAATGCTTCTTCAGCCAGGGACACTCAGATCTCTGCCCAGAATCCACTGCTGCCTGTCCCCTAGCATGTGTGATAAGCACGACCTACTAGCACAACACATCCAACACACAGAGCTGATAACAACAGAACAAGTCTCTGTACCCCTGGGGTACACTAGTCAGGGAACCATGACCATCTCCAGTCTGAAGCCTCTCTCCATCAGAGAAAACACATCTGATTTATTACAAAGCAGCGTGTTTCTCCAACAAAAATGATACAATCCATATTTGGAAGACAGCAGGGTCTCTCTTGCGTAAAACAAGTTGTCAACAGGCTTTATCAGAGAAATGTCTTCCTGATTATTAGAGTCCCTGCATATGCGTTCATATTTGAACTCCTAAAGAAATTATACACTGCCAATAAAAAGCAATTCATGCAAATATGCATACTGAAACAATATGGAAGGCTTTCCTGTAGACATCTGGGATGTTTTTCCTTCGGGTACATTAGGACATACAGAAATGGACTAGATACGGTATATCACCAAGAACAACAGTAATCTCAAACCTGTTATTGGTAAAGAAACCTACACTGCTGTAACACAGGTAAAGAACACTCTACAAGTGTACCACAGGTAGAGACACACACTGCTAAAACACAGGTACTTTGACCATGTGACACAGGAGGAACATCGACAGACACAGACACAGATTTACTGAAGTGTACTGAGGAGACAACCGCTCTTGCCACAGGCAAATTTAAGAAGACAACTTCATAGTAAAATGTTTGACACATCCACCGTGTGTATACAGATCATGAAATAGGCTTCTGCTCTTCTGGAGGCATTCCAAACCACAGTCCTGACATAGCTTAGAAACAGCCGCAACACAGACGTCACTGTGACTGAAAAAACTGTGTTGACATGATAACATGTTCTGAGGCAAAAGTGCAAAAACACTTGCATTCCCTGCTGACCAGGGAATGGAATAATGTTCTGGAGTTGGGTATGTTCCCTTGTTGTTCAACATTTTAACTTACACCCTCATCAGAGTGGGTAGAGAGACCCACTCAGAGACCCATTCAGGGAGACCCACTCAGAGAAACCCACTCAGAGACCTACTCACGGACCACTCAAGAGCACTAGACCACTGATGCCTCAGACACCAGACCATCAGAGCACTCAAGACATCAGACACAGAATAGAGACCCTCGGGACATCAGAGACCCTCAATGACCATAGAGAATCTACTCAGAGGGACCCACTCAGAGACGCACTCAGACCCACTCAGACCCACTCAGAGACCCACTCAAACCCACTCAGACCCACTCAGACCCACTCAGAGACCCACTCAGAGGGACCCACTCAGAGACCCACTCAGAGCCCACTCAGAGGACCCACTCAGAGACCCACTCAGAGACCCACTCAGAGACCCTACTCAGAGGGACCCACTCAGAGACCCACTCAGAGGGACCCACTCAGAGACCCATCAGAGGACCCACTAGAGACCTACTCAGAACCCACTCAGAGACCCAGTCAGAGGGACCCACTCAGAGACCCTACTCAGAGACCCACTCAGAGAGATCTACTCAGAGACCCACTCAGAGACCCACTCAGAGACCCACTCAGACGGACCCACTCAGAGACCCTACTCAGAGGGACCCACTCAGAGACCTACTCAGGGAGACCCACTCAGAGACCTACTCAGAGGGACCCACTCAGAGACCCACTTAGGGAGACATCAGCTTGGTACTCAGACCAATGAGCTTTGAGTGTCAGGACAAGCTTTCCCTCCAACTGCCCTCCATCGCAGTCAGGCCTCCAGGCCAAACGCTCCACAGTGTGAGATACACCAGAAGAGCAGATATCAGTTCCGCATTGCATAACGCACACAACCATCTCCAGAACTCCATATTTTAGGCCAAGGCAAAAGCATAGATGGTCCTCCTACCCCTCCAACCCCCCCCCCCCCCCTCCAAAGCCCCCAACAGGAAGAGGAAGTGAGCAGAACAGCTGGTGAACACGGGGGCTGTACTCTGCTCTGACACTTGAAGCTCATTAGGGTGCACATTAAAAACTTTAGGAAAAACGGTACATGACATGGTGCTCTGAACAAAAGGCCACAGGACACACTCACACACACACACTCACACACACTCACACAAACAGACGCACACACAAACACACACACACACTACCTCACACACTCATACATTCACTCACACGTGCACACACAGACACACACATAAAAGCATCAGTCCAGTCTACACCATCACCACTGCAGAGCATACGTATAATAACCATAATACTTAACATGCTGTCTTTAATCAAACTGCACTGCTTCCAATTAGCACATTTCCTTGTTTACTATCTATACAAGTCTCTGCATGCCGTGAGCTGTCTATCATGATGAATCATGCCCCAGACATCTTTACTGTTATAAAATGCTTAACAGTGGAAAAAACAGAAAATATATAATTGATAAAAAAGGTAATTGCAGCTTTCGTGTGTTACCGTTAGGTACCCCAAGGCTTCAGCGCTGAAGCAGACACTGATGCGAGGAGAAACGGGAGGGAGTGAGCGCACGTTTGGCTGAGACATCAAAGCACCACTAGACCTCTCCCATCACCACTTCTGAGGCAGGAAACAAGGAAACTTTCCTGCTTTACAAGATGAACAATAGCAAATTAAGCTTTTCAGAAGGACCACAAGTTGTTTCGCATACTTCTCTGACCTGTCACCTGTGAAATCATCAAAACACGATTTGCTTTCAGGTCCAGCGCTGCAAACACATAAAAACAAGCTTTGGAATTAAATTGGATGCTAAAAATACCTAGCTGCCATGGTAACCAAAGTGTTCATTTGCAGGACCGGTACAGTAGTTCAGTGACTGCTCCTGTAAATAAGATGGTTAAATTGGAACAGAAATGCATATTGGCAAGAGCAAACTTCATCGCATAGCTGTGACTTCATAATCAGTTACTAATGGTCACTATAATCAGCAAAGGCTCACTAGTTAGTTCACTAGTTCACTTTTCAGATGGTAGCCAGTGTTATGTATTTAAATTAAATGGACTTCTGACATTTAATTGTGTTTTGGTGGTAAAAAGAATAAGTACTGCACTGCCATTCCACAATAGTGCAGCTCACTGTTAACATTTGAACTTGAACAGAGAACCTTTATGTGCTTCTCAATAAACTTTCTCATGCTTATTTTGCAATGTGCTGATATTATTAAGAACTCAAATATCCATTCACACTGATGCACTAGTAAATGACATCAAGACCCTGGAAGCAGGAAAACCAGACGTAAAACTCGCCTCCACCTCCAACTGAAACTATCCAGCAGTAAAAGCCGTTTGGTTTTCCAGTTACTCACTGAAATCCTCACTTCAAAAAGAGATCTGAGGTGAACACTGATTGCCATTCCAGACCAGCTCTGGAGTGCACACTCTAGAGAGAACCCAAGAGGAGATCTGATAGCTCCATACCATTACACTTGCTGCATTTTAACTGGGAAAGCACCTTTTTATTTAAGCTACTGTAGTAACAGTATACAGTGTGTCACAGCAAGACGTTAGCTTTCACCTCAGCTGTAACCTGCTTAACCCATTTTATTTGCTGTCTGCTACTTTACTCCAGATTGGCCAGTGGAGGATGGACTCCCCCCCTCTATAGCCGGGTTCCTCTTGAGATTTCTTCCCATTGGGGAGTTTTTTCTCTCCACCGTTTGAGAAGTTTTCACCTTACGTACTTGCTATTTGGGGGTCCAGGCCTGGTGTTTGCTCTGTTTGCTCTTTTTGCTCTGTCTCTTGCCTTGCTACTCTGTAAAGTGTCTTTGTGACAGTTCTCTGTAAAAAGCGCAATACAAATAAAATTGAATTGAATTGAATTGAATTGAATTGAATTGAATTGAATTGAATTGAATTGAAGACGCATATCTGTCATGGCAATGTTCAACTTAGTATTTTTAGTTTTAATTGAGTATTGGATGTAGTGGGCTTTGTCACAAACGCGCATCAATATCACAGATGACTGAGGACAGTGAACCACTCACCCCTGGTGATCTTTGAGAAATCCCACTCACTTCAATGTGGAATGACTGAATGTTAATGACTTACATGAGGCATTCTCAAAGTTTGTCCTTCCGCAGTGCTGAAGCAGCCGCTTGTTTACCTTGAGGAACAGACTACGGTTCAGCTGACGAAGATCAGAGAGCGATGAAAGCTCCCCCTTTTTACCGTCACACGTTCTAGCGGGCCGTCCGGCAAACGCTTCCAGCAGATGATGCAGAACGGGACAGAAGCCAGCACAAGCCCACTCCAGCCCAGAAAGACTGAGAGCACATGTCTGAACGAACCGCAGGGTCAGAGCGGGCTGAGACCGTCTAACTGTACCCGTGGGACAAAGCCTCTCTGATCTCTTTTGAAGAATAAAGCTTGCAAATTGCAAAAAAATGAGGAAAAAAAAAGTACCAAAAGGAAACAAGACACGTCAGCTTCAGAAATCAGGACTCTGACAATCATACAGCTAACTCTCTGAAATGTGTATGTTATTATTTTAAGCTGTGGTTAGACTCAGTCCTGGTAAGAAGGGGGGGTAACTGGGGTAAACATTCAGGTAGAATACAGTGCTAAATTCCAATTTGAGTTTCTACTCTGTTTCTACCAAATGCTCCTTAATATGACAGCTATAAGCATATTTAAGTAAATAAATATATCTTTTTTAAACGACATCAATGCGTATTGGCTGTGTAAATTAACTGAACAAAGGAAGAAAGGCTCAGATGCAGCTCGGTCAGTAAAGGGGACTGTATTCACAGACTGGGCACCTACCTTCAAGCCTCCTCTGTCATAAGACAACTACAGGGCAGCGTAAGTTGGCTACGGTTCCCCAGCTAATTCCTGCTTTAGCTCCTCCTCTCAATGCACCCATTGGCTACCAGTTGTCATTCTTAATTCTTTCCTCCAATCAGCACAAACCTTCCGGTAGTGAGGTCTGGTAGGTGTGAAATTGCCAATGACAACAAAGACGGGTAAATCATAGGGGTGGCCACACTTCAACTGCATAACTCATACATGGGTGTAGGTGACAGTGGGCAATACCAAATTAGGAAGAAAAAAAACATATGTTTCTGAATGGGTTAATATAAGTGTATAGTCTGCGTATATCCATTTGACATCATTACTTTAAGCCAATCAGAGGCAGGCTGATTAGGGTGGTGAGGAACAGGCAGTGTCCACCTTTTAGCTGCTACAGCTAATTTCCGCAGTTTCCGAGAAGGAACGTGGCTAAATCTGCATACAGCTTTAGGGCCAGGCCTGGTTTCCCAGCAGGAGGAGCACGGCTAAGTGTACATACTGCTTTAAGACCAGGCCTGGTTTCAGAGCAGAAGGAACAGGGCTAATTCTGCATATGGCTTTAAGGCCAGACCTGGTTCCCCAGCAGAATGAATGTAGCTAAGTGTACATACTGCTTTAAGGCCAGACCTGGTTTCCCAGCAGGAGGAGCACGGCTAAGTGTACATACTGCTTTAAAGCCAGGCCCGGCCAGCTTTCCAACCTCAGACAGCTCTGGCACTGGAGCCACTTGGCCCTGTGCAGTTTTGTTTTGTAATACGGGAACTCATAAATCTAGAAGGGGAAGATAAATATCCAATGCAGACCGGTGCACATCACACTTAATCAGTCCACAGCCATTCCGCCATTTTCTTTCCTCGAAACATCTTTCCTAGAAAGTACTTATTTACAAGAGCTGGCCATAAAGACCGCCTCTCTCTCAGTGCACTAGAACACGATGTGATACATACAAAAAAAGCACTACGCATCTAAAACCTTAAGTATTCAGGAGGGAAAACACTGCTGTGGTCATGTCATAGAAAAGAAGAACTTTGATTCCACTGAAAACACAGAAACCTCTTCTCGTGTAGAATAATATGTTATACAGCATTCTTTCCTTCGTAGGATAACCAGGAGTAATTCCATCCTTACAAGTTTAAACTAATAGCACATAAATTGAAATGAGTGGGGGTTGGATGCATAATATTTACAGTTTGTGTAGATCTTCCTTTCTTTTGAGTGAGTTGCTCTGTTTAGAATCACAAGAATACTCAGGTAAAATTTCTGGCTTTATGTAAATCTCAATCTCATATTAATCAGACTGTTATCCAGGTCCTGGCTCTCAAAAATTCTTATAAGGACGATTAATTCCGTTCCTGACTCCAAAAACAAAAACGCTGCCAATATGTCCCTGCTAATCCCGGTTCTGATTTAAGGCCAGTTAGGGTTTGAATGCAGGGTGTATTTAAAAGAGCAGAGGTTTCTGCAGAACACCGCAGACAGCGCAGGTCTAATGAGCTCATGTGAGATTACCCGCTGACTGCACACCAGCTCTCTGCCGGGCCCCTCATTAGAAATGATGCCCGCTGATGAGAGAGGAAGTCCAGGCCCCGTCTGTGTCCTGCTGACCAATCAAACTGGCCGATTCACAGAGATCACAGACATCCACTGGGATGTAATACAGCTTTATCATCTATAAGGATTATGGCTACAGCTACAGCAGGACAGGTGGTACCTGAGGCTGATTCTGTCCAGCTCCTTCCACACTGGTCGGACAGCATTTCCACCTTGTCGCTAATTTCAGAAAAAAAAGTCAAGAAGCCCACATTAAAGGATACTGTAAATGTGAGAGGACCACGATAAATGAATCATGAATACTGTGTTAATACCGCAGCCTGTGTTCTGTCGAAGGCAGTAAAGGCCCACAGTTGTGAAAATGACCTAAAGGAGTTAAAAGAGACCTAAAATCATCTACATGCACCTGGGCCTGTCTGCACTGGCATCCTGCACAGAGATGAGGTCACTGCTTTTTAACTTTAACTACCTATCAGAACTGTTGAGGGTCTAAAATATGCTTCTAATAATGTTAGAAAAGAACATACGCACATGCACACACATGCACACTCTCGCACTCATATACATGTACGGGTGCACTCACTCACACACACACACATAAAAACCATTCTTCATGATCTGTGCATGCGTTGACAGTGTACTTCATTACAGTATTACATGCGAAAGTATGATAGAGCATCTTTACACTTAAACCCTGTTTGATGAGGGACTTTTTTGCCAGCATTAAAAGTATATCTACCTGCCTGTATTATAGTTATTCTTCAGTTAACAAAGTTGGTGTATTTTAACACTGAGAGTCAGATTACTGAAAATGTGGTCTCTGTATTAGAGCTGGTCTCCAGTCTCACAGGAACAGGGCCCGTGTGGGTGGAGGTGATTGTTCTAGCCCAGCGCTAATACGCCATTGCATGTTTACGTTTACTATTTTACCATGGGACAGACACTGACCTCAGCCCACTGTGACATCACACTGTGACATCATACTGTGTATAAAAGGTGTTAGTAAAGCCAGTCTCAGAACAGCCCACTTGTTGAGCCAATACAGCCGCGTTTCCACCGCAGGAACTATACCCCGGAACTAGGAACCTTTTGAGGAACTCAGTGCGTTTCCACCGCAGGAACTAGGGTCTAAATTTAGTTCTGGGGGCTTTGTTTTACCCCCCAAAACGTTCCTGCTCGGGGGGTAGTACTTTCCGAAAGTACAGGAACCTTTTGGGTGGAGCTTGCAGCGCTGAACATTTCTGATTGGTCGAGTACTCGTAGCATTTCTGTTGTATTTATTTTCCGCCATTACCCGCCATGTTTGAAAATATGCAGCGGAAAACCAATTTATTTTCATAATAACTTCAAATCAAACTTGTATGTTATGCGGCGCAGTAGCCTACTTTTGGTTATAACCTGTCAACGTCTTGGAATTATAACGTGTGCTCTTCTGTTCTTTTCTTGCTTTAGTATTCGTTTTATAAAATGCTAAGCATTCGTGCTGGGACAGCATATTACGTAGGCTACCAAAACATTCAAACGGATTAATTCGGTTGCTGAATATTTTCTTCCGGATTTTCTTTGTTAGCCCGTTGTAATTGACTCAAAACGTTTGATACAGTTATGTGAGGTATGCGGTAGTTCTGCATAATTAACATTGGTGATACAGTACAAGCAAACTGGAAATCACCTTCCGCACTTTTTATCCGGGTAAAATAACAGGTTAATTCTAGTAATCTTCACTTTAGCTTTTTCAGACTGCCGTAATTTTACTCAATTTTACTGCCATTTTTCAATTCCACGAAAAGACCAGGAAGACTATGGACTCATTTATGGTGCATGGTTCGCATCTGGAGGGCACACTTCGCTGCTCGGCTAGCAGTAACTTCGAAGGAAAGCAAACGGTGGCTGTACCACTACTAATTTACATTTTCACGCAAGTCCGAGTTTTCGTTCTATTCTTGTCATTTTGCGATTAGCCTATATGGAATTGACGACGAGAAAGTAATAAAACAGCAAATTGTTTACAACGTGTGCATGTTTTCTGCTGTTAATGAATGTGTTTGAGAGGATATATGAAAATCAATAAATACAAAAGTAACCATATATAGTCATTGTTGGTAACCCGTTGTATATAAGTGGAATAAACCCCTCCGGGCTGTCCCGGTTATTAGAAAATAATGTAGGCTACTTCGGTGGTAGTATGGGGTTACAGAAGAAATCATATGGAAGATGGACCGACGACAACGTCAGTGGGCTAATTTGCCTAATCTTCGCGGTACTTTAGACCCCGGGGGAAACGCAGGCAACCATTGGCTGAAGGAACCTTTTAGTTTCTGGTAAAGTAGTTCCTGGGACTGAAAGTTCCGGGTAATTTTGGTGGAAACGCGGCTTACCCTGCTGATGCAGAAAGAAAGATAAACAGTCCATTCACACGCTGACTGGAAACCTCACTCAGTTCACCTCCTTACTGCTTTAGAAGGAAACCTAAAACTCTAAAAACCTGCAGCTTAGAACCCTAAACCTAAAACCCTAAAAACCTGCAGCTTGGAACCCTAAAACTCTATAAACCTGCAGCTCAGAACCCTAAACCTAAAACCCTAAAAACCTGCAGCTTGTACGGCCATCCTCTGTGGAGAATATAAAGGAATCATGTGACTGGAATCATGTGACCACAGCAGAACAATGGCAACAAATCACCGGCAACATTTACTGCTTTTTTATGGCTTTCCTGCCATAATGTTGCATGATGTAACTGGCCGAGCCTGTGCGCTCAGTTTGGAAAGTCTCTGAGACTCAGGCACTGCACAGCCTCATCTGACACAGCTGCCGTTCACAGCTGCCGGTGTGAGAATTTAAACACCTTTGGAGACTTTGTTCGCTTCAGCCCATCAGCAAGACTGATCGAATCAGCAGCTAAGCATCACAAACGGCAAGGCCTGCAAACATGCCGAACTGAAAAGAGACGGCAATGAATAGAGAAACTGTCATTAAGCCTTAAGGTGAACAAAAAGAAAAGTTTCACTGGACTCTGTTATAAAGCTCTTTTCACTGAATAATGGACGCACAGAGTACACACATGTTCCGAGAGCGATATTTCCACACGCATGCTGGGCTAAGGCAGACAATGGACTCACTCTGCAAAACGTATGAAAGGAACATTGAAAAAAAAACTGCCCGGCGTTCTGCTGACTGAGCCTCGCTCTAGAAATGTCGAGAAAGAGCAAACGGCAGTACAGAACGCAGGAACAGTTCCACACATTTCGGCACAGTCCCGTTTCACATCTGATAAAAAGGGCTAATCAAATAAACTACAGATCGGAGACACGCTCTCCAAATTGCAGGGAAAGGCAGAGCGATGGATGCTTCGCTGGCATCGGACGTTCCCAGTGGAATAAAGACTCTGTTAAAGCATTTAAAATGTAGGTCAATGGCAAGAAGCCAGCCATACAATAGTAATGAACAACATATTGAATCTGTACATAATGTCCTCCTTTCTGTGTTCATAAATGCATATGAGGGAGCGCAGTGCTACACGTACCACTGCATGGACGTTCTGAGCCATTTACAACAAAGACGCAGAAACACAGTGCTAGCTGTGAGCGAGTCCTGCATTTCTCTCGTCTGAAGTCAAGAGAACGTACACTCAGGGAATTCCATAAACAGAACTTGTTTCCATACGGTAAATTTGCAGTCTAACTGACCAGTGTGCATTACTTTAGTGTGGGTCAATTTTTCCCTTAAAGTAACCTGGATAATTAATACGCTTTTTTACATTCTGGCCCGCTGCCTAAACCAACAGGGGAAGAACAGCCTGGGGTGTTTGTTGGCTAAAGCACACCTCCAGAAGAAACCTCTACGCAGTCCGTGGATGGAGAAGGTCAAGACAGTCCCTACCCATCACCCAACAGACTGAAGACCTCTGACCACCTTTAGCTACCCTCTTTTTTCTCTCTGAAGAGCCCTCTGGGGCAGTAATGTTACAAGTATACCTGTGAGAATGCAGACTTCGCTGAGTAGTTCTGTTTACTTTCACTTATAGTGCTAATCGTGGCTTGGTTTGGCTAGCTTTACAGTCAATGCATTTAAATGGGCCTACTATGGCTTCTTGGTGATATCGCACTTAGACTGATGTTCTAAACTTTTGTAAGTCACTCTCTTGTGTGGATTAATGACACAACGACAGAGAGACAGACAGTGACAGAGAGGAAGACAGACAGAGAAAGATAGAGAGAGTGGAAAGAGAACTATGGGGTTATGGGGGGGTATCAAGAGGAAGGTATGGGGGTATTGGGGAGAGGGTATCGGGGGTATTGGGGAGAGGGTATGGGGGTATCGGGGGTATGGGGGGCATCGGGGGGTATTGGTGGGAGGGTATGGGAGGTTATTAGGGGGTATTGGGGGAGGGTATGGGAGGTATTGGGGGGTATTGGGGAGAGGGTATGGGGGGGTATCGGGGAGGTATTAGGGGGGTATGGGAGGGTATTGGGGGAGTATTCGGGGGGGAAGGGGAGGTATTGGGAGGGGGGGATGGGGGAGGTATTAGGGGGGTCAGTACTCACCACTCTCGCTCTTCTCGATGACGTCCACCAGCTCCCCGGCCTGCAGGCTGATCTCGGAGCTCTCCTGCCGCTCGTAGCTGGCCACCACCACGTACTGCTCCAGCACCATGGGGTCCCCGCCGTCCCCCCCTGGGGAGGGCACAAAGCAAGCCGTCAGCCAGCTCCCGGTCCGGCCCCTCCGCGACCGGCCCCCCGCCGCCCGCCACGCCATAGGCCCGAGACCTCCGCCGTCCTCCGCCAATCACAACGCACGCTGGGCTCAGAGCGCTTCCCCGAGAGCTCGGCCATACAGCCGGAGTCCGGCTCCAGCCCCCGCACCGGCCAGAGCAGCGGCCCAGGAAAGCCTAATAAAGAGACATTCCCAGTGTCCCTTCTCTCTGTCTCTCTGTCTCTCTCTCTCTCTCTCTCTCTCTCTCCGCAGCTCACAGGGCCGTTAAACTCGCCCCGTCCCAGCTGGGGCTCCTCCAATGGCTGGCTGCCGGTCGGCAGAAAGAGGGGGATCCACGGGCGGGTTGGAGAAGGAGTGCTCTGAGCGAAGGGAAGAAAAGAAATGCTTCCCCTGGAAAATAAACAGCCTGCTTAAAGACTCCTTCTCCCGGCAGGGGCTGGAGCCGGCCAGAGGGGGGGTGGGGGGGGGGATGTACGCACCAATCATAAGAGTCTACACTCCGGCCCTTAAATAGAAACATATGAGCGGGACGGAGGGCTGGCGAGGGGCAGACTCTGTTTATGTGAAGCGCAGGAGCGGGGTGTTTCTACGGCGATGGCTGGAGCGGGGTGTTTCTACGGTGATGGCAGGAGCAGGGTGTTTCTACGGCGATGGCTGGTGCTTTTTCTCCGCTCCTGTTAGACTTCTCGACTTTTGGACTGGCGACAGTGACTTCGTATGAAAGACTCGGCATCTCTGCTAAAAGCTTTCAACTCATAACCCTCCGTCGGTCTTTACTGATATATGATAAGACTGTCACGTGCACGTACACTTTGTGCAGTTGCTACGATATATTCTTTCCTTAATTTGCACACTTAATCGTGAGCCTTTTTGCGGTTATTCCGTGCCCTGTGTAGGGAAAACGGCACTCCGAGTTCTTCCGTGTTTCCTGTGTCCCTGTGGCCTCATCCCGGATCAGCTGCAGCTGACTGCATCCTCTCCCGATCGTCATCACGCAGTGTCGCCATGGAAACGGGCACCCAGGGTGGCTTTGAAATGAAACTCCAATATTCGTGCGCTGAACCAGATTAGGTCAGATTAGACATGAGACTAGATCAGGCTCCCCTTCCTGAGGTGTATTTATTGAGCAGGTAGTGGAAAATCGGTTCAAAGAGTCTTTGAATAGTTCAGCAGCGACTTGATTGTGCATCTAGCTTGTTTTACGCAGGGAGCCAGATGCATTGATTCTGAAGGAAGGATCCACACACAAACAGCCTGACTGCTACTGCTTTTTTCATGATTTATTTATTTTTGCCATTTGCAGACCATTTCATTCAACCGGTAAGCTCAAACCATTTACAATGCATCAACCAGAACAAGACCAATTATTTTGCTGCATACCTAGTCATTTGGGGAAAGATGGGGACCACCTGTTGAACTTTCCCTTGGTGACATACAGGATACATGATGAAATTTCCTACAAAAGCCTACATGCCACCAAGGGAAAATTCAACAGGTGGAGCCCATCTTTCCACACACATTCTGCGACCAAGTTTTGGTAAAATCAAAATTCATTTTGACTGGATTTTTCGTTTGATTTTTTTAATTGACTGAACTGGATGTATTTGGCCAGAACATGACCTCATCGTGTCTGGCACACAGGGCCCAGGGCACACTCCTGCTGAGCTAGTTTCCCCAGCTGAGCCAACAGGGAGCCCTAAACCTGTATAATTTCATGTGTTATTCATATAAAAGGGGCCCGTGGTATCTGGCTAGTCAGACCTTCGTAATGTGTTTCACACCTGGCAGGTCTTTCACCTGGTTTGGCCTGAGGCACAACGTACAATTTTTCACTGTTTTAAATGTGTCTGAAAATATAGTTTACTTTTTAAAAAATTTGCCCATACAAAAGCGTGCCTCCATACCTGAAAACCACCTCCTCTAAAAACTAACATGTCTGCAATTCAACCGAAGGACATTTTTTTTACGCTGTCCAATTATACAGCCGGAGAGTTTCAGCGTTCCACAAGAGTATTTGCTGGAACATACTAGTGACGTTTTCGTTACCCTTCAAATTCCCAAACCATTTTACACTGCAGTCCACCACACCTTCCATCAACACTGAAGATCCACATTAAACTTCGAGCAAATCTTAAGAAAAATTAATTCCACTGCAGAAACACGGTGAAGCAAGCCCCAAAATCAGAAACAGACACACTTAGCCCGTTCGAAGCATGCCAGCGTTCCCCATTCCCACATCTGTACGGAAAGGATAATGCGATTCAACGGCTTCTTTACGCAGACGGATATCAACACAGGAAGGGAATAAAACAAGCCTTAAGTTGAATCAACTTCATTTCAACTTGTTCAAGAACATTGTGAAAATACACTGCAGATCTAAGAACCACTGAGAAAATGCATGCTTGTCTCAGCTGGAATAAATTATTCGCTCCTGTATGCAAACAATCCACCTGCTGGGAAATTCCAGATTTGAATGCACGCTGCTCGCAACATCAGAAAATGAGACTCTATGAGACAAATGAGGCATTTCCTGAGGTTGTACTGCTTGGCCAAGGCATTAGCTTGGCTAAACCCAGGCAGGCCCAGGAACCAGACCGTGACATGCTACATTAGCAGTCAAGTTCCGTAGGGTCTCAGTCAAACACGTCACTGCATGCCACACCCGCAGGGTTCGGTTTAGCAAACCGCACGTCAAGCTCAAAGCCTGGTGGACCGGGATGTACGTTGCTCCGCTCTTAATTTCTTAATTAGCCCAATCATGTAGTTCTCCAAAAATAAAATAAATGGCATAGCTATATTGGAGCTGGTATGTCTCACTGCATTTGCAGGCTATCAGCATAACAATTCGGCAAGGAAAGCGAGAAGGAATAAACTAGATATAAGGCCGGTCCCCCAGGTATTGAATATGACCTTCTCCAGAAAGACAAACACAGTCACTGAAAACCAATGAATGAGTGGATGCATTTTTGGATGTTAAAAAAACAAACATCTCAAATCAGGCACGCAACCACACAAAAGACACACAGCAAATAACCCTTTCCACCGGGAATTATCACTACAACTAAAGGATGAACCATAAATCATTCACTAGTTACTACAACACAGAATCATCACCGCGGTACACATGCCAATCAACACATATGTGGTTCCCATGGGTACAGAGGCTGGTCAGAAATGTTTCATCACACAGGACGTACGATAAAATTCCTTCGGAGAGCGATTTCTATAATCACAGCTCGTTTGCAGAAATTTCGTTTCAGAGTACACGTTTGAATAGGAACCCTCGTTATAATTTTACGGCCGCGGTAACAGCTATGCAAATTATCGTTCCCGGTGGAAATTAACCAAAAATGTTATGACAAATAACTCCGCATGGAAGCGATGGCTGAGCTGCGTGTTGTGAGAGTGCACATCAGACAGATGCAGGCCCCCCCTAAAAGGGGGGGGGGGGATGCAGGGGTACCTGGCACCTCTTTCTTCGGGCTCTCGGGCAGCCCGTACATCCAAACTGCGCGTCGCCATGGCAGCAGGGAGAGAAAAAGAGTTATTCACGCCACCGCCGACCCCAGACTCATTCACACGTCTACAGGGCATGGATTAGTGAGAGCTCCTTTGAGATGATACACTACTTTAATGGCTACCATCCCAATGTAATGTCTATAAGCATGTAAAGTAGATACATTGTCTGTTGACCATTGCTTGATTTCATACAGTTGGTAAGATGTGGTCGCCAACAAACGGACAAACGAATAAAACCACAGCAAATCAATTTCTGCTTTTACAGAGACAAGAACTCTCTAGCTGGAGTCAATGGATGAAGATGTAAAATGAATCCAATGCATTTAATAATATAGCTACAGTAACAATGCAAACCAGTACTGTCTGAGGAGCAGTAGACACCATCACCTCAAGCTACTGTGTAACATCCTTGCAGCTAGGGGGCACTGTTCCCAGTCTGGACCCAGACATGAGATGAACCCCATGAAAGCTGAGGCTGAGGGGTCAGAGTGTTTGCAACAACATCACAAACAGGGCCTAAAAACAACTTCACAAACGAGGCCTACATTTCCTACTTTAACCATCTCAATCTTCAGGAAAACTTTAGGATCCATAATTGGGCTCCTATGCAAAAGTGAAACACAGCTGGCAAAAGAAATTAACTGAAAATATATATATGAGGACAATATATAAAATATAAATGTGTTTAAAAAAACTATAAATACTGGAATATTTCCCCTTGAAAGCATTTTAGCCAGGTCCCCCCCCCCCTACTCTCTGTTGGGTCTTTGATAAACAGACTTCCTCAGGAATGTAAGCAGAATCGCAGCTATCCACAGGACTGGCTAACTCCTGTGATTATGTGCAAAAAGCCCACTCCCAATCACCCAAACCTGTGTGCAATTAGAGGGTCCAGTCCTTTCAGGCCTATTGATAACTGCAATATTTTGTCAGAGCCTATTTGGTGTATATGCGTTGTGTGTTTGCACACGTGTGTTTCAATGTGTTTGTGTGTGTATGTGTGTGATTGTGTGTGTAAACTAGATTAAGCTCCTTTCTTTGATTGTAAACGGACAAACTCCTACTAAAATACTTAACATTTCTACATAACTAGACCAGGGTGATGGAGAAAGACCCGTTTCTGACCTTAGTTTTAAGGATTGTAGTTTCCAGGTTTGGATCATATGGCTGCATCTGCCCCTTTCTGTAATGCTCCTCGTCACCACTGTCCAAAATTTTAACTCCCACTTCCTGCTCCCTCAACCCTGCACCCACAAGCTCTTCACAAGAATGCTTTTTTCAGGGATGACAGGAAAACATAGGATTTACTGTGCACGGCTGTTTATGTGATTGTACCGGAATCTGCTGATGTTTGGGCCTAAAGCCATTTATAATTTTTTTTTGTTGCTAGATTACATGAACACACATATAGTGTTCTCCGAAAAAAATATCAGTAGTCTGCCTCAGTATTTTCAATTATCACGGACGCCACACTGGAACTTGAATCAAACGTCCACTGTCTGTAGTAGAAGTTCATAAAGAGTTCCAGAGGAAGTGTGTTTAGATGGATGTACCATGACGAGGAACAGTGCTGCTTCTCCAAAATACAACTCTCTTACTGTGAAACGGAAAACACCGCTTTCAGATGCCGCTGTGTTTTTTGGGTTTTACTGCTCACGATCATTCACTCTGTCTTTACAATGCACCTGAAATGATGCTGGGCGTGTGTGCACATTACTTTGTTCTAGACGCAAAAGCAATGCAAGACAGACTCCTTATCCACCCATTCAATACCCAATTTACACAAGATTGGAAATGCAGGATTTACTTTCCTTACAACACAACCCAAGATTTCTTTTAAAATGACATCAGGCACATGGTGATGTAACAGTACCCCACCTGTAACAGGGCTGGTCAAGTGTCCTGTCTGAAACGCTGACAGATGCTGAGTCATCGTGCATTAGTGTTGGATGAACAGAAGAAATGGTGCATTTGCCACTCCTTGCTTAATCTGTCCTTAATGCATTTCACTCAATCAAGTGCTACTCCCTCCTCAAACACTCCTCTTTCCAAAGGGCAGGGTACACTTTAGTGATTAAGAGCTTAAGTAATCAGTGACTATTCATTTCATACATCACTCAGTGTTTGACTGATAAATTGCTATCAGTCTGACACGACTTGTGATAAGAGGAAAATATTTATCGTCCAGTGTCAAGGACCCTTATAGCCAGTGAAGCTTTAGACTCTGTGTTTTCAATAGCCTCCTGCACTGTGCCACGGTTGCCTTAAATACAATCTCTTAATTTACATATTCACTCTGGATAGATTAAAAATGATGTCATTTATCACACCAAAAACACCTGCCTTCTCACATTTATCTTTGGCCGTGATTTATAAACCAAAAGACACCACTGGGAATGATAATTGTACAGGGGGAGGTGTAGGAAGTCATTACTGAGGTCAGCAGGCAAGTATTTTAGGGCCCCTCCAGGGAAGCTTGCGATGTTTCCGTTACTAATTGGACGCTTTCTGTTCTCAGAAGCGTTTCTCATCGCACAAATGTCTTAGCCGAACAGACTGAGGATGCAGAAGAAAATGAGACCTGTCAAGACATGCATAAACACGTGCAAAAAATGACCGTTGTTTATTTTTTTCATTTTAAATCTAACTTTTTTTCCACGACTTCCACCTTCCAGCTATCTTCCAAAACACCGCTGGTCAAATTCATTAAAAAAATATCCTCACATAACACATTACCCGCGCTTTTCCAAACAGGGTATTCAGGTCTGGATGCACTCCTACTGGAAAGTTTTGTGTAGCCTCCAAGTTTGAATGACTACAGAGATTGTAGGACGGTGTGTAGCACAGTGGGTAAGGAACTAGACTTGTAACCAAAAGGTCGCAGGTTCGATTCCCGGGTAAGGACACTGCTGTTGTACCCTTGAGCAAGGTACTTAACCTGCATTGCTTCAGTATATATCCAGCTGTATAAATGGATACAATGTAAAAATGCTATGTAAAAGTTGTGTAAGTCGCTCTGGATAAGAGCGTCTGCTAAATGCCTGTAATGTAATGTAATGTAATGTAATGAGATGCAGACTGTTGATAACTCACAGCTTGTCCTGGTGGTGGAGCCCCCTAGTGGTTACGGTGGCACAGTCCATCGCGCCACACCGAGCGTCTCCATATCTGACAGTGAGAAACGGCGGTTCTGCTAAAACTGCGCATGACAGCCGCCAGCTGCGCGCGATCCAGGCAGCTGCAGGAATGCGACAGGCGATAAGACTCCCACCGTCCCCCAGACAACGCAGCTATGCGGTCCGCCGTGGTCCGCAGCTCGGACCGGACCGGGCTCAGAGCCGTCAAGCTGCGATAACGCACTGTGCGCTAACGTCCCAGCTGAGGCTAATCGCGCTGCAGTCCCACAGCGAGGGCCTGTTGCAGCCGGGGAGGGACACGCAGCTGTTCCGATCAGCGATAACCACGACCCACTGACCGCCTCGTTTTACAGCCTCGGCCCACTGCCAAAGTATGGAAGCTGTCCCACTGGGACAGAAAACGCCACAGAGAAGAGCCTGTGCAGAGCAGTACAGGAGCTCAGTATATACAGCATATACAGAGTCCTGCCACCTCTCCTGTATTTCCTCTTAACCGATTCAGAATTGGAGCTTGTGTTCATATGTCCTCTGTTTAGCTCAAGGCAAAATGGGGGGGTGGTGTTGACACACAATTGGCTGTAGCATTGCCCAGGGATGTGAGGGTTTCAGTTGGCCATGACGACCGCATCGTCTTGGCTCGCTAGCGACCCCCTCTGGTCAAGGCGAGACCTGCGGGCTGCTCGTAGAGCCGCACTGTGTGTCCTCTGGCTCGTGTTCGTGACCCTGATCAGCAGCTCACAGCATGTAAGAACCGGTAGCTACATCCTGTGCTGGAGAGGAGAGAGTGTGCTAGTCTGTGTGCAACAGAACGGAGTTTGTGTGCTCCAGATCAGAGTCTGTGTGCTCCAGAACACAGTCTGTGTGCTCCAGAACAGAGTCTGTGTGCTCCAGAACACAGTCTGTGTGCTCCAGAACTGAGTCTGTGTGCTCCAGAACAGTCTGTGTGCTCCAGAACAGAGTCTGCACCCTCCAGAACTGAGTCTGTGTGCTCCAGAACAGAGTCTGTGTGCTCCAGAACAGAGTCTGTGTGCTCCAGAACAGAGTCTGTGTGCTCCAGAACAGTCTGTGTGCTCCAGAACAGAGTCTGTGTGCTCCAGAACGGAGTCTGTGTGCTCCAGAACACAGTCTGTGTGCTCCAGAACAGAGTCTGCACCCTCCAGAACAGACAGCAGAGGCTGCAGCAATAAGCACAGCTCCTGTAAATGATCAGGCATTCTGAATTTGGAAAAAAAATATCAAAAAAGCATTAAAAGGAAAGATAAGAAAAAGTAGAATGAAGTGGAACAGCTGAATAAAATGACTACTGTAACCAACACGCTCCAACCTTTTTTTCTGAAATGATCGTGACTGAGATTACAATTAGTCATGAAAGACTAAACAGATTTATTATGCTGTGCAAACACAGCGAGGTTTTCCATTTTTAAGAAGCAGCTGCTGATGCTCTTTCTCAAACAGCGCTGCGTAGAAAAAAGCAGGTATCACTTAAGAAAACTGAAAGCAGCTTTAGAGGCTGAGGTAAACCTCAGTTGTTTTTCCCACCAAAACGTAGCTCTGCCTCCTCACCTCTCCTGAGTCACTCTCCCCTCTTCCCTGGACCGCGCCTCCCATCACACCCAAACACTGTGAGCCCAACCCCCTCATACTCAAACACTGTGACCGTCTCCCCTCACACCCAAACACTGTGAGCACAACCCCCTTATACACAAATACTGTGAGCCCAAACCCATCACTCCCAAACACTGTGAGTACAACCCCCTCACACCCAAACACTGTGAGTACAACTTCCTCACACCCAAACACTGAGCACAACCCCCTCACACCCAAACACTGTGAGCACAAACCCATCACACCCAAACACTGAGCACAACCCCCTCACACCCAAACACTGAGCACAACTCTCTAACACCCAAAGGCTGTGAGCACAACCCCCTCTCACCCAAACACTGTGAGCACAACCCCCTCTCACCCAAACACTGTGAGCACAACCCCGTCACACCCAAACACTGTGAGCCCAAACCCGTCACACCCAAACACTGTGAGCCCAAACCCATCACACCCAAACACTGTGAGCCCAAACCCATCACACCCAAACACTGTGAGCACAACCCTCTAACACCCAAACACTGTGAGCACAACCCCCTCTCACACAAACACTGTGAGCCCAAACCCATCACTCCCAAACACTGTGAGTACAACCCCCTCACACCCAAACACTGAGCACAACCCCCTCACACCCAAACACTGTGAGCACAAACCCATCACACCCAAACACTGAGCACAACCCCCTCACACCCAAACACTGAGCACAACCCTCTAACACCCAAAGGCTGTGAGCACAACCCCTCTCACCCAAACACTGTGAGCACAACCCCCTCTCACCCAAACACTGTGAGCACAACCCCCTCCACCCAACACTGTGAGCACAACCCCTCACACCCAAACACTGTGAGCACAACCCCCTCACACCCAAACACTGTGAGCACAAACCCCTCTCACCCAAACACTGTGAGCACAACCCCCTCTCACCCAAACACTGTGAGCACAACCCCCTCTAACACCCAAAGGCTGTGAGCACAACCCCCTCTCACCCAAACACTGTGAGCACAACCCCGTCACACCCAAACACTGTGAGCACAACCCCCTCTCACCCAAAGGCTGTGAGCACAACCCCGTCACACCCAAACACTGTGAGCACAACCCCGTCACACCCAAACACTGTGAGCCCAAACCCGTCACACCCAAACACTGTGAGCCCAAACCCATCACACCCAAACACTGTGAGCACAACCCTCTAACACCCAAACACTGTGAGCACAACCCCCTCTCACCCAAACACTGTGAGCACAACCCTCTAACACCCAAAGGCTGTGAGCACAACCCCGTCACACCCAAACACTGTGAGCCCAAACCCGTCACACCCAAACACTGTGAGCACAAACTCCTCACACCCAAACACTGTGAGCCCAAACCCCTCACACCCAAACACTGAGCCCAAACCCATCACACCCAAACACTGTGAGCCCAAACCCATCACACCCAAACACTGTGAGCCCAAACCCCTCACACCCAAACACTGTGAGCCCAAACCCCCTTCACAGCCCACAGTCATCCCTTCCATTTTCCCCGTAAACATAAACACCGCAAATCCGAGTCCTCTGTGCATGTGGAGCTCACATGGACTCTACCCACAATGCTCTCTGCACTCACCCCATGTCGTCGAACAATGTCTGGGAAACAAGTTACTGTCAATAAAGAGTCTAATTAACATGCCCCCCTGGCCCAACACAATTATCCATTTAGGATAGACTTTTTAACCATTTTATACCCTCCTCAATGCTGTGTGCTCCTCACTGTTGCTTTGCCTGAGCCTTCCATTCATCAATACAGCACAGCCAAGCACAGGCAATGTGCTGCCAATTATCAGGTGTGATGAGGAATGTCGTTCCCAAAATGTTTCTGTCCGTATCCTGGTACCATATGCCCCGGAGCAGCTGTGGATTTTAAGGCCAAAGACGTGAGAACAAAATCATTTCCAGTAAAATGGGCATACGGTTACTGTCAAAATGAGTCATTCAAGGTGTGTGCTCAGTGTCGAAAGAAAAATAAATGCATGACTCTAAAAGCAATTGAAAACAAGAAAGAAAAAAGCATATTGGTGTCAAAGGTCAGCTACAGGCACACTGTAAGAGGAGTGAACACAACTCAGCAGGATGCTAGAGGACAATCCTGGCAGGAAGATGAGTTTTACAGTCACTTCCCGACATGCTGTCCCACCCTGAACTCATTCCAAAGGTGCTTACTGACCTTCCTCACGCTGTCTGAAATATGAAGCTTTTTTTCGCTCATTTTTTAGGCAGAACTCCCTCACCATGCCCAGGTTCCATCCGCCTAGACTACAGCGTGACTTATCAATTGCAATTGACATTAATGGTTAGCTACTGTATTGTATCACAATGTTACTATTTAATTCATAAAAACACACACACAGA